>NC_053489.1:301837879-302159546 GCF_905171775.1 Rana temporaria | reverse complement strand
TTTTTGGAATTATTGTCAAAAAGTTAAATTTGGGTCTTATCAGACCATAACACATTTTCCCCACGTGCTTTTTAAAGATTTGGTAGGTTTTTGCAAAATGTTTTTCTTAGTAAGAAATGGCGTCCGGCCTGCCACCCTACCCCACAGCCCAGACATATGAAGAATATGGAGGATTGTTGTCACATGTAGTATGTGCCTACCCTTATATACAAGAGCCCTTTCATACTGAGGTGCTTGAAAACTGTCCATAAAACGCTCATTGCTTTTCAGGCGCTTTTAAAGCGATTTTCAAGTGCTTTTCAGGCGTTAGCGGTGAACTTTTTTGAAGCTCACGTGACTCAAAAATTGCTTTCTATTCATTTTAATGGAGAAGGACAATTTTCAGGTGCTTTTTTTAGAGCTCCAAGCATGCTCCAAAGATGCTGCTTGCAGGAGTTTTTTCACCTCCCCGCCAGCGCACCAACCCGTGTGAAAGCATTCATTCATTTGAGTAAAAATAGGCTTTTGTGAGCTTTTCAGGCGCTTTTTTTTTAGCACCAAAGCGCCCTAAAAGTGCCTCAGTGCAAAAGTGGAGATACCAACAGATGATTGGATAAGGCATATTGTGACCTATATATAGATATAGGTCCATTGTGCGTGTGAGCGAGTATTCTTACCAGTGGTGGAGCACTGTAAAATTTTCTGGTGGATCACAGAGTTAAATATCACAAGCACAGAGATTGCTTATGAAATTTTTGATTGGTCTTTTATTTATTTATTTATTTATTTATGAATATTTTTGGAGTTGATTACTAATTATATATCAGACAGGAGGCTCATATCTTGCATTTATCTTTCTTTATTAAATGCTCGTAGCAGAAAATTTTCTTCATATTTTATGTAATTCATCAGAACTTTTTCACATAAAATTATGGAAAAGGAAACTACAATTCCCAGCAGTCCCAGCAACTGTAAGCCACACCTCCCGGTGGCATGTATATAAAGGACTGCCCTGGTGTACTACTTCCTCTTTCTTTCTGCTCATGGCAAGAAAAAGATAAGTACATTATGTCTGATCACTTAATTTTATTGTAATATTTTACATATTATCACTGATTATAATATTATCACTTGGTAATATTGGCACTTATTGTGGTGTTTCTTTGGGATTATTGGGTTTCTGGGGGCTTCCCCCCCCTTCCCCGCCTCCCCCGTTTTATTGCTGCTCCGCGGGCTTCCCTCTTGGGCTGCCTGTGGGTATTTAGTTATTACTATTTATTATTTGTTTTGTACTTGCTGCCCCAACCTTCCGGTTGGGCTCCGTTACCGCGCGACCACCCTCCCCCTCCTTTGCGCCTCCGGCCTCTGTTTTCCCCTCACGACGGTGATCGTGTGGACTCCCGTAGTCGCGCGAGACGGCGCCATTTTACCATCTCGTTTGGTATCTGATTCGGCGCGCACTCGGACGACACGCCTTCTTCTTCACGGAGTCGCCCTTACACACGCCGCGCGTGCGCTCCGTCTCTCTCCCGCACGGCACACCTCGTAGGGGCGGGAGAGAGAATTGTTCCTCCAGACACAAGAACGCTGTAGCCTCGCGAGACTACAGCTTCAAATCTGGACCTCGCGCCTCCCGCAATAACACACAGTGAGCGGCGAGCGGTGCTTGGTCCAGGACACGGCCCTGACAGGTTTTTCCCTCACTATATCATTAGAGGATAGTATTCCCTAAATCGCTATTATTGTAGTTTTAGTGAACGGAACACTCATAGCAGAGTGGTCCGTTATATATAGATATATAGAGATTCTTTTGGCAAAAGTATATAGACAGTCTTGTAACTTATATACAGTCTTTCTGCTGTAATGGCAGAACAATCTGGACTTGCTCATAATGCTACCTCAGGTCCAGGCTTAAACCCTGAGACTCCGCAGCTGCTGACTGCGGCCCAGATACAAGAGCTCATAAGTAGCTCCATCCAGGCTGCCTTGGCACATAACTTTAACCCCTCCAATGCTCAAACAGAGGTGGTTAAAAAGGGCAAGGTCCCTTACAAACGCAAGCATCTAAATGCTTACACCGACTCCCCGGCAGGGGAAGTACAATCCATGCATGAGGCAGAACCCTCCACGGCCTGCCGACCCAGCCATCCTGACTGTGAGCGACCCTTGATACCCAAGGAGATTCCCCAAAAGAAATTTAGATCTGTCCACCGGGCTAAACCGGACTCATTTAATGAGGACTCAGATGATGATGCATCTGAAGGATCACTGTTGTCAGCATCTAATGATTCTGAATCCGAACAAGAGGAGGCTGGGCAAATGGCTACTGAGCAGGAAGCCAATCCGGAAGTACCATCCGAAACAATTTTGGACTCCCTTGGGGAGCCATTTTTTAATCCGGAAAATATTTCACACCCCAGATCCGGGGACTGGGCACCCCTCCCACAAGTGTCCCAATATGTGGAACACTGGACAAGGAGGATCTTAGACAGAACAAATAGAAATAAATTGAGAGCGGAATGTCCCAGACCGTTCACTCCTAAGAAGGTGACATCTACACCTGAAATTGACCCGGTACTTCTCAAATACTTGACCAAATCGGGCAAGTATACAAAAAAGGGCATAGAACGCTCTTTCAAAACGATCCAGGATCGCATTTTAGACCTCTTAGGTCCCTTGACAAAAATATTGAATTTGTCTGAACAAGCAGCCGCCACTGAAAGTTCAGTGGATTTAGTACAACTGAGAGGATGGGCACAACGGGCCATCTGCCTGTTAGGCTCAGCAAACACGACCTGCGCTATTGAACGACGCAGGTCCATTTTGATGAGACTTGACCCGCAGCTTTCACACTTAGCGGAGTCGGAACCTGGCCCCTCAGCAGAAAGTCTCCTATTCGGAGACGATTTGATGAAAAACATCAACAGATTTGTGGGCCTCTTTAATAGTTTGGACAAAGCCCAAACCTCTCTAAAGAAGTCAGGCTATGGTCCTAAGGTTTTTAACAAGGCCGGCAGAGGAAGAGGCAATTACTACAGGGCCTATCCTAGGGCACCCGCTCGAGCTTACTCGCCAATGCAGCAGCAGTACTCCGTTCCGGTGGCACAACCGGCTCCATTTTTCCCTCCTAGAGGACGCCCATGGAGAGGGCGCGGTGGCAGAGGTTTCCCCAGATCCCGTCCACCCACCGGTAAGTGTATCTATGAATTGCCATACGCATATACCTGTAGGGGGCAGACTGAGACATTTTACCCACGTCTGGTACACGATTACAGCAGACGCTTGGATACTGTCCGCAGGAGTGGGCTACCACATAGACTTCATATCTCAACCGATCATGTCTGTACAACCCCATCCCATGCATTTTTCAGACCAAAATGTACACCTCATAGACGGGGAACTGCAGGAACTCATTTCAAAACAGGCGGTGATAGAAGTAGACCCTTTATCTCCCGGGTTCGTAAGCACCCTCTTCTTGGTAAAGAAGAAAGATGGAGGTTTCCGACCGGTGATACATTTGAGGGAATTAAACCAATACGTGACGTACCGTCACTTCAAAATGGAAGGAATACATTTATTGAGAAATCTCCTTATCCCGGGGGATTGGCTGGTCAAAATAGATCTCAAAGATGCGTATCTAACGATCCCTATACATCACTCCTCTCAAAAATTTCTAAGATTCCAATGGAGGGATCGTATGTGGCAGTTTACTTGCCTACCCTTCGGCCTCTCATCAGCCCCATGGTGCTTCACCAAAATAATGAAACCAGTGGTGGCTGCACTACGATGCAGAGGAGTACGCCTGATAATTTATCTGGACGATCTCCTAATTATGGCCCACTCAAAAACACAAGCCGAGCTACACAAACGTTGGACAGTGTCACTATTAGAGGAACTGGGTTTCCTTATCAATCATTCAAAGTCTGTACTATCTCCAGCTCAAGAGATGGAGTTTTTAGGCTTCTCTGTGGACACCAGACAGGCAGTGTTACGATTACCCAAGTCCAAACTGACCCTGATCAGGAAAGAAATCAGGGCGGTTTTGCGCAGGGGTCAAATATCATTGAGAGTTCTCTCACGCATAGTTGGACTATTATCGGCCTCCATTCAGGCAATCTTCCCAGCCCCATTACATTATCGGGCCTTACAACGCCTCAAAACCCTCCATTTACGGCAAGGTCTCCGTTATTCGGACAAGGTCGTCCTTTGTTCGGAATCGGAGGAGGAATTGCGGTGGTGGCTTCGACATGCCGTCGAATGGAACGGCAAGACAATCTTCAGCTCTCGACCGGACGTCATCTTAGAATCAGATGCGAGTCGACAGGGCTGGGGAGCTCGTTGTGGCCAACACACCACAGGAGGGACATGGTCCGTAGACGAATCCTCCCTCCACATCAATGCGCTGGAACTACTGGCGGCATTCTTCGCCGTCAGGAGTTTTCTCTCTCAGAGGTCCACCTGTTGCGTTCTTTTACGCATGGACAATGTGGCGGCGGTGCAATATATCAACCCCTGGAAGAAGTCATCCTTGTGACGAAACGGCGTAGGGAGGAGCGACGTGCTGACGTCACCACGATCCACGCTGTCTACCCGGAAGGACGAGCAGACAGCAGAGCCGGCCGGCTAAACGATTATTGATCGCACTTTTTAACCGTTTTACATGTGAGTGCAATATCTTTTTACATTAAAAATTTTAAAACGATATCACACTATGTGAGTGTTTTTCTCCTTTGGGTTACATCTATGGAGAAAGTTGGTCTGACATAGAGGATTGGTGATACAGGAGAGAGAGTGGCAGTTTATCCAGGACCCATATTGACCCATGTTATACATGCCTGAATTTATTCTTGCTCTGGTAAGCAGTTGGTACATAAGTGGTGGTGGATTTGTCATCTGATTCACAAGATTTGTACCTGGATATTTAGCTTCACCTATTCGGAGAACTTCCTGTCACTTCCTGCAATCCTCTGTGATACATCTTATATGGACTTTTGCACTAATCTTTTTTTTAGTTTTGCACTGGGATTTTGTGTACTTTAAAACATAATTGATTATTTATGTTGATTCAACTTGCAGCGCAGCTTTTCTTTTTATATTGTATTTGTGTGTGTATCTTACATATAAGTTGCAGCAGCCTTTTTTATTTTATTTTATTTTTTTTGCGTAAGACGTCCGGGAATAGAAAAGGACGTAACGCACGTCGCCGTTCAAAAAATTACGTCGGTGCGAGGTCATTTCGCGCAAAGCAAGGCGGGAAATTTCAAAACGGAGCATGAGCAGTACGTTTGGTGCGGGAACGCGCCTAATTTAAATGATACACGCCCCATTTGAATTAGGCAGGCTTGCGCCGGACGGCTTTACGCTATGCCGCCGCAAGTTTACAGGCAAGTGCTTTGTGAATCAAGCACTTGCGCTGAAAACTTGCGGCGGTGTAACGTAAATGACATACGTTATGCCGCCGCAAATGTATGTGAATCTGGCCCTAAATGCTTCCACAGTTGTGGGCCTTTTGGCAGTTAAATACAAAACTGAGAAGAGATCTGTGTTGCTTTTGCAGAAGGTATCTTAGTCAAGACACTGGTAAATTATTAAAGTGCTATTAAACTCAAAAACAAAAATGCAATATATTGCAATTTACCAATCTTTAACCACTTAAGCCCCGGACCTTTAGGCAGCTAAAGGACCCGGACAGTTTTTGCGATTCGGCACTGCGTCGTTTTAACTGACAATTGCGCGGTCATGCGACGTGGCTCCCAAACAAATAGAGCTTACTTTTGGTGGTATTTGATCACCACTGTGGTTTTTATTTTTTGCGCTATAAACAAAAATAGAGCTACAATTTTGAAAAAAATGCTATATTTTTAACTTTTTTCTATAATAAATATCCCCCAAAAATATATAAAACATTATTTTTTTTCTCAGTTTAGGCCGATACGTATTCTTCTACCTATTTTTGGTTAAAAAAATCGCAATAAGCGTTTATCTATTGATTTGTGCAAAATTTATAGCGTTTACAAAAAACGGGATAGTTTTATTGCATTTTTATTATTTTTTTTTGTTTTACTACTAATGGCGGCGATCAGCGATTTTTTTTCATGACTGCGACATTATGACGGACACTTCGGACAATTTTGACACATTTTTGGGACCATTAAAAATGCATTGTTTACTGTGAAAATGACGATTGCAGTTTGGGAGTTAACCACAAGGGGGCGCTGATGGGGTTATGTATGACCTAATTTGTGTTTCTAACTGTAGGGGGGTGTGGCTGTAGGTGTGACATCATCGATTGTGGTACCCTATAAAAGGGAACACACGATCAATGACAGCGCCACAGTGAAGAACGGGGAAGCTGTGTTTACAGCTGCGTTCTTCAGCTCCGGGGACCGATCGTGGGACTCCAGCGGCGATCAGGTCTGCGAGTCCCGTGGCCACGGTCAGGGAGCTTCGGACCGGGTCGCGTGCACGCGCCCGTGTCGCGCGCGACCCCACGGCTGGGCTTAAAGAGCCACGTACATGTACGTGGATGTGCCCAGCCGTGCCATTCTGCCGACGTATATCGGCATGAATGGGTCCTTAAGTGGTTAAATGCAGTAGCTTCTCCGGCCAGTAGGTCTATTATTTTCAACTTCCTAAACTTCCTTTAACAGACCAAGTAGTTCAGCAAGGGTAGCAGCTAGAGGGTTGAGAAAAATCATTTAACAGTAAAAGAGGTGCTTTCAATCGTCAGCTTTTATTCATTAATGTAAAACCTTTATCCCAAAAGCAAATATAACTGGACCTTGGCTGGAGTTCAACTTTAATTTGATAGTCAAGTTCTTTAAAAAAAATGCTGGTTCATTTAGGGCAGTGATGGGGAACCTTGGCACCCCAGATGTTCTGGAACTACATTTCCCATGATGCTCTTGTACTCTGCAGTGTAGCGAAGCATCATGGGAAATGTAGTTCCAAAACATCTGGGGTGCCGAGGTTCCCCATTACTGATTTAGGGGATAGCAGGTGGATATACAGTATCTCACAAAAGTGAGTACACCCCTCACATTTTTGTAAATATTTTATTATCTCTTATCATGTGACAACACTGAAGAAATTACACGTTGCTATACTGTAAAGTAGTGAGTGTACAGTTCGTATAACAGTGTCAATTTGCTGTCCCCTAAGGGCCAGTTCACACCAGTTGCAGTTCCAAGCAGTTCCATTTTTTCTGCACCAATACAGTCAGTCCTGGTCAGTCCATCACACATTCCACATTCCATCTTTACAAGTCTGTAAATGTGAAATGCTTGTTACAACAATTACTCTAGCTTTTTAGAAATCAAGATCCTTCAAACTTTTACTTGGATCCTTAGGTCGCGTACACACGGTCGGTCAAACCCGATAAAAATGGACTGAAGGACCTTTTCATCGAACCAAACCGACCGTGTGTGGGCCCCATCGGTCAGTTATCCTTCGGTCAAAAAATTTAGAACTTGCTTTAAAATTGAACCGATGGACGCCTAACCGATAGGTCAAAACAGACGGTTAGTATGCAAAAGCCTTGGTTAAAAATCCACGCATGCTCAGAATGAAGTCGACGCATGCTTGGAAGCATTGAACTTTGTTTTTTTCAGCACGTCGTTGTGTTTTACATCACAACACAGTCAGCTTCATCGGTTAACCGATGACAACGGTCCTTCGGACCGTTCTCATCGCATGGACTGATTGTGTGTACAGGGCTTTACATCTCTCCTGTTTTAGGAGAATACTTCTTTACCACCACTGATAGTTATTATTTACTCAGGGATGTCCAGTGTCTGTCCCAATGCCTGCCCTTTGGGGGATACCCCAAGTTTTGGTGACTGGTATACAAAATCATTAGTCTCCCTATATTCTCCTGAAGAAGTAGCTCTTCCTACAAAATGTGTTCAAGTTCTAGCTCCCTTTAATATCCCAGCATATTATATTTACCGTGTGCAGTTCACTTTCTTTATTTAATCTGTGATTGGGTATATGCAATAAGAACTGTTTACTCTGGGACCTGAAGTGGGTCCTTTACATTTATATGGAGCTAATTATTGTTCTATAGACATTTGTGCACAGGAGCTGCTTTTAATTTCATTTTTGTGAATATGCTTTTTTCTGGTTTGGATAGAGTAGGGGAAGCGTATATTACCTATTGCTTTTTATTGCTATCTGTGCCTGAGCTGAAGATATTCACCCCCGTGATGTGTGATGTGATTTTGAAGATTAATGGAGCACATTGGGTTGACAGCACAGTAAAACTGGGAATAAATAGGATGACAAAGTCAAGAGAAGAGGGAACAAAGATCTAGGCTCCTTAGATCATTTTACTTTCCCACAAAATTAAATATTATTATTATTATTATTATTATTATTATTATTATTATTATACAGGATTTATATAGCGCCAACAGTTTGCGCAGCACTTTACAACATCAGGGAAGACTGTACAGTCACAATACAATTCAATACAGGAGGGATCAGAGGGCCCTGCTCGTTAGAGCTTACAGTCTAAATATCACATTTTTATATAAGGAAACATGTCCCTTTTTTAAAATTCTGTTTTCTGTTTATTGTCCTAAGATTGCTCATTCTTTCAAAATATAGATTTTTCTACAAAATAAGGCCAATTACTTTCAAATTGAATAGCCTCTCTATTTTATCTACCACGTTGAATTCCACGTTTCTGTACTAATGCTGAATCCTACCAAAATTCCATGTCTTTCTCATTGTTGGCCTTTGGCCCCCCTCAAGCTTGGTGGTCACTCTAATTCAAAAGAACGTCTTGCTTTAAAACAAAATTTTAGAAAAAAATATGTTACTAGTCTTCATTTTTCTTATTCTTGGACTCTAAATTAAGCTACAGTATATTGCTGGCGCACTTGATCTGGGTCAAAATCAAATGTTTGACTTCTATCTCCTCTACAGCTTGAATATTATTCATTCATTTAAACAAATCGTTGGGAACATACCACATTATGGCCACTAGATAGAGGTGAAGATCATAGAAATTAAATAATTATTTCCTATGTTCATCAAATTTATCTAGCAGCCAAAGAGTGGTATCTTCCTGAACCATTCTCTTTTTTTTTTATTAATACTTTTCAACCAGTAGAGGAATTAGCCTAAGAATATTTGATTTTGACCCTCTGCATGTGAACTAAAAGGATGCAGTTTTTCTCTGTTTTTCCACACAATCAAACAATGAACCCCATAAAAGCATACAGTAGAAATATTTGTTATTTGCAGCAGTTTTTTTTTCTACCACAAAGTAGATCAAAGGAGTTGACTGAGGGAATTGTTGGCAGAGTGGACTTTTAGAAGTCTTTTGTTCATCCCTACACTTAAAAGTATGTTCTCATTTCTTCTTAAATCCCCAACCCGCTATTTTTCAATAAAACTTGAGGTCTTCTTTACTGCCATCATTTTCCTAACTCTACAATGTGTTCCAATTCATTCTGAATGGGAACAAAAAATTGATTACCCATGTGTAACAGATAACCACTACTGTATAAAAAATAAACCATGGAAATCTTACACATATGCACTTATTGGAACACTTATAATGTAAAAGTTAAGCTTGCTGTTTTATGAAAAAGCTTTAGCTTTAGCAAGCTGAATTGTTCACTAAGCTAGACAATTTGCTCTGTACTGGAATGCCTCACATGATAAAAGCCATGTAGTCAAGTAAAGGAATAACATTACTTGTAAATTTAAAGATCAGTTTGAATTATTAGAATTATCATTAGCCATGACACAGGAAATTAAAGTTGTATCTAAGAAATAACTTGATTTTTAAGTCAAGCTAAAATAATGTGTAAATACCATGCTGAGAGCACTATTTAAAATAATATAGAAAAAAATGTAATGTCATATTTTTTTATATCAATAGGTTTTTATTGAAAATTTTTCTTTTTTATCATAAGTAACAGGGGATACAAGAGAGTAGATATACACAATAATCGATGTGGAATTACAGTACGATTTTCAGCAGTAGTACAACATGTAGGCTTAAAAATACATACATCATACAAGTTTAGGCCATATAGACCAACAGTTGTCAAATGCCCTACATTTTAATGAGTTTATAGCTATTAGACGTTCAAAAGTATAGTTTCTATGGACTGCAGTAACGACTTCAGATATATTAAGGGCTTTGTCAGATTTCCAGTTGCACAGTACCAGCAGGCGCGTCTCAAGGAGAATATGTGTTACGATTGGTCGGACTATGTGTGGGAAGGTGTCCATTTTGAGGTGCAATAGTGCCATAGCAGGATCAGGGTGTGTTAGAATCCCTGTGAGGGAAGATATCAGTTGGAAAACTCTATTCCATAAGCTTCTTATGCTAGGGCATTGCCAGAACATATGCAGGAGGTTCCCTACTTGCCCACACCCCCTCCAGCAGGTCGGGGATTGTCCCGGGAAGTATGTGGCCAGACGGAAGGGAGTGTAGTGCCATCTGTTAGCCATTTTAATCATTAGTTCCCAGTGTTTAACACAGTGGGAGGACTTATGTACCTCTGTGAAGGCTTGCCGCCATTGTGACTCCGAAAATGTAACACCCAGATCAACCTCCCATTTTTGCATTGCAGTTGTTTTAATAAATTTCATTCTGTCATGCAACGAGTTATAAAAGAAGGATATGCCCTTGGTGTTGTTATTTACTGTGGAGAGGTAATGCCAAATTTTGCTTGGAACAGTCACGGACGGGTGGGTATGATGTTTCAGGAAGTGTGTAATCCTGAGGCACTTGAAAATTTTAGTGTCTGGGAGGCGAAATTGCCTCACAATTTGTTCCGCAGTTTTGGGTGTTTGGCCATCATATAGATCTGTGATACATGCGACACCTTTGTCAGTTAGGTCCTTAACGTCCAGCATTGGGATCTTGGCTTCTAACATGGTCAGGGGAAGTTTATAGTTTATGGTCTGTAGGTCGTCGTGGGATTGTCCCAGCAAGAACCTCCATGCTTGCAGTGAGGCTCGTAGTGGGGGTGTCAAGGCTGTTAAGTTCCAAGGATCCCATCCATCTCCTAGGAGGAGTAGGACGAGGTCCTTGGTAGGGGACAGTAGCGTCTCTATATCAACCCAGTGAGGGGTGTCAGTTTGTTGGAACCAGTGTTTAATCTGATCCAGGCGTGTTGCCCAGAGGTAGTCGAATAGGTCTGCCAACCCCGCTCCCCCAGCCCTCTTGTGCAGAGTCAGATTTTTTCTAGAGCACCTAGCTTTCTTCCCGTTCCAGACATATGTCCAACAGAGTTTTGTGAGACAGTGCAGGTGATGGTGAGGTATATGTATAGGCAGGTTGCGGAACACATATAGGATTTGCGGTAAAATTAGCATCTTGTATGCGTTAATCTTACCCAGCCATGTAATTTCTTTTTTAGATATATCCCTGAGTTGGGCTTCCAATTTGGCCATCAATGGAATCATGTTAGCTTTAGCTAGAGCGGCTGTTTTGCTAGTCAGTAGTATGCCCAGGTAGGTGATGCTGCCTTTACACCAAGTGTAGGGCAGTTTATCTTGTAGGTATTTTTTTACGCGGGGTTGCACTCCTAGGTCTAAAATTAGTGATTTCGTGAAATTAACCTTATAGTACGAAATTTCTCCAAAGGACGTGAGTGTGGCGTGTGCTTCTATCAGGGACTTTAGCGGGTTGGTCAGAAGCAGAATTACGTCATCCGCAAACAGGTTAATGGTGTGCATGTCCTGGCCCAATGGAAAGCCCAAGATTGAAGGGTTCGTGCGGATTGCCTGAGCTAGTGGTTCGATTACCAGATTAAAGATGGTTGGTGAGAGGGGACAGCCCTGTCTGGTCCCATTTGTGATGTTAAAGGGTGAGGACAGGAAACCAGCAGAGTATACCTGGGCAGTCGGGCAGGAATAGAGGGATAAAATAGCCTTAAGCATCGGTCCTTGGAAACCGAATTTCTGCAGCACCATTTCCATATAAGTCCAGTGGACCCTGTCGAACGCCTTCTCTGCGTCTATGGAAAGCAGCAGAGAAGGCGTTCGAGTACGTTCAGCATGATGGATTATATTTATGATTCTCCTGGTAGCGTCCGAGGTCTGTCTCCCCTTCACAAAGCCCAACTGGTCGCGTTTTATAAGGGATGGTATAATATTCGTAAGCCTCCTAGCAAGTAGTTTTGCATAAATTTTGGTGTCTGAGTTAAGGAGGGATATGGGACGGAAATTAGAGGGTGTGTTAGGGTCTTTACCTGGTTTTGGCAACGTGACTATGTGTGCTGTCAGCATTTCATGTGGGAGAGATGCAACTTCGGTGGCTTTAGTGAATACTGAGGACATGTGGGGCGAGAGTACCTGGCAAAAAATTTTGAAGTATTCGTTGGAAAAGCCATCAGGGCCAGGGGATTTTCCGTTTGGTAAGGAGTGTATGGTTTTTTCTACTTCTTGGGCCGTTATTGGTTTATTCACTTCCTCCAATTGTTCTCGGGATAAAGACGGGAGGTGGAGTTTGTGTAAGAAGCTGTGAATTTTTTCCGCCGTCGGTTGGAGGGTGTTGGGGTCATCCCGTAGGTTGTATAGTGAGCTGTAGTATTCAGCAAATTGGTTGACTATCTCTTGTGGGTTGGTAATTTTGTGCGAAGTAGAGGGGTGATTTAAGTACCCTATCCTCGTCCTGACACGTGCTGCCTTGAGTCTGTTTGCTAAGTACTTACCTGCTCTATTGGCATTGGCATAATGTGTCAATTTTAGGAGTCTGAGGTGTCTATCAAACTGGCTTGTCAGGAGCTCTCTAACTTTTTCTCTAAGGGTTTGCAATTTGTTGGTGAGGGGCGCAGACGGTGACAGTTTGTTCTGAGATTCTAGGGTGTGTATTTCCGCGAGTGTCGACGTTAGTGTTAATGTTCGTTTCTTTTTTTCCCTAGCGCCTATCTGGATTAGTATGCCTCTCATAAAAGCTTTGTGTGCATTCCACAGGACATATGGGTCCGCAACTGAATCAGTGTTATCTGAGAAGTAATTTGTTATGTGTTGTGTAAGAGGCTTCTGAAGATGTGGTTCTTGTAAAATTTTGGTATTACAACGCCAGACAGGAGTAGAAGAGGAGACACCCTTTTCTGCTATGTGCATAGATATAGCCGCATGGTCAGACCAAGTGATGTCATGTATACATGTTTTTTCTACATTTTGTAACAACCATTTGTCCGTTAAGAACATATCAATGCGGGAATACGAACGGTGCCTGTTAGAGAAAAAAGTATAGTCTCGTTCGTTGGCATGGAGGCAACGCCAAACGTCGAAGAGTTCTTCTCTGTGCAGTACAGATTGCAGGGATAGGGATCCCTTGGCTTTGCCTGAGGACGTGTCCAGGAGCGGGTCTGAAGTCACATTAAAGTCTCCGCATAAGAAGAGGCTGCCATACTTCATAGCCTTTGCTTTGGCAAAGACCTTCCTGAGAAAGCGGATTTGGTGTGAATTCGGGGCGTATACTGAAACAATTGTGTATGGTTTAGAGTTGATGTCGCCCGTGACAATAATGTATCGGCCACCCTCGTCAAGAACAATGTCCTTGGGTTGGAATGCCAGAGAGTTCCTAATGGCCAGTAGAACCCCTCCTTTTTTGTTGTCAGGCGAACAGGCCATATATATGAACGGGTAGTCTTTGTGTGAGCAATTTGGCGCTTTGTGCAATTGGAAATGCGTTTCCTGGACGCATAGAATATCGGCTTTTTGTCCGCCGGCCTCCTTCCAGAGAGAGAACCGTTTTGCCGGGTGGTTCAGTCCCCGGGCGTTGATGGACAAGACTTTAATCGTCATAGTATTGGTCTGGTGGTGTGTGACATGGTGTGGTGGTGCAAGTACTCACAGTTCCATAGGAGGTTCCCACGGAAGTATCGACCAGGGGTGAATATGGCAGCCATAGTTCGTCGTCTTCGGCGGTGGGGGACAGAGTACATCGATCGTAGCTGTGTATATCGAAAGGGCGAAGGTGGAAAACAAAACAAAACAAAAAAAATAAAAAATAAGACAAGGGTAAAGGAACAACAGTCATGAGACATGCTCGGTGTAAGAAATGGATCTTAGAACTGATCCTCGTGCAGTCGTAGCTGCAAATGCAGGGGACAGTGCAAAAGGGTATCCTGTAGTGATACCTGGAGCGCCTGAGAACAATATTAGGAACATTGGAGTGTGATTATTGAGCATCACCGGCTTTTTTCTTACCAGCTTTCTTGCGGGATACTACTTGCCAGTCATTTTGTATTGGCTTTAAGCCTGCTGGTTGTTGTGGGTGAGCGACTTGCTCGGGTAGAATACCCCATTGGCGTAGTGCCCCCAGACCTTCCTCTAGTTTGGAGATTGAGACAGTGGCTCCGTTATAGGTGATGGACAGGGTGGCCGGGTATTTCCACTTGTGCGGTATGTCATGGTTTCGTAGCGCTTTGGTGACCGTTAGTAGGTTGCGTCGGCGTTGTAAGGTGTGGCGGGATAGGTCCGGTAAGAACCTGATAGCGGCATACTGCTGTGGTAAGTTCCCGGGAGTGCGTGACATTTGCAGGATGCGGTCCTTAATATGGTAAAAGTGCACCCTCATCAGAACATCTCTGGGGGTTTCTTCAGGTAGGAACGAGGGCTTGGGGATCCTATGGATCCTGTCTATAAGAAGATCCTGAGCCGTTGCTTCTGGCAGTAAGGTGGAGAACAGGGTCTGGGCAAACTGTTGCAGCTGGGCAGGGGGGACAGATTCAGGGACCCCCCTCAGTTTGAGGTTGTTTCTCCTGGATCTGTCTTCAAGGTCTGCTAATTTGTCCTTAATCCAGGTTATATCCTCTCCCTGAGCTTTGTGTGCCTCCACCATTAGATTGTATGCATCTGTGTGCTCCTCCATTTTGGACTCCACAGTGTGGATCCTGCGGCCTATGGCCTGGACTTCCTTTTGGCATTCAGTGATCCCTTTGAGCATGTCGTTTTGCAGGGATGATCTGAGAGAGAGGAGCATGTCTTTAAGGACTGTGTCAGACACTGGTTTGTCCGCAGTGGGGAACTCTGATATGGGATCCCCTCCCTGCGTGTCAGAATGGGGCCTGCTCACCTCCATGCTGGGATCCGCCTGCGGCCTATCCGGGGATTCCCTCCGCGGCCTAGATTTGACCGGGCTTTGTGTTGTTGGGCTGGCCGTTCCGGAGGATGACTCGCTGGGTAACGGTCGGGACTGAGCCGGAGGTGATCCGCCGCTGTTGTGCGGCATTGCTGTGCCAGGAAGCCGTTCCCGCGCGCCGCCGCCCTGTTGTGAGGGTCCCCTCGTGGCGATGAAGAAGCTCTCCAGCTTCTGAGGCTGCAGCGGCTTCTTGCGGTTTCTGGGCATCGCCGGTCCGTGCAGCGGAGGTGCTGGGACCGAGCGGAGGAGTGCAGGGCTGTCGGTTGCGCCGGTATGCTCTGGTGGCTGCAGTGTTCTCAGGCGGACGAGCGGAGCTCTGGATCTATGCGTCCATCTTGGAGCTCGGTCGCCACGCCCCCCGTAATGTCATATTTTTGAGGGATGCTCAGCTTTTTTTTCAATAATTACATACTTGATTTTTATTCAAGTCATTATGTAATTTAATATTGTTAAAAATTACCCATTGATTTTATTTTGCTGCCAGGTATTATTTTTACAACTGTCAAAAATGTCAAATGTTATCTTCTTGTAATGATGGCAGCACTTGAGTCATTCTGTTTGCTATATATGTACATAACACCCCCATACATGTCATTTTGTGATTGGCTCACTGCTTTTCCCAGCAGTTTTTGTCTTATTACCGCCCTGGGATTGAACATGTGGAAACATGGAGTACACCCTACCACTTAGTATTCAGGAAGAAAGAAATTACTGAACTGAGAACTTGCAATGTGCTTTGCTAAAATCCTTCCAGCGTGTGCATTTTACCTGAGGGAGATTCTATTTTCCTAAAGTGAAAAAAAAAATATTTGGGCCAGTACATTGCAATAGTTTAGCATATTCCATTTTACATTGTACCTCCTTCTCTTCTAAAGATAGAGACAGATGACTTCAGTAGCTGCTTCAAACTCAATGCTCATTGTAAAGATCATGTTGCTATAATCACTTGATGAGCCCCAAAGTTGTAAAAGGAGAAACATTTCCAGAAATCCTATAAGTGTTTATCCAAGTTACCAACTAATAGGAAAGGCTCATGCAGCAAACCTAAAGACTGAGTTAGGGGTTGCCTGAAAATTTCAAGGAATGTTTGGAAGCTCTGTGTACGTTTTTTTAGGACCAGGGAACCAATCAGATATTACATAATTTATAGTTCTGGGGACATTCTGAACATACATAGCTAACTAATTCTATTAGAATTCTATGGAATGCTTAATTTTTTGAAAATCAGCATCTGACAGCAGAGTTGGAACCATTATTTTTAAACACAAAATGGCTTATGTGGTAAATAAAAACAAGAAGCATCATATCCATTTTAGGAAGTGGTTCTGTTAGTTAACAAAAGTAAGATTGTGTTTACATGAAAACTCTGTAAACTGGCAGAGCAAGCAGTGCCTTCACAAACCTTTAGAGTTTCTTGAATGTTTCAGGACCCCTATAACTAGTGTTGCTCACGAATATTCGCATTGCGAATATTCGACTCGAATATAGCATATTCGAGAAATCGCGCTATATTTCGAAATTCGCGGTGAATATTCGCAATTCCGAATATTCGATTTTTTACAATTTTTTTTTTAAAACAGATCACATCCTAGATATCTCCATCGACGTCTAAAAGCATTGCTGGTATCATTAGAGACCCTGGGCCGAGTAGCTGAAGCGTTCATTGAATTTTCCAGAAAGATCGCAATGCGATTATTCGGCAAACGCAATATCGCGCGATTACTTTCCTCGCCCCGATCTTCCGCATCAGAGCGATTTTTACAGTTTCATTTTTAAAACAGATCACATCCTAGTGATCTCCATAGACGTCTAAAAGCATTGCTGGTATGATTAGAGCCATTGGGCCGAGTAGCTGAAGCGATCATTTTATATTGCCGAATATTCGCAATGCGAATATTCGGCAATAGGAATATTGCGCGATTATTTGCTCCGCCCTTTTGCATCAGAGCCAATCAGGGTTCTCCTTCCACACTCGTCAGAGGTTAGCAACCAATAGGAACCTGCCTGCATGGACATTATATAAGCTCACTCCCAGCACCATTTCATTGCAGATTCAGAAGCTGGCTATAGAGTGTGGAGGCTGTTTCTGTGTTCCTGTTTTCCTGTGTCTTTGTTCCTGATTGATTTAGATCATCACCAGCATTGCTATTTAGTGATTCCAGTGGATCTTTTCCAGTATATCAACTGCTTTTTTCAAAGCAATAGACCCAAGAGCTTTTTTCAAAGATACGTTTTGTGCTGTTTTGTGCTGTTTTGTTCATTTGTGTTACTGTTTTATCCTGCAATCCTCGCTGTTCAGTGATATTTGCTAGAGATTTCAGAACACATTTTGCTGAGCTTTCTAAAAGAGCTTTTCTAAAAGCTAAGTTTTGTTCATCTTGTGTTACTGTTAGATCTTGCAGGTTCGCTGTTCAGTGATATTTGCTAGGCATTCTCAGTTCACATTTTGTTTAGTTTTTCCTAAAGAGCTTTTCTAAAAGCTAAGTTTTGTGTTCAGTTTAGTTAAATTTTGTGTAGTAAGTGTACACACTGTTAGTGTACATTTATTTCATCTAGCTTAGCTTAGTGTGTGTTTAGTGTCTGTGTTTTGTGTTTAAAAAAAAAAAAAAAGTTAGTGTTTGTTTAGTGCTTTTTTTTTTTTCTTTAATTTTGTAGTCCTTGTCTTTGGTGTACTACTTTTCTTATAGTTTAGTAGCTGTCTGTGTACGTCTTTGTCTGCGTGCCTGTCTTGTAAAAAATACACAAAAACACATTTTGTTCACATTTCCCCCCCCCAATAAAGTTTACCCCCCCCACACACATATCAGCAATAATGAGCGGCATCCGTGGCCGTGGCAGCAGGGGTAGGGGAGTTACTCCCAGTGCTGGATCGCTGCCAGCACGGGGTACCTCTCGTGCCCCTACTAGTGGTAGAGGATCGGGTGCAAGGGGAGTACGCCTGATCCGGGAGTTCTTCCCATCGGGCAGCCGCCCGATATTGCCATCTCAGGCTGAAGTAGTGGTGGACTACATGGGGCACAGCAGTGCCACTGAGTCGTCGGTCCCGACTCAAAGTAGTACCACCATTACTCCGGTGCCTGTAGTACGCCCCCCCAGCCCCCAAGAGTCCAGCATCTTACTGTTCGACAGCGACAGTGAGAGGGATCTCTTGGGGGAGGCCATGCATCAGGCAGACCTCCAGCTCTGTCCTGATGGTCAGGACCTTTTTGAAGGGATGGATGAGGAGGATGGGATACCTGCTGGCAGTATCCCAGAGACATCCCTTCAAACTGGTGCTGCTGTTTTGGTGCAGGAAACAGCAGCACCTAGTCAGACCCAGGCGTGGGTGAGGGGACAGCGGAGCCAGGCTAGAGGCTCCATGTCAGGTGGTTCCCTCAGACCAACACATTTCAGCCCTTGGTCTGACATCTCTGGGGGCGAAGAGGGTGACCCATCATGGTTGCCATCTGACGCGTCGGCTCACTACGTCAGTGACGACGGGGAAGGTAGGCACCCTGGTGAAACGGTGCGCCAGGTCACCACCAGGGAGACCATCGTCAGGGTCTCCACTGGTGATGGCAGCAGGAGGTGTCAGGAGGAGGAGCAGCAGCAGCAGCAGCAGCAGCAGGCAGCTCCACCTGTGCGCACCGAGTCCCAGCAGGTGCAAGTAAGCGTCACCCCATCTGACAGGAGGGCGGTGCTGAAGTCACCTGTCTGGAATTACTTTACCCTGGTGGCAGACAACCCTACCGTGGCCATCTGCCGGATTTGTAAAGTGAGGGTGAAGAGAGGGAAGTGTTTGGCTCGGGTGGGTACCACAGCCCTGAACCAGCACCTGAGGATAAACCACTGGGCGGTGTATGACGAGATGAAGCGTGGTGGTGGTAGCAGCGCCACCACCACAAGTGAGCAGGGTACAGCAGCCCCTGCCACATCTTCATCTCTTTCCAGCAGGTCATGCCCCCCCGCTCCCTCTAGTAGAGGTACTGGTACCGGCAGCCAGACCTCTACTTCCACAGCACCCTCCACGTCTGTGTCCCGCACTGCCGTCCGGCGCCAGGCGTCGATTTCAGACGCCTTTGACCGCACCACTCCCTTCCCCCCTGGAGACCGACGTGTGCGTTCCCTCAATGGGCTCCTGGCAAGGGTTATTGCCCAACATCTGCTGCCCTTCAACATAGTTGACAGCAACCCCTTCAGGCAGATGTTGGAGCAGGCCCAACCCCAATGGCGTGTCCCCAGCCGCCATTTCTTTGCCAGGACTGGTGTCCCTGCCCTACACCAGCACATTGTGCAGAATGTAACCCTGTCGCTGGATCACGCTGTCAGCGACAGGGTTCATCTGACAATGGATGGCTGGACCAGCAGGCATGGGCAGGGGCGCTACATCAGCTTCACGGCCCATTGGGTTTCCCTCCGAGGCGTCGGTGAGGGATCGGCGGCAACCGATCTTGTGGTGCCGCCCCGGGGTGTGCAGGGGAGAACTGCTGGTCTCCCTCAAGCCACTGTCTCCGCAGCTGCTGAGCCTCCCAGCAAGCGCCCCCGTAGCTACTCAAGTGTGGGGCACGTGCGCTGTCAGGCCGTGCTCCAGCTTGTTAGTTTAGGGGACCGGAGACACACTGGAGAAGAAGTGCTGAAAGCACTTCAGGCTCAGGTCCAGAAGTGGCTGACACCCCGAAGGCTCCAGGCAGGTATGGTTGTCTGCGATAACGGCAGCAACCTACTCGCCGCCCTTAGTGCTGGCAGTCTGACCCACGTGCCCTGTCTGGCACATGTCCTCAACCTGGTGGTGCAGAAGTTCCTGCGCACTTATCCAGGGTTGAGTGACATTGTGGCAAAGGCGCGTAGGATTGCCAGCCACTTCAGGCGCTCCCCAACCGCTACCGCGTCCCTGTCCAAGTTGCAGCGGAAGTACAATCTGCCCCTTCACAGGCTGATTGTGGACAGTGTGAAGCGGGGGAACTCCACCCTCCACATGCTGAAGAGGTTGTGGGAGCAGCAAAGGGCGGTGAGGGAGTACCTGATGGAACTAGGCACTGAGAGGGCTTCACCACAACTCCCTTTCATCGCCTGTGCGCAGTGGGGGCAGATAAACCAGGTCTGCCAAGTGTTGTCCTCCTTCGAGCAGGCGACCAAGATGGTCAGCAGTGAGCAAATCGGCCTCAATAGCGTGCTGCCAATAGTGTTCATGCTGGAGAGGACACTAGATCGCCTGCTCGAGGCTGGGGAGAGTGCCTTGGTGGAGCAGGAGGAGTCAGCAATGCTCCACCGAGACCAGGGCCAGGACGAGGAGGAGGAGGAGGAGGATGATGATGAAGAGGAGGAGGAGGTGGTTGCTGGTGTCGTCCCGGAGTCAGGGCCTGGTCAGGAGGGAGAGCCGGTGTTGGGGGCACCGATAGTCCGGGGGTTGGGCATGTCTGAGTTTGACCAGCAGCGCCTCAGGGATGAAGAGTCGCACCTCATTCACCTGGCCAGCATTGAGGAGTCACAGCGGGCTGTGCTCTTCCCCATGGCTGCCCACATGCTGAGATGCCTCAGGAGGGACCCCCGGGTTAAGACCATCAAGACGAGGGATGATTTCTGGATGGCCACCCTTTTGGATCCCAGGTGCAAGGGGAAACTGGAGCAGTTCATCCCAGCCAGCCGGAGGCAGCACCGGATGGAGGAACTGCAGGCAGCCATTGTCAGACGGTTGGAGCAGGCAACTCCCCGGCCTACAGTTGTCCCCCCTCATCTCACCCAGCAGGTGGCTGCACCCAGCTGCAGCCGAGCAGGGGACCTAATGGAAGAGATGAGGATGTTCTTCCAAACCGAGCGACCCAGTACCAGCACCAGCAGCAGCAGCAGTAGTCACCACCAGCGGCTGGCCCACATGGTGGCAGACTACATGGCGTCCGTCGGTGCTTCTGACAGTATGAGCACCGACGACCCCATGGAGTACTGGGTTGCCAGATTGGACACCTGCCGCGAGCTCGCTCAGTATGCGCTGGAGTTATTGTCTTGCCCCCCCTCCAGCGTACTATCTGAGCGGACATTCAGCGCGGCAGGTGGGGTGGTCACGGACAAGAGGACCCGTCTGTCCACAGACTCCGTGGACAGACTCACATTCATAAAGATGAATGAGTCCTGGATCGGCGGTGACTTTCTGGCACCCGTCGTCGGTTCAGGGCGCTGAAGGGTCCCTTGTCATGCATTCCCTGATAAAGCCCCGGACCTGATGTATTTACAGTGCTGAATATAACTATTTTAACATCAGAGAAAATCAATGTTAATATTTGGTACAGTAGGCTTTCTTTGCAATTACAGCGGTCAAACCTTTCTTGTAGTTTTACACCAGCTTTGCACACACTGGAGGAGGGATTTTGGCCCACTCCTCCACACAGATCTTCTCTACATCAGTCATGTTTCTGGGCTCTCGCTGAGAAACACGGAGTTTGAGCTCCCTCCAAAGATTCTCTATTGGGTTTAGGTCTGGAGACTGGCTAGGCCACGCCAGAACCTTGATATGCTCCTTACAGAGCCAATCCTTGGTTATCCTGGCTGTGTGCTTTGGGTCATTGTCATGTTGGAAGACCCAGCCTCGACCCATCTTCAAAGCTCTAACTCAGGGAAGGAGGTTGTTGCCCAAAATCTCGCAATACATGGCCACGGTCATCCTCTCCTTAATACAGTGCAGTCACCCTGTCCCATGTGCAGAAAAACACCACCAAAGCATGATGCTACCACCCCCATGCTTCACATTAGGGATGGCGTTCTTGGCATGGTACTCATCATTATTCTTCCTCCGAACACGGTTAGTGAAATTATGATCAAAAAGTTATATTATAGTCTCATCTGACCACAAGATTTTCTCCCATGACTCCTCTGGATCAGTCAAGACACCTATGTCAGCAGTTATTTCACACCCTATATACTCTTATTAATACTGCTGTTCATCATGGCACCTCCTGCCCATGTGATATGACTCTGTATCAACTACTACTGTTAATACTACTACTGCTGCTGCTGCTGCCCAGTCAAGACACCTATGTCAGCAGTTATTTGACACTCTATATACTCCTATTCCTACTGCTGTTCATCATGGCACCTCCTGCCCATGTGATATGACTCTGTATCAACTACTACTGTTAATACTACTACTGCTGCTTCTGCTGCTGCTGCTGCCCAGTCAAGACACCTATGTCAGCAGTTATTTGACACTCTATATACTCCTATTCCTACTGCTGTTCATCATGGCACCTCCTGCCCATGTGATATGACTCTGTATCAACTACTACTGTTAATACTACTACTGCTGCTTCTGCTGCCCAGTCAAGACACCTATGTCAGCAGTTATTTCACACCCTATATACTCTTATTAAGACTGCTGTTCATCATGGCACCTCTTGCCCGAGTGATTTGACACTGTATTGTCAATGTCTACTACTACTATTACAGCTCAGTCAAGACACCTGTGTCCCAATTTTTTGGTACACTATTGACTACTATGACCACTAATGATGCTGTAAAGTATTCCCCAAGTGTTTTTATGCTATGTATTACTATTACCACTACTGCTTGTAAATCATGCCTGTGTGATACTTAGTGGGAATGCTTTAATAAGCATTCCCAGTATGGATACCCGTAAATGTATTAATCTTAATTAGTGTGAATGCTTTAATAAACATTTCCAGTATTGATATCCGTAAATTTAGTAATCTTATTATTCCTTACGTTTTTTGGTTCTGCGTAACTTCGGCATACTTTCAGCTATTGAGACCATTCAACTGTAAAAATGTTCGTCTCGTTCAGCTAATGATGGGACTTCTTCAAGTTTTTTTCTACTTTTTACACTTTTATAAATTTTAAGCTTTTAGACCCTTTTTTTTAACATTGAAGTCAATGAGAACATCCTTTTCCCCTTTGAATTCACATGCCATGCCAAAAGTTTCAGCTACTTCATACTTTCACTTACAGACACTGAAAAAACTTTAAAGCGGTCACAAAATATTTAGCTATCCGGCTATGACTTTTCAGATCGTTATCGTTTACAATTTTTTGGTGAAAACGCAATTTACGTTTTGCGAATTTTTCACAAAAATGCAATAGGTTATAATGTAATCCTATGGAGGGGATTTAGAGTCTGTCATGTGACCTTAACATTGGAGATCTTTGTAATTAAAAATATCTTTACAAAAAGGGGAAACAAATTGGTCTCACGCCCACAAGATCTACTTTTCATACACAATTTTTATATCAAAACGTAGCTATGCTTGTCTGGTTTATGGCAATGTGACCAATTCTGCGATACGTATTTTAGTTTTAGTTATTGGAGCAACAGCCAGAAATTATGTCTCATAGACTCTCATGTGAAATTATCTAAAAAATGTTGCTGCAGAACTCACAAAGACGCTCTTTTCTAAATCGCAGACATGGCCACATTTTTAAGTTTATCTACATAAATTTCATATCGATGCGTTTACAAGGGCCGTGTATTTCAAACGGTGTAGTCGTTGTATCAATTGCATGTACGTTTGAGGATTTATTAAGCTTTGTTTGGAGGCTTAAATCATGTATTAGATCTGTGAATTAAAAGCGTTTGTAATGTTATTTCTTTCCATAAATAACTTTCCTGACCTCAGTGCAATATTCCTCCTCACTGACCTGGGGGGGAGGGGAAACCTATTGAGGGGGGAGGGGCAACCAGGAAGTCAGCATACTCTATACTTTGCAGATAGAAAAAGCAGCTGTTTGTCCTAAAGATAGTGTAGTGGTTATGGTGAATGTCTTTGGCAAGGGGCTCACCAATTAAGCTATTCAGCATTCCCACTCGCATTTTCCTCAGGAAATGCATTGTCTAGTTATATTATATTTTAATACTCCTGCTGCTGCCTCCATGCTGAGTAAAGCTTCATGACCTCTCTGGCACAGCGGATCCACCAACAGCCTCCGCTACAAGCTACCAGACCGGACTACCAGACCGGATCTAAACAGCAAGTGTAACTATAACAATGAACCTTATGTTAAACCCTGTTTTGCGGCATTTATACTGCAACCATTGGGCTGTCTGCAAGAGCTCATCTGCATTCTCTCTCTTTCTTGCTCTCCCTCTCTCTCTCTTTGTATATATATATATTGTTGCTTTTGTTATGTTCATTTTTCAACAGTTTATTTTGTGTTCGTCGTGTCTGTGTCGTGTGCTTTAGTTTGTCCTAGGTTAATGTTAAATAAAATAATAGTATAAAATGTTTTTGCTTATTATGAAGTTAAATGTGTTGATGTTGATTTGTTTGATGTGAAGTTAGATGTGTTGAAAAACCTACAACTCTATCTCAAAAAGAAATGAAACATTTCCAAAAAATAAGTTTTTTTAATACAAAAATAAATTTAAATATAGCTCTCAATGCGTTTCTGAATGCGGTGCATTTCCGCAATCTGACCCGATAGCTGCTGCTCTAGCAGAGCATTTTGTTGGGTGAGGTAGCTCATCTTCCGCTGGTTTTGCAGGATCCTCTGGTGGGTCTTTTCGATGAGTCTGTTCTGCCTCCTCATATCTCTTGATGCTTTTAGGATATAATAAAAAAACATTTGGATTTCAAATAACGTTACCAAATAAATAAATATTTTTTTTTGCTTATTAATCAATCATTATCATGTGTATACACTTGTTATGTGTCTAACACATCCCGGGAGTGCAGAATTATTAGGCAAATGAGTATTTGGACCACATCATCCTCTTTATGCATGTTGTCTTACTCCAAGCTGTATAGGCTCGAAAGCCTACTACAGATTAGGCATATTAGGTAATGTACATCTCTGTAATGAGAAGGTGTGTGGTCTAATGACATCAACACTCTATATCAGGTGTGCATAATTATTAGTCAATTTCCTTTTCTTTGGCAAAATGGGCCAAAAGAAGGATTTGACAGACTCTGAAAAGTCCAAAATAGAGAGATATCTAGCAGAGGGATGCAGCACTCTTAAAGCTGCAAAGCTTCTGAAGCGTGATCATCAAACAAAAGAAGCGTGTGGAAAAACAAAGGTGCAAAATAACTGCCCATGAACTGAGAAAAGTTAAGCGTGCAGCTGCCAAGATGCCACTTGCCACAAGATTGGCCATATTTCAGAGCTGCAACATCACTGGGGTGCCCAAAAGCACAAGGTGTGCAATACCCAGAGACATGGCCAAGGTAAGAAAGGCTGAAAGACGATGACCACTGAACAAGACACACAAGCTGCAACGTCAAGACTGTGCCAATAAATATCTCCAGAAAGATTTTTCTAAGGTTTTATGGACTGCTGAAATGAGAGTGAGTCTTGATGGGCCAGATGGAAGAGCCCGTGGCTGGATTGGTAAAGGGCAGGGAGCTCCAGTCCAACTCAGACGCCAGCAAGGTGGTGGTGGAGTACTGGTTTGGGCTGGTATCATCAAAGATGAGCTTGTGGGGCCTTTTCGGATTGAGGATGGAGTCAAGCTCAACTCCCAGTCCTACTGCCAGATTATGGAAGAGACCTTCTTCAAGCAGTGGTACAGGAAAAAGTCACCATCCTTCAAGAAAAACATGATTTTCATGCAGGACAATGCTCCATCACACGTGTCAAAGTATTCCACAGCGTGGCTGGCAAGAAAGGGTATTAAATAAAAAAAAGTAATGACATGGCCTCCTTGTTCATCTGATCTGAACCCCATTGAGAACCTGTGGTCCATCATCAAATGTGGGATTTACAAGGAGGGAAAACAGTACACCTCTCTGAACAGTGTCTGGGAGGCTGTGGTTACTGCTGCACGCAATGTTGATGGTGAACAGATCAAAACACTGACAGAATCCATGCAAAGAAAGGTGGCTATATTGGTCACTGATTTGTTTTTGTTTTGTTTTTAAATGTCAGAAATGTGTATTTGTGAATGTTGAGATGTTATATTGGTTTCACTGTTAAAAATAAATCATTGAAATGGCTATCTATTTATTTTTTGGTTAAGTTGCCTAATAATTCTGCACAGTAATAGTAGTCACCTGCACACACAGATATCCCCCGAAAATAACTAACACTAAAAACAAACTAAAAACTACTTCCAAAAAAATTCAGCTTTGATATTAATGAGTTTTTGGGGTTCATTGAGAACATGGTTGTTGTTCAATAATAAAATGAATCCTCAAAAAATACAACTTGCCTAATAATTATGCACTACCTGTATGCTTCTAGCATCAATACCATATTATGGTTCTACAATCTGACAGGTGCGCTTTATATGTTGTCCATTTTTATATCTACATTTTGTTGTTGAAATGTTATTAATCATTGTGCACATATTTACCTTCCTGAATGAGGCTCACAGGACCGCTCTCTTCCTCCTGCTCTTCTGCTTGAGAAGTTGGGGTGGTGGGGGGGGAAGCTCCCCAGCTTGCTCCTCAACAGGAGCTGGGGTTGGGGAGTGGGAGTGCCCTGGCTGCTCCTCCTCATGCATCTCCTCCTCTGCCGCATCCTCCTCTGCCGCATCCTCCTCCTCCTCCTCATCGGCCTGGCGCCTTCTGCGCTTGGCGCGGACAACTGGCATTGGAGCTCCTATAATAACACAATGTTCATATATTATATAAATGTTTTCTAATGACGTATGCAAATTCTGTGTACTCTGCTGTATTGTATATGAATACAAATTGATTTATATAGACAGTTAACCAATGGGACAATGTTATATTAAAGGGTCTTGTGGGCACTACAGGGGACTGAGCGTGAGCTGGGATGCAACCATGTTAAAATGAGCTGTTTTTGTCTCCTTTGTTTTGTTCAGACCATCTCATGTTAAAAAAAGGGCCTGATGGAGCACACGGGATTACTATAACAACCCCACTCCTAACACAGGAATTTAGTGGTAATCTATATATATAAAACTCAACGTGTGTGTGTGCATAAATGTATGTATGTATGTATGTATGTATGTATGTTCCAGCATCACGTACAAACGGCTAAAGATATTTATATGAAACTTGGCACACAGGTTACTTATATGTCAGCCACAAACATAGGATAGGTGGTTTAAACCTTACCCACCCCCACTTGCCATGGTCGGGGTTTTTCTTTAAAGTCCCATGCAAAGCAATGGGAAAATTATGTTCCCACATAACTTCTGTGTTCCTGTCTGCTGTCCCATGTCTTTTTTCAACAGTACTATGAATACCTTGGCTGGTGGTGATATATGTTAGCACAACATGGCATCTTGGTTAACAACATCTGACCTTACATGAATTACATATGACCTTACATAACTGTCACCAAAGGAGCTGCGGTGGCTCCACGCGATTGCCACTGCACTGACAAGTGATTCACCTCTGCAGCTAGGGGTTCGGATCCCGCTCTCGGCTACCTGTGAATTGAGTTTGGTGGTCTCAGCCCCGCCCCTGGTGGGTGTGCTATGCGAGGTTGGGTTGGGAGGACCCCCTCACACCCGCCATTGCCAACCGGGGCATGGAGAAAGGTGGCAGATTGCCTCTGGGGGAGGCCTCCCAACTCCTGCAGGCCGGCTCCTCTCTCTTTCGAGTTCACGCACAAAATACACTTTTTAAAAAAAAAACATAACTGTCAACAATAACTTACCTGGATGATATTTAGCCCGAAGACGTCTGACCTGATCCATTTGGCGCCTCTTCAGGTCAGACCACTTCTTCACAATTGCATTGTGGTCGTGTTGGCCGCCAAAGTCAGCGATTAGGGCGCTGACCACAGCCCTTTTCTCTGGCTGCCTCCGCAGCTTATCGTATCCTGTTTCCAGGAACTTCTGCAAGATGAAGAACAAAGTATATTGTAATACTTCTGTTGACAGCCTTATGGATATATGACGTAAATGTATGCTATTCAACAATTGGAAGCATTCTCGCCTTATTAATCAATGACAGGGGTAACATGACAGATTTTATATCCTGCCATTTCGGTCGCCACCTTTTTTGCATAAATATAGCAGCCATTATCATTTGCATAATTATGAATATATTATTAACAACACAGGATACACGTATAGGGGAGATATGCGTTGCTAACTCTTTTCCCTGTCAGGAGCCTAACGCCCCGGGGGTCAGAGACGGGACCTTTTCGGAGGGCCACTGACGTATGTACCCGTCGCAGTTTTTTGTGATGTCACTCTTTAGGTGTGTGCACATTTTTCACTGCATCCGGGTGGAGTTTTTGGGTTGTGTTTTGCACGCCACAGGCTTTTCAACAGGAAAAACACAGCTGGAGGCAGAATGGTTGCAAAACACTACGGGTTAGTTACCTAACTCTGGGTTTCAAGACCAGTCCACCTCCAGCTGTTGCAAAACTACTACTCCCATCAGCCACGGTCTGTCAGTGCATGCTAAGAATTTTACTTTTGCTGCATCTAGGGTGCCACAGTTTAGAGACCCGTGCATAAAGGCCTGAAAAATGGGGGCCTGCAGAACTTACAATACTAGAAGTGCCAGCATTCCCAGGCATGCTGGAAGTTGTAGTTCTGCAACATCTAAAGGGCAATATGTATTCGAACGTCCTTGGGCCTTGAGGACACTGAAGTCAGGACGTTCGCATACGTCCTATGTCCAAAAATTTTTTAAATTCATTATGCTAAATAACAAGGAAAAGTGCCTAAATACACATTTGCCAACCAGGGTGTCTGCAGCTGTCCAGGCATGCTGGGACTTGTAGTTTTGGAAAAGCAGGAGACACATTTTTTGTGAAATACTAATATCTGATCATATATACTAACTTTTAAACTAGACTAAAATGCAGTTGAAGATAATGAAATAACAGTGGTCGAAATACTTACACAAATCAGCAAATTTTCCTCAGATACAGTGAAATTACTTCCAACCATCTTGCTCTGCGATTGCGTTGCGATCAAAAAGTTGGAAACTGGCAAGGGTCCAGGAAATGGTCGCGTGTTGTTCGCGTGTTGATTGCGCTGCTTGGACCGAGATGGGTCCATATGGCTTCGGCTGTATGGACCACAGTAACTCTTTTCCCTGTCAGGAGCCTAACGCCCCGGGGGGTCAGAGACGGGACCTTTTCGGAGGACCACTGACGTATGCAACCGCCGCAGTTTTTTGTGATGTCAGTCTTTAGGTGTGTGCAAATTTTTCCTTGCACCGGGTGGAGTTTTTGGGTTGTGTTTTGCACGCCACAGGCTTTTCAACAGGAAAAAAACAGCTGGAGGCAGGATGGTTGCAAAACACTACGGGTTTGTTA
Organism: Rana temporaria; assembly: GCF_905171775.1. Lineage (NCBI taxonomy): Eukaryota > Metazoa > Chordata > Amphibia > Anura > Ranidae > Rana > Rana temporaria. Next base: position 302,130,274 of record NC_053489.1, on the reverse strand, counting down.
CCTAACTCTGGGTTTCAAGACCAGTCCACCTCCAGCTGTTGCAAAACTACTACTCCCATCAGCCACGGTCTGTCAGTGCATGCTAAGAATTTTACTTTTGCTGCATCTAGGGTGCCACAGTTTAGAGACCCGTGCATAAAGGCCTGAAAAACGGGGGCCTGCAGAACTTACAATACTAGAAGTGCCAGCATTCCCAGGCATGCTGGAAGTTGTAGTTCTGCAACATCTAAAGGGCAATATGTATTCGAACGTCCTTGGGCCTTGAGGACACTGAAGTCAGGACGTTCGCATACGTCCTATGTCCAAAAAAATGTTAAATTCATTATGCTAAATAACAAGGAAAAGTGCCTAAATACACATTTGCCAACCAGGGTGTCTGCAGCTGTCCAGGCATGCTGGGACTTGTAGTTTTGTAAAAGCAGGAGACACATTTTTTGTGAAATACTAATATCTGATCATATATACTAACTTTTAAACTAGACTAAAATGCAGTTGAAGATGATGAAATAACAGTGGTCAAAATACTTACACAAATCAGCAACTTTTCCTCAGACTTAGTGAAATTGCTTCCAACCATGTTGCTGTGTGATTGCGCTGCGATCATAAGTTGGAAACTGGCAAGGCTCCAGGAAATGGTCGCGTGTTGTTCGCGCAATTGCGCATGCGCGATCGAAAAATCGCAATCGCAATATGTATTTTGGTTAAAATATCATACATATTCGATTTCAGAGTGCTGCTACAGCAGTTTTCGAAATATCTGCAATCAATTTCGCATTCGCATGTTGCGATATTTCGATAAAATATCAGGAATATTCTGAGCCAATCAGAGCGCTCCTCCAGCATATCTCGAAATTGCGCAATAAATATCGCATTCGCATGTTGCGATATTTCGATAAAATATCACGAATATTCTGAGCCAATCAGAGCGCTCCTCCAGCATATCTCGAAATTCCGCAATAAATATCGCATTCGCATGTTGCGATATTTCGATAAAATATCACGAATATTCTGAGCCAATCAGAGCGCTCCTCCAGCATATCTCGAAATTCCGCAATAAATATCGCATTCGCATGTTGCGATATTTCGATAAAATATCACGAATATTCTGAGCCAATCAGAGCGCTCCTCCAGCATATCTCGAAATTCCGCAATAAATATCGCATTCGCATGTTGCGATATTTCGATAAAATATCACGAATATTCTAAGCCAATCAGAGCGCTCCTACCGCAGTTATTAAAAAATCGCAATTATTTTCGCATTCGCAATAGCGAAAAATCGCAATCAATTAATTTCGATAAAATATCACGAATATTCGAATTTAGCGAATATATCTCGAATATTCGAATATATATTCGAGATATATCGCGAAATCGAATATGGCATATTCTGCTCAACACTACCTATAACCTAATATACTAAATAATTAAAGCATTTCAGCTTAAGCTCCAAAGTACAGCTCCTCCTGCCCCTTCCAACTATTGTTCAGAAAGTATACATCATGTTTAATAAGGCAGGATGGGTCAGATCAGAGCTAGTTCAAACTTTTCATAGTTTGGGGGCCAGGTTTGCGCAAGATGAGAACAACGTTATTTACCTTGTAGAAATGTAAGCATCTACTTTTATATGGTCAGATTTGAAAAATAAGTCATTCTAGTTCACACAGTAGGAAACAAATAAATATATAATATAAATTAATAGAACACCTCCATATACCCACTGTTGATCCAGAGGAAGGCAAACAAATCTATAATGCATGATTCAATTGGCAATGGGAGGGGGGGGTAAATTCCTTTCTGATGTCCAAAAAGGCAAACAGCCATTCCTTTGATCGAAAATCACTGGTGTTATTACTTATATATTAATATACAGTTATATATTCAGTTATCTTTTGTTCATTTAACACAGTGACATCCATATATCCAAACAAAAACTGTTTTCTTAGTTTTGGATGAAGTTGGGGGTGCTTAGAAACTTTTGATCCAGATGGATGCTGGACAAGGCTGCTGATGGATGCTGGGCAAGACAGCAGATGGACACTGATAAGGCTGCATTGATGGGCATTTAAAATGTAAGTTTTTTTTTCCTTAAACTTCCCTCCTAAAAATTTTTTTCCTTAAACTTCCCTTCTAAGCTTGGGGTGCGTGTTATACGCCGGTGCGTGTTATACGCTGATATATAACGGTAATTTTCGTCCGAATTTCGGGTATTTTCGTTATCATTTTAACAAATGGAAGCAAACATGCAGAATCCGAAAGATCCGACATAAAAAAATGCTATATTTTCATTTTCGTTGCTACAACAGTTTGATATAGGAGATTCGACATGACGCTGACAATAGCGATCTGTGTCTATAGAACCTGTGGTCGACTCGAATGTGCCTAACCTTAACTTTATTAGTCTAAGATTATTCTACATAGAGAGGAAAGATTTGACATAGAAAGAAAAGATTCGACATTATAAAGACAGTGTTGGGGTAAACCATTCGACATGAACGACAAAGATTCAACGCAGCAGCGAAAAACATACATACGCTGAATCTGTCATTGAAGGCTTATTTTGTCTGTTGAAATTTGTAAGAAGATTCAACAAGCAGTTAAACTGTACGACGCTGCAATCGTACATTTCCGGTCAAATGCTCGGCCCATAGGCTATAGAATAATTTGAATGTTGGTTGACTAGTAATAATTATTTTTAGATATAATTATTACTAGTGTCATACAACATTAGAATTCTTCTATAGCTTGTAGGTGGAACATTCGACCGGAAATGTACAATTGCCACGTCGTACAATTTAGCTGCTCCGTCGAATCTTCTTGGAACATTAATAAAAACGAATTTCGGGAGTAACTAAATACATGTATTTTTCAGACGAAAATGAGATTTACGAAACAAAATATTTCAGTGTGCACATGTCTAATAGTAATTTTCCCTACCTTACAACGGTTCCCCTATCCTATTAAATGTCCTCATATTTGCTCTTTTAATGTATACAGATATTACTTTTATAATTGTGTCATCTGCGTCTTTTATCCATTCTATGTGAGTTGGTGGATTCATTGCCAGCCATTTTATTGCTATCAATTTCTGCACCAAGAACAAACACCTTATTACTGCCATCTGCTTTATTTTTGAAATCTCATCCTTCCTTATACACCCCAAAATGCATATTATGGGATTTACCTCAAGGGCAGCTGCAAAAATCGATTTTATTATTATTATTATTATTATTAGTCACGACTTATATGGCACCAGCAGTTTACGCAGCGCTTTACAATGTAGATTGGAGGCAGCACAATTACAGTACAGTTCAATACAGAAGGTACAGGAGTGCCCTGCTCGTAAAGCTTACATTGTAAAGGGGGGGGGAGTGGTACAAAAGGTAATAGCTGCAGAGAATGATTTGATTTTATAGTGTCAATAACCTCCCCCCAATATCTATATAACTTTGGGCACCTCCACACAGGCCCGTCGCAACAAGACAGGCAAAATAAGCAATTGCTTGGGCCCCTGAGCTGGCCTGGGGCCCCTGCAGGGCGGGCCACAGTGTCCAGCGGCTTGAAGAGGCACAGCAGGAAGGATTTTTAGCAGAAGCATCTGTCTTTAAGTAATTGGGATACTGTGGATACACACGAATTACACAAAACTAAAAAACGAAACTTCAGCTTCGCCCTTGCCAAAGCATGCCTACTTTGCAAATATTTGTAGAAAGATTGTCTCGATATACCATATTCCTCCCTAAGCTCCTGAAAAGATTTACGAGTTGTCTCTCTATACAATTGAGCAAATTGCACCAAGCCACACCTTTCCCATTCCTTACTTCTCTCTATATTTTCAATTTCCTGTAAACATCTATTATCCCATATAGGTGAAAATCCCATGTATCCCATATATCCCATTATCTATTTAGCTATCTTCCAAAATGTTGTAACCAATATTAAGGTAGGAGACTTAACTACAAAAGATTCAGCCTCTAAGGAATCCATTGATGTATTATGATTTGTTCCTAAGAGCATAATTTCGCATTAAATTGTTTCCTCTTCCATCTTAGCTCTCTAAAAATTGCATCTATCTTTCAAAACCATTATTTCATTATCCAAAGTGGTGAATTCATGTAATATATAGGAGTTGCGGCATCCAAATCCTCTTTATCAAATTGAATCTTCCTGTCAATGAGAAAGGTAATCAACGCCACTGTCATGAATCAGATGCGATCAGAACTGTGTGGACTGCACAAGTGAACCAGACGTATATAGGTGAAGAAAGTAATAATTTATTAATGAAATGTAAATAATATGTAACGCAACCACCTCCAATAATACACAGTGCACAACAACCAATATTAGACAAGACCCAAAAATAACAATAATCAGACGAATAAATATAACCAAAAGGGAATACCGGAATCGTAGTCTAGCTAAGCCATGATCATAACGGGAGATCAACAAATGGGGGACAAGGAGCAATGGACAGGGAGAGGGTGGAAGGGATCAGATAGCAGGACAGGGATACAGGGATACAGGACTGACAGGAACAGGTACAAATAGGATCAGAGTCAGGTTCAGGTTCAGATAACAGGTTCAGATAACAGGTTCAGGATCAATGTTCCAATCAGGGCACAAGACGAAGCCAAGGCAAAGTATGTTGAACTTGCCAGGTTTGTATACCATTACCTGCTATCTGGTTCAGGTGATTCCTAATTGCAGGAGGAGATATCTGCTCCATCCTGCCAGGATCCACCCGCTGGTGGACGCCAGTACTGCAGCTCAAACATCACATAACACCAGCAGGGAAAGGCTCTCCTGACAGTTCCAAACTGCCAGGAGACACCTGCTGGTGGACATCAGTACTCCATGCCAAATATCAGATGGTATTACCCGCGAGTGGAACCTTTCCTGACAGCCACATCCCTCCCCTACGTTTAAAGTTATTTATTAGCAAAGCTAGGTTATCACTAATGTATTGCTTAGGGTTCATGGTTATGTACACTCCCAAGTATTTAATCTTATTAACTATCTCCATCTGTGGAATCCCAATTGGCAAAGGACCTTCCATAGGGTCCACTGTTAGAGCATTGATTTATCCCAATTTATGCTCAAACCGAAGAACCATCCAAAATCTACTATTACATTATACACACTATCCCCTAAAAATAGAAGTATATCATCTGCATCTAATGTTATTTTTTCCTCTCTTCATGTTCTCTAAAGCATTTGAATATTTAGCGAGGATCTGATAGCTATGGCCAGTAGTTCCATCACCAGGGCGAAGAGCAGGGGCAATAGAGGACACCCCTGCCTTGTCCGCCGGGTAAATGAAAATATTTCTGAACATCATTGTTTAATTTTACTTTTGCCTTAATTTCCCGGTATAACAGTTTCATCCAGTTAACAAACCCTCGACCAAAGCGAAAGGCCGCTAATACCTGCCACTCCAGGCTTTAAAAAGCCTTGATTGCGTCTAGTGATAATATGGCTCTTGATCCTGTATTAATCGTCGGAACCTGTATACTTAAATATACTCTCCTTATGTTTATGCTAGTTGCTCTACCAGGTATGAACCCTGATTGATCCGTTGTGTATACATTTTTGTATTATCCTTTTTAACCTAGACACCAATATCCCAGATAGAATCTTAACATTTGCTCCAACAGGGATATTGGCCTGTAGGAAGTGGGGTTAAGTGGATCCTTCCTCTCTTTAGGCAAAACTATAATGGTGGATTCCATCATTGATGTGGGTAGCCTACCCTCCTCCTTCATTCCCTTAACCACTAGCCGACCGCGCACCGTCATTATACGGCGGCAGGTTGGCTCTCCTGGGCGAGAGCCCGTAGCTATACAGCAGCTCTTTGAGCCGCCACTAGGGGGCGCGTGCGCGCCGCCGGAGGCGCGCACGCGCCCCCGCTCGCCCCCGACTCCCGTGCGTGTGCCCGGCGGGCTCGATCGCCGCCGGGCACACGCGATCGCTCGTTATAGAGCGGGGACCGGGAGCTGTGTGTGTAAACACACAGCTCTCTGTCCTGTCAGCGGGGGAAATGCTGATCTTCTGTTCATACAATGTATGAACAGAGGATCAGTGTTTCCCCTAGTGAGGCCACCCCCCCCACAGTAAGATAACACACAGGGACATACTTAACCCCTTCCCCGCCCCCTAGTGTTAACCCCTTCACTGCCAGTGGCATTTTTATAGTAATCCAATGCATTTTTATAGCACGGATCGCTATAAAAATGCCAATGGTCCCAAAAATGTGTCAAAAGTGTCCGAAGTGTCCGCCATAATGTCGCAGTACCGAAAAAAATCACTGATCGCCACCATTACTAGTAAAAAAATATATTAATAAAAATACCATAAAAATACCCCCTATTTTGTAAACGCTATACCTTTTGCGCAAACCAATCAATAAACGCTTATTGCGATTTTTTTTACGAAAAATATGTAGACGAATACGTATCGGCCTAAACTGAGGAAAAATAATGTTTTTTTATATATTTTTGGGGGATATTTATTACAGCAAAAAGTTAAAAATATTCATTTTTTTCAAAATTGTCGCTCTATTTTTGTTTATAGCGCAAAAAATAAAAACCGCAGAGGTGATCAAATACCACCAAAAGAAAGCTCTATTTGTGGGAAAAAAAGGACGTCAATTTTGTTTGGGAACCACGTCGCACGACCGCGCAATTGTCAGTTAAAGCGGCGCATTCCCGAATTGCAAAAAGTGCTCTGGTCTTTGGGCAGCAATATGGTCCGGGGGTTAAGTGGTTAAATACCTTCAATAACTCGCAAAAAAATGCCTCTCCGTATTTTTTATATATCTCTGCTGGCAAACCATCCGTCCCAAGAGACTTCTGGTTCACCAACGCTGCTACTGCCTGTCGAAGTTCCTCCAGACCTATGGGGGCATCCAACATCTCCCTAGCCTCATTAGAGAGGTGTGGAATCTCCAAATTCCGAAATAAACAGCACTTCTCCCCTTCTACATCCTGACATTGGGTGCTATACAATCTTTCATAGTATGTTTTAAATACCTCTAAAATGTCAGGTGTATATGCAGTAACCTGCGGGAACGCGTGGGAACGGAGTTCCTGCACTTTTTTCACAGCAGGAACTCAGTTCCCTTTGCAGGACTAGAGCCACCCGAGCCAATCCTTCACTAATCGGCGATGCCCAGCTCGAGTCACAGTCAGGGGAAGGCGAACCTTAGTAATCCTTTATGTTACTGGCCGCTTCCTGTATATGTATTCATCAGGTGTGCAGGTATTCCGTCACTTCCTCATTGTTCCCAGGAGACATTGCCGAGGTCTGCCGCAAGTTATCGCGGGATTTAGAAAGAACATGCGGTTTAGTAATTATACATATAAGCGTATCATTTTTTTTTTTTGGTGGGGGAGTGGATGTTGGGTGGGAGTTCCCGCACTTTTTTCCCCAGGGCTTGACCCCTGGCAGTAACCCTTCCATCTACTGTCTTAATTGCCGGTATAACCCTAGTGGACATATTTGCTTTTGCCAATAGGGCCAGTAAATGTCCTACACTCTCCCCCTCTTCAAAAGAGTTCTGTCTCTGAAACAATCACTTAATTTCTGCCTTTTTCAGAAGTATTTGTATTTCTGTTGCTCATTTACCCAGTCAGATAAAGCTTCAGTAGATGTTACCTCTGTATATTGTTTTTCTGCCTCCATGACCCTTTGCATAGTAATCCTCTCCTGTTCTCTCATTTGCTTCTTTATTTTTGCCACACGTTTTATCACTATTCCCCTAAGAAAGTCTTTAAGGGAGTCCCAAATCACCCCCAAAAGGTAGCATACCAATATTCATATCCACATACTCTTTTATAGATGACACTATTCCCTCAGAGTCTCCCACCAATTCCAACCAAAAAGGGCTTGTTTTCCATTCCCCTTTATAATGATCCTTGACATATTGAATATTTTTAATATGGAATTATATATCTTCACTACCTAGGGCAATATCAATCCTGGAGAGCGTAGAATGAGTTTTGAAAAGCACAAGTATTGTTGTTACATTGGGTTCCTTAACCTCCAAATATCTTTCAGTCCTACTTTATTTAATAACTGATAGAACAATGATATCTGTCCCTTGATCCTGTGACCTTTCTAATGGATACCTATCCATATTCCCATTCAATACTGCATTACAGTCTCTTACCACTAATATTAGGACATTGGGTTTATCAGAGATAAATGATGTCAAGTTATATGTTACTTCAGTTTTAAATGGAGGCGCGATGTATATGTTGGCCAAAATACATATTTTCAAAAATACAATTGTAGCGCTGAGATTCTTGTATATTGATGTGTGTTTGCATACTTTAATACAATGTCTATGGACATTGCTATGTTTAAGTATTTAGAGCCATCTAGTGACCAAATACTGGTAATGCAGAGAGATGTTTTGTTTAGTATTTTGGTTGCCTTGGAGACTAGGAGAGACAGGGGAAAACAATCCCGGTTGTTGGGGCAAGTGATCTGAGGGTACCCGAGGGACAATGGCCGGATTGCAGAGACCGAGAGACACTCATCCGAGCATCGGAGAACCGGATCCATCCAGCGGAGCTGAACAGAGCTGACGGAGAAGCAAGTTGCAGTCACAGGACCCTGAACAAAAGTTACTACCCGGAGCTCCGATCCAGTGGGTGAGCGGGTCACGACCCACAGTTTGCTAAGTTTACACGCAGTTAGACTCATATACAGGCCTCACTGGGATTTATAGTTCCACAGAGGAGCAAAGAAACTGACACTATATATATACAGTGGGGATCGAAAGTTTGGGAACCCCAGGTAAAACTTTGTATTAATGTGCATAACGAAGCCAAGGAAAGATGGAAAAATCTCCAATAGGCATCAAATTACAGATTAGACATTCTTATAATATGTCAAAAAAAGTTAGATTTTATTTTCATCATTTACACTTTCAAAATTACAGAAAACAAAAAAATGGTGTCTGCAAAAGTTTGGGCACCCTGCAGAATTTATAGCATGCACTGCCCCCTTTGCAAAGCTGAGACCTGCCAGTGTCATGGATTGTTCTCAATCATCGTCTGGGAAGACCAGGTGATGTCAATCTCAAAGGTTTTAAATGCCCAGACTCATCTGACCTTGCCCCAACAATCAGCACCATGGGTTCTTCTAAGCAGTTGTCTAGAAAACTGAAAGTGAAAATAGTTGTCGCTCACAAAGCTGGAGAAGGCTATAAGAAGATAGCAAAGCATTTTCAGATGTCAATATCCTCTGTTCGGAATGTTATTAAGAAATGGCAGTCATCAGGAACAGTGGAAGTTAAAGCAAAATCTGGAAGACCAAGAAAAATATCAGACAGAACAGCTCGCAGGATTGTGAGAAAAGCAATTCAAAACCCACGTTTGACTGCACCATCCCTCCAGAAAGATCTGGCAGACACTGGAGTTGTGGTACACTATTCCACTATAAAGAGATACTTGTACAAATATGGTCTTCATGGAAGAGTCATCAGAAGAAAACCTCTTCTACGTCCTCACCACAAAAATCAGCGTTTGAACTTTGCAAATGAACATATAGACAAGCCTGATGCATTTTGGAAACAAGTTCTGTGGACCGATGAGGTTAAAATATAATTTTTTGTCCGGAATGAGCAAAGGTACGTTTGGAGACGAAAGGGCACAGAATTTAATGAAAAGAACCTCTGTCCAACTGTTAAGCATGGGGGTGGATCAATCATGCTTTGGGGTTGTATTGCAGCCAGTGGCACAGGGAACATTTCACGAGTAGAAGGAAAAATGGATTCAATAAAATTTCAGCAAATTTTGGATGGTAACTTGATGCCATCTGTGAAAAAGCTGAAGTTAAAGAGAGGATGGCTTCTACAAATGGATAATGATCCTAAACACACCACGGGGGATTACATCAAGAGGCGTAAACTGAAGGTTTTGCCATGGCCTTCACAATCTCCTGACCTCAACATAATTGAAAATCTATGGATAGACCTTAAAAGAGCAGTGCGTGACAGACAGCCCAGAAATCTCAAAGAACTGGAAGACTTTTGTAAGGAAGAATGGGCAAAGATCCCTCAAACAAGAATTGAAAGACTCTTGGCTGGCTACAAAAAGCGTTTACAAGCTGTGATACTTGCCAAAGGGGGCAGTTCAAGATATTAACTCTGCAGGGTGCCCAAACTTTTGCAGACGCCATTTTTTTGTTTTCTGTAATTTTGAAAGTGTAAATGATGGAAATAAAATCTAACTTTTTTAGACATATTATAAGAATGTCTAATCTGTAATTTGATGCCTTTTGGAGATTTTTCCATCTTTCCTTGGCTTCGTTATGCACATTAATACAAATTTTTACCTGGGGTGCCCAAACTTTCGATCCCCACTGTATATATATATATATATATATATATATATATATATATATATATAAATACAGTATATATTGCACAAACATCTACAGTAAATGCCTACTTACTCTAAAAGGATATACAGTATTTATATAGTACACAACTAGACCATAAAAGAAAATATTTATTGCCATATTGAGTATGGACGGCAGCATAAACAGCAAAACACTGGGTGAATCATGAAGCAACTGCTGTGGATGCAAAAGAGAAATGATTGCCTTTAGTTCAGCTGACTTTTGTAGATGGAGCTACAACATGAAGAAACAAGATTGCAGCTATTTATATAGGCCAGCGGGAAAATCCTTGTCTGCCCCTGGCAATTAATTCAGGTTTGGAAATAATTTTAGGAACACAAGAATTAAATTCTACTCGGGGCGGTAAGCAAAATATTGTCATAAATCAAGACAAAATAAAAGGCTTGTTCTTTCCACTGCTTTCAATATATATTTAACTTTGTTTATTATTTCATAAACTATTTTAAATTTGAAAGCATGCCTTACCAACCATATGAATAAGTGGACTTCTCTGAAATGCATGTTTTGTGTTATAAGTTCCTGCTGTTCGCTGAACCAGAATTCTGCTGGTCTCTTTGTGTTACGGCCAAGACTTTGTCAGGTTGTTCTTAACTGATAGATGATATTTTCAAAGTCTAGTCTGTTTGGAGAACAAGCTCTGAAAAATTTCTAATCTGGTATCCAGATTTAGACATATTGACTAAGAGTATCTCATCCCCAAAAAATTAGTAATTGACTCATGGATGAAGTTAAAGCTGTAGTATAAAGCAATACACGGTAAACTTTACTTCTTAGCATAAATATACTTTATATTTGCCATTTACCTTGCATTATTATATATATCACGAGACCTTACTGAATCAAAATATATATGTACTGTATAACTAAGAAGTTATATCGCATGAATACATGTTTATTACAGTGTCCATGACATGCTACTATATGTGTCACAGGATGCCTATTTACTAGGTAATACTTGGTGATCCTGCCCTATTTTACTGTGCAGTTCTTACCATGTCAAACTAGGAAGCAAATCTGTACTGGAGCAGCCCGTTTGGATACCCTACCTGCACAGCTTTTCAAGGGGAAAATCAATGGGATGCTGTTTCTCCTCCCCGACTCATATTATTATATTATACATACATACCTCCCAACTGTCCCTGATTTCGAGGGACTGTCCCTGATTTGGAGCAATTTCCCTCTGTCCCTCATTCTCCTCATTTGTCCCTCATTTTGGTCTGATCTATATAGATGTATATAAAATGCATTTTTTATCTATCAAAAAGTGTTTCCCAGTGCTAAACCTTTCATCTGATTTCTAAATTGCTGCATTTGTAAATTCCAAAAGCCAATATAAAGAAATAGTAAAAAAAGCAGTTGTGAGTTTAACCAATCTTATTTTTTTGTACAATTCTCCTTTAAGGGGGTGTGGCAAGGGGTGTGTCCTATGCCTGCATACTTTTGCTGATAGGTGGCCCTCATTCCCATCTCAGAAAGTTGGGAGGTATGTATTATACACGATTTATATAGCGCCAACAGTTTACGCAGAACTTTACAATGTAGAGGGGGGAACAGCATAGTATAGTTTAAACTGTATAGTTCAAAACAGAAGGTACAGAAGGGCCCTGCTCGTAGAGCTTACATTCTAAAGGGAGGAGATGGTCCTACAAGAGGTAATATGCAGCTGAGAACAGAGGGAATGTGATGACTTATAAAAAAAGGGGAAAAAGTGTTTAAATAAGGTTTTATTTATATCTATACACAAATGTTTTGCCTTTCATTCCTGTTTTAAACTGAATGAGTTGTTTTACAAGGTGGGGGGCTTACATATACTATCAGTTATCCTGACTGGGCATCATAAGATGTCCAGCAGGATAAAATGCCGGTGCACGCCCGGGGGGGCACACAGTGCGACGAGCCTGACAGAGGCTTCTTACCACGTGATCAGCTGAGACCAATCACAGCTGATCATTGTGTGTACCAGGAAGTGCCAGTAAACGGCATTTCTCAGTTTGCGCTGACAGGGAGAGCAAACAGAGGGGGGGGTCTGTGCTGATAATCAGCACATTGATTACCAGCACAGCCCCATCAGATGTGCCACCACAGCTGCCAGTCAGTGCTCATAAGCTGCCAGTCAGTGCCCCATAAAAAACAGATGACAGAGTCCAGATCAGTACCAATCAGTGCCCATATCAGTGCCAATTAGTGCCCAGCAGTAAAACCTGTCAGTACCTCATCAGTACCTCTTCATCATTGCTGCCCATCAGTGCCACCTGTCAGTGCCAATCAGTGCCGCCTGACAGTGCCCATCACAGCTGCCTGTCAGTGCCCATCACAGCCACCTGTCAGTGCCCATCAGTGCCACATATAAGTAACCATTAGTACCCCCTATCAGTGCCCATCAGTGCTGCATATCAGTGCCGCCTATCAGTGCCCATAAATTCTACATATCAGTGCGTCCTCATCAGTGCCACCTTATCAGTGCCAACCCATCAGTGCCACCTCATCAGTGCCCCTCAATGCTGCCACCTCATCAGTGCCCGTCAGTGAAGGAGAAAACAACATTTGATAACCGAAACTGAAATAAAAATATATTTTTTCAAAAAAGTTTGTTTAGCAAAAAATAAAAACCACAGAGGTTATCAAACAACACCAAAAGAAAGCTCTATTTTTGGGAACAAAATTATAAAAATGCTGTTTGGTTGCAGTGTTGCTTGACTGCGCAATTGTCATTCAAAGTGCGACAGCGCTGAAAGCTGAAAATTGTCCTGGGCAGGAAGGGGCGAAAGTGGCCAGTATTGAAGTGGTTAAAGTAGAAATATAGGCTTTTTTTTTGGATAGAGCATTTTGGATTTTGGTTATAACCCCTGTCATATTTTTTTTTTTCACCATTTGTGTCCCATTGCGGAGATTTCATTTCACTTCCTGTCCCATAGCCAAACAGGAAGGTGAGATGAAATCCTTACAAATTACGGAAATTTATCGGGGACCTTCAGGTCTCCAGAACTAGTGTCCCCATTGGAAGATTTCCCCTCTATTACTTTTCTGGGGACAACCCAACTTTTGAAATTCTCTTTTACTTTCACTTTCAATGAAAATAGTAAACAGGACAAATAGAGAATCATAGATAGCAATAAAAACTGACAACTGTTCTAATTCCTCTGCACTCTATTCAAAACTAAAATAAAAGGTTTTGCCTTTAGTTAGATTATTTTATGAATGGCCTGCTTTAAAAGGAGGTCAGTAATGAAAACACCTATAAAACATTAAAACGTGTGCAGCGCTACCTGTGATTGGTAAATAACAGTCATAAAATGTAAATAAAGCCCCAATAAATGAATCTGTGACTTGACTTCAACAAATCTTCAGTGTAAACCGGAATAATTCAAACAAAGTGTGTAATATGTCTAACCACTCCCCAGAAAGTGGAACAAATCCATCATGGGAAAAACATCACCCAGTGTGCTTGGGAAAAATTTGTGACACACGTGCACCTCCACCAATTTATATACTTACCAGATGGCAAATGATAATGCACCTTGGATCATTACTCTGAAGTGAAGAGACATCTCGCCCTGGTATACTGATAGAATAGTGGTCCCTGATAAAGTCAGGCACTGTGCAAAAGAAGGTAACCCAATGCATTTCGTGCTCGTGCACGTTCTAAAATATCAGTCTATCATCAGATAGGGAGGAGCCTACATGCTGATGTCATTGTGATTATGTATGTTTTTGGTCTTATTTGTTTTTATGCTGCAGCTTTTGTACTTGATTTTAAAGCGGGAGTTCACCCATTTATACATTTTTTTTTCTCCCCTTAGCTTCCTGCTCGTTCGGTCTAGGGGAATCGGCTATTTGTATTAAAATATGAGCAGTACTTACCCGTTTTCGAGCTGCATCTTCTTCCGTCGCTTCCGGGTATGGGTCTTCCGGAGCGGGCGTTCCTTCTTGATTGACAGCCTTCCGAGAGGCTTCCGACGGTCGCATCCATCGCGTCACTCGTAGCCGAAAGAAGCCGAACGTCGGTGCGGCTCTATACTGCGCCTGCGCACCGACGTTCGGCTTCTTTCGGAAAATCGTGACGCGATGGATGCGACCGTCGGAAGCCTCTCGGAAGACTGTCAATCAAGAAGGAACGCCCATTCCCGCAGCCCATACCCGGAAGCGACGGAGAGGATGCATCTCGTAAACGGGTAAGTACTGCACATATTTTAAAATAAATAGCCGATTCCCCTAGTAAAAACGAGCAGGAATCTAAGGGGGAAAAGTGCCCTCTAAGGGTGAACCCCCGCTTTAAGTTTAATAAACTTCTACACTATATGAGCATCATTTGGGTTCCCATAGGTGAGCTTATTTTGTACAGTGCCCCTTTTTATTCATTTTGAAAAGTTACAAGTACAATCCCATTTTAATGTCCTTATCTAAAAGCCATATTAAGTGAGTATATGGTACATTTAAAGTAGTGCAGAGTTAAAGCTAAAGGTTACATTTTTGAGTTTTTTTGGGATTCAGCACCAAACACACTTATGTGTAAAAGTATGTATCCCATTACCTGCAAGCAGCTGCTACTAAGAAAAGTTGCACCACTTCCCTGCCTCCTTCTGCCCTTTCCACTATTCACAAAACTGGCACTGCTACCCTCCCACATTGCATAGCCTTCCGACCAGGGCTGCTGATAGGGGGGGGACCACCAGCCCTCCTGTAGGGGGCCCCCGGCACACAAAGGGGCCCGGACAGCAGGAGGATCGGTGAAGAACAATGCCCTCCGTGTCTCTCACCCAGGTTTCTCCCTCTCTCGTCAGGTAGGCTGTATGGGGCCCCATGATTCCTAACAGCGGCCCTGCTTCCGACCATTCACAGAATGTGATGCATTGATGGAAAGTAGTAATTTAAGCAAAATAAATAGCAGAAATTGCAGAAGGGGGTAAATGTGCCATGCAGGCTTTCCCAGTTGCACCAGCTAATGTTAACTCTCAATGGGTCTGAAGACAGCCAAAAGGCAGTTAACTGTGGTTATGAAAAACCCACTGCAGGGGAGGTTTTACTAGAAACAGTTACTTGCAGGGTCCAGGTAATGGGATACACATCATTATGCATAACTAATGTGTTTAATGCTGCCCCCTCAACAACAAAAAAAAAAACTTCAGCTTTATAACTTGTGAGCTTTAAAACAGTGTAAATAGTTGGTATATAAGAAACAAATTGTGAAACATGCTTGGAAATGGAAAAGAAAGAAGATCACAATTGGATTTGAAGTCAGTAATACCTTGCAATATAATTAACACTTTATAGTTACTTTATATGTAAGTATGTCTAATTTTTTCAATAAAAGTAATATTGCCAGACAATTAGCTAGATTCAGGTAGGCAGGCGTATCGTTGCGGCGGCGTAGTGTATTGTGTTTACACTACGCCGCCGTAAGTTAGCGAGGCAAGTACATGATTCACAAAGTACTTGCATGCTAAGTTACGGCGGCGTAGCGTAAATCGGGCGGGCGTAATGGCGCCTAATTCAAATTTAGCTGAGGGGGCGTGTTTTATGGTAATGGGGGTGACCTTACGTGATTGACGTATTTTACGAACGGCACATGCCGCCGTCCGTGTACATATCCCAGTGTGCATTGCGGCAAAGTACGCCGCACGGTCCTATTGGTTTCGCCGTGGACGTAAATTACGTAAATCCCTATTCATGGACGACTTACACAAACGACGTAAAATTTTCGAATTTCGACGCGGGAACGACGGCCATACTTAACATTACTATTCCAGCTATTTGATGGAATAACTTTAGGCCTGATAATGCGTTACGTAAACGGCGTATCTGTACTGCGTCAGCCGGGCATACGTTTGTGAATAGGCGTATCTAGTGATTTACATATTCTACGCCGACCGCAATGGAAGCGCCAACTAGCGGTCAGCCTAAAAATTACACTTTAGGATACGACGGTGTAAGACACTGTCACGGAAGCATGAATCAGACGTACAACAACAGATAAATGAAATAGGAAGGCTTTATTAACTACTTAACCCCCGGACCATATTGCTGGTCAAAGACCAGAGCACTTTTTGCGATTCGGGACTGCGACGCTTTAACTGAAAATTGCGCGGTCGTGCGACGTGGCTCCCAAACAAAATTGGCGTCCTTTTTTTCCCACAAATAGAGCTTTCTTTTGGTGGTATTTGATCACCTCTGCGGTTTTTATTTTTTGCGCTATAAACAAAAATAGAGCGACAATTTTGAAAAAAAATAATATTTTTTACTTTTTGCTGCAATAAATATCCCCCAAAAATATATAAAACATTTTTTTTTTCCTTAGTTTAGGCCGATACGTATTCTTCTACATATTTTTCGTAAAAAAAAATCGCAATAAGCGTTTATTGATTGGTTTGCGCAAAAGTTATATCGTTTACAAAATAGGGGGTATTTTTATGGCATTTTTATTAATATATTTTTTTTACTAGTAATGGCGGCGATCAGCGATTTTTTTTCGTTACTGCGACATTATGGCGGACACTTCGGACACTTTTGACACATTTTTGGGACCATTGGCATTTTTATAGCGATCAGTGCTATAAAAATGCATTGGATCACTATAAAAATGCCACTGGCAGTGAAGGGGTTAACACTAGGGGGCGGGGAAGGGGTTAAGTATGTCCCTGGGTGTGTTCTTACTGTGGGGGGGGGGTGACATCACTAGGGGAAACACTGATCCTCTGTTCATACATTGTATGAACAGAAGATCAGCATTTCCCCCACTGACAGGACCGAGAGCTGTGTGTTTACACACACAGCTCCCGGTCCCCGTTCTGTAACGAGCAATCGCGGGTGCCCGGCGGCGATCGCGCCCGCCGGGCACACGCACGGGAGTCGGGGGCGAGCGGGGGGCGCGCGCCTCCGGCGCGCACGCGCCCCCTAGTGGCCACTCGAAGAGCGGACGTATAGCTACGGGCTCTCGCCCAGGAGAGCCGACCTGCCGCCGTATAATGACGGTGGCTGGTCGGCTAGTGGTTAAAAACCAAACAGCAAGGTTAAAGTCCAAACGGATGATCAAACAGTAAGCAGAGTCTTTCCACCGGAGCCAGGGATCAGGAGCCAGAAGGATAGTCCGAACAAAGCCAGGGATCAGGAGCCAGAAGGGTAGTCCGAACGAAGCCAGGGATCGGGAGCCAGAAGGATAGTCCGTGGAAGCCGGGTCGGTAGCCAAAAGCAGCAGCACAATCTCAGGAGCATGTGTATACAAGAGGACCAAGCAGGGAAATGAAGCAACAGACCTCATATATATATGCAAGGCATCCAGCTCCTCCCAGTGGGAAGGAGGAGCCGCAGGGTGTGGTAAGTTATAAGAAGCCCAGAAACCAATATGGCCCCCAGCACATGTCAGATGAAAGAAGCCTGCAGAGGTAAGACCATGAGAGACACTTACGCCGCTCGTATCTGAGCCTAATTTAAGCGTATCTGGTTTCCAGAATACGCTTAAATTAGCGCCGGCGCAAATTCAGACTTGGGCCGGTGTATCTACTGATACGCCGGCCTAAGTCTTTCTGAATCCACCTAATTGATTAGAATAGATAGTTAGTTGATAAAAAAAATTGATTTTCATTTAAAAAAAAAAGGATTATAAAACCTCAAAATGAATGCACTCCTTGAAAACTGTAAAAAAAGAACCTAAAAAATAGATTACAAGATAGAATACCTGATACAGTATATCCAACATGTAGAAGAGATGTTTTCTCCATGGTAAAACAGTCTCCTGTAATCTAGCATTGCCCATCATAATGGTTATTTAAATTGCCATCATCCTTACAATTATCATTACCACTTCCTACAATTTGATCCATACGGCAATGTTATACCGTGTGTTATTTGTCTGACATATCCATAAAAGTAGATGTAACTTGCATAAAAACAACACCCGAATGTCTCTGCAGATAGGAAACAGTCATCAGTCTGGGAATTCACTGTTTCTTATGTTCTCTTCAACAGGATATTGAAATTGGCTTGTGTGGGATTGACACACTATTCATCACAGATAATAGAACACAAAAATGTTTAGCGTATGCTTAAAAAAAAAGAAACAAAAAATGAAAACACATGTTTTATAAAGAGCTGGGTGTGATTCTGGATTGCAGCTTCATGGTGATGTTTTATGAAGAAAATGAATATTGAATACAATGATGAAAATATAAACAAGTCAGTAATAATAAAAAAAAAAAATAATAAAATACCCAGAATTGGCCCTATGAGTTCTTAATTTTTAATATTTGTATCATATTTCCTTCAACATCGTAAGAATGTTATTGGCTGAAACTTGTCTTAAATGAAAGGAAGTATAGTAACATTTAAATAAAATCTGCCATTAATTTTATCAAAGGCAGGAGCGGCCCATCCATTAAGGGCGCACGGGCACCGTCCCCTCTATCCATGCCACCCCCTATATGGTCAATGGATAGATTCATGCATAGCAAAATTATGTCGACGCCCACCACAGCCACCACCTATTCATGAATTACAGCGGCAGGGTGTTTTTTTTTAAGCACCTGATTAGAGCCATAGGCTCTAATAGGCTTCAAAATGGGTGGACTCGGAGCCCACCCTGGTGTTTTGGAAAAGCAAATTAATATTCGGTTTTCTAACATTGAATCGTTAGAGTAGATAGGCACATCTAAACCAGTGAATATCGCTGCATCGGTTAACATAAACAGCTAGATGGTAAGGTGCTGGAGCACAGCGTGGACCGCCATGACATCACTGGCATGCTCACGACACATTTCAGAGCGTGCACAAAACACAGCTCCTTTGTCAAGCTAATGAGACTAAGCGCTAGTTTACACTTGCTTCAAAACATGGCTTCAGACATGCTTTGTTAATGGCTAATTTACACTTGCTTCAAAAAATCTCTCTGCATGCCAGTGAAGCTCCTGTCGCTAAATAAAATGGTTAGCTTACAGTCCTGTTTACACCTGTTTTTGCTTGTTGCTTCAATGAGGCTTTGATGAGGCTTCAGTGGGGCTTTGGTGGAGCTTTGATGGGGCTTCGGTGGGGCTTCATGGGGCTTTTATGAGGCTTCGTGGGTCTTCAGTGGGACTTCAAGGGAGCTTTGCCTTAGACTTCAATGGAGGCTTTGAAGATGCTTTGAAGCACCACTAAAACTACATGGGGTATAATTTTTGAAGGAAAGCAAAGCAAAAGCAGGTATAAACAGGACTGTAAGCTTACCATTTTATCTAGTGACAGGAGTTTTGACTAGCGTTCAGAAAGCTTTAACAAAGCCTTGTTGAAGCCGAAGCAAGTGTAAATGAGCCCTAAAGCTCTCTGAACACTAGTCAAAGCCCCTGTCACTAAATAAAATGGTTAGCTTACAGTGCTGTTTACACCTTCTTTTGCTTAGTGGGTCGATGAGGCTTCGACGAGGCTTTAGTGGGGCTTTGGTGGAGCTTCGATGGGGCTGCGGTGGGGCTTCAGTGGGGCTTTGGTGAGACTTTGCGGGGCTTCGATGAGGCTTCGGTGGGGCTACAGTGGGATTTTAAGCAAGCTTTGCTATATACTTCTATGGAGGCTTTGAAGACGCTTTGAAGCACCACTGAAGCTACATGAGGTATAATTTTTGAAGCAAAGCAAAGCAAAAGCAGGTGTAAAGAGGACTGTAAGCTAATCATTTTATTTAGTGACAATAGCTTTGATTAGCATACAGAGAGCTTTAATAAAGCCTGTCCGAAGCCTTGTTAAAGCCTTGTTGAAGCCGAAGCAAGTGTGAATGAGCCCTAAGGCTAGGTAAAGCCTTATATGTGCCTAAGCATAATGCCATCTAGTGGGAAAATGTTGACATAACACTCTGAATATAGATCAAAGCCTTATCAACAAAAAACATTAAGTATAGCTATAAGACTTTGTTAAAAATGGTCCTTTAAGAGCCATCAACAAATCAATTTAGTGTACCATTATTAAAAAAAAATCATATATATATATATATATATATATATATATATATATAACATTTCCTTAAAATTGAGAATTATACATATATACGGTAAATAAGACCAACAAAAATATGCGCATGTAAGAATTGTAAACATTAGAAACCGCCAAAAATATTACTATAAATTACTGTATCATACAAATTGGATAAAATGAATTAATTCTGTCAATGGCTCAATGCCCTTGGATGCACATTATTCCAATATGCATACTGTAGATACAAAAAAGTATATATATATATATATATATATATATATATATATATATATATATACTTTTTTGTATCTACAGTATGCATATTGGAATAATGTGCATCCAAGGGCATTGAGCCATTGACAGAATTAATTCATTTTATCCAATTTGTATGATACAGTAATTTATAGTAATATTTTTGGCGGTTTCTAATGTTTACAGTTCTTATATATATATATTTATTTATTTATACAGTATATATATATAAAATATATATATTTTATATATATACTGTATAAATATATATATATATATATATATATATATATATATATATATATATATATACACAGTATATACTGTATATATACATGCACACATGTATATCCACACCTACACATGTATACAAACATACTTGCATATCTTTGTTTAGATGTGTGTTAGGGTTTTATTCATTTTAAGAGAAGGAAGGCAAAAAATGTGTGAAAGGGGATGTACATTATGTGGATAAATGGATATCATAATATGGTGGGTACTTCCAATTCCTCATTGATCCATCCAGGTGATAAAGTGTTGAGAGAATATATCCAATATATCCAATACATTTCTCTTTCACAAAACCTATGGAACCGCTTGGCTTCTGTATGAAAACCCATATTTCCAAGCCCTCAGTGGATCTCTTATGATATTCAGCAAAATGCTGAGGGACACTATGCTTATTTTTACCTTCCTTCCTCAACCTCTCTCTTATGCTCTCCAAATCTTTGCCGAAGTGGGCGGATAGTGCGTCCTACATATAATAAATGGTAAGGGTAAGACAAACCATAAATCACATGGTCGGAAGAAAAATTATAAAAATATCCCATGATATAGGTTTTACCCTTTGTGGTAAATAGCTTTTTGCCATTTTGGACAAAGCGCAAGTTTTACATACTGTTTTTTTTTTTTTTGCATTGAAACATACCCTTCAATGGTATTAGGCACATTTGTGGGGAGAGGGTCCTATGTAGAGGCTTCCATTTGCTGGGTGCAATTTTATTCTTAACGTTGGGCGCTTTTCTATATGTCACTCTGGGCTGATTAGGAAGGAGGGGTTTTAAGATGTGGGTCCTCTAGCATTAATGGCTAATGCATTCTAAAAATAGCTTCAATCTTTTTTTCGTCATGATGGAACCTAGTAGTAAACTGGACAATTTGGTCAAAAGGCTCTATATCTATTTTAGATCTTGTAAAAAGTGTTTGTAGGCCTGATTAATCAGAGATTCTAGATGGGGTAAGTGCGGGGCTTTAATTTTCCGGCTGTCCTCCCGTGGGGTTCCGCTGCCGCCGACCGAACCAGGGGTGGCTGTTTGCTGCCCCCCCCCCCCCAAATAAAAAAACAGGCCAATTTCAGCTTTCAGCACTCTCACACTTTGAATGACAATTACTCATTACAACACTGTACCCATATGATATGTTTGTCATTTTTTTACGCACAAATAGAGCATTATTTGGGTGGTATTTAATCACCACTGGGTTTTTAATTTTTTGCACTATAAATAAAAAAGACAGAAAATGTTGTAAAAAATGCATTTTGCTTTGTTTCTGTTATAAAATTTAGCAAATTAGTAAATTTTCTTCATAGATTTTGACTCACATTTATATTGATACATTTCTTTGGTAAAAATAATTCAAATCAGTGTATATTATTTAGTCTTCGTGAAGGTTATAGAGTTATGACAACTTCGAGCTTGTCCTAATTAACACCAGTTTGCTTATATGTGAACTGGCAGTAATTCTTTTAAAACCTGTTGCAGCCATAGTGATAGATTCTAAATGGGGCAGTAGTAAAAACGACCTGAATCTGGTGCAAGTGTCGGGACCTGTACTGAAATTGGCATAAGGCTTTCATGAATTAGTTGCAGGCCATATTAAAATGCCATAGTGGCCAAAAAGAAAACTTTTCTCCTTTATTAAATTCCCTTGAGTGTCTTTAAAAGGCCTTCCTAGAAAAAACAAACTACTATTTAAAAAAATATAATTTTGTTCTCCTTTATTTTACTTCTACCTGCCCCCCACCCCCTTTTTTTCTGGTCAAGAATAATGTGTCCCTGTTCCTGTGCTTCCTGGGATATGTGATGGGGATATTCCAGGAGACTGCAGGAGGAGGAATTCACAGCAGCAGAAAGGTGGATCTTGGAGCCAACTGCAGAACCTGCAAGAGACAGTATGTGTGAATATGTTTTTGGAAGATAACTGTACGAAAAATACCTCACAAAAGCAGGGAGGATTTGTTTTTCTATAAACAACAGTAAAGATATCAGCCACACAGAAAGGAAATTGTTTTAGTGAGTCAGCCAACACCTAGATATGCATTGTAAGAAGGAGCAAGAACAACTACTTTGTTACACTGCAAAGCAGTAATCAGCGCCTGTGTATGCAATTTAAGAACATTTACATATAAAAATGTATACTACACAAATAAATAATTAGGTCAATATGCAGAGAACAGGAGTGTTTAAATGCCATGGTTATTCATGGCAAAGTTTGCCCAACATGTAGTGGCCGATGGGCAGCAAGCCTGACGAATATTACACAGTTAAGCACCGTAAACATGCCACCAAATTTTTTCAAATTTTAGCTAACATTTGCAGACGTAATTCTGTTTGAGATTTTCTCCTTCTTTTTTCTCTTCTTTTTTATTTAATATAGCACAAATAGCAAATATAGCAAAAGCTCCGTGAGAATAGATCTAACATTGAAACATTTAAAGTGGTTGTAGCCATAAAAAAAAAAAAACATGCTCCTGTCCCTATAAGGCACGAGATTTTGTCCCTTTATATGTTGAACAATACTTGGTTGATCCTGCCTGTTCCTGTCTTCCCGTCTGTAAACAAAGGAATTGTCGAAAACTGTGTTTGTGGTTTTATTTCTTTTTGACACTATTTTGCATAATGGGTCAGGATCTGGGGGCTCCCTTGTCAACTACTTCCCGCCCAGCCTATAGCAGAATGACGGCTGGGCGGTGGTTCTGATATCCTGACTGGGCATCATATAACACTCAGCAGGATAACATGCCGGCGCGCGCCCATGGAAGCTCCTTACCACGTGATCAGCTGTAACCAATCACTGATTATCGCATGAACCAGGAATTGCCGGTAAACTGCATTCCTCGGTTCGCGCTGTCAGGGAGAGCCGACCGGCGGCTCTCCCTGTCAGAGGGGGTCTGTGCTAATAATCAACACATTTATTATTAGCACAGCCCCATCAGATGTGCCACCACAGCTGTCAATAAGTGCCCATCAGCTGTCAGTCAGTGCCCCATCAGAAACAGATGTCAGTACCCATATCAGTGCCAATCAGTGCCCACCACAGTGCCAATCAGTGCCCATCACAGTGCCAATCAGTGCCCAGTACCTCATCAGCACCTCATCATCAGTGCTGCCCATCAGTGCCACCTGTCAGTGCCACCTTACAATGCCAATCGGTACTGCCTATAAATGCCAATCAGTGCCACCTGTCAGTGTCCATCACAGCTGCCTGTCAGTGCCCATCACTGCCACCTAACAGGGCCCATTAGTGCCACCTATAAGTGGCCATCAGACCTGCCTATCAGTGCTGTATATCAGTGCCGCATATTGGTGCCCATCAGTGCTGCATGTCAGTGCCACCGATCAGTGCCCATCAATTCTAATTATCAGTGCCTCCTCATTAGTGCCCATCAGTGCCACCTTATCAGTGCCAACTCATCAGTACCCATCAGTGCCGCCTTATCAGTGACTATCAGTGCCACCTCATCAGTGCCCGTCAGTGAAGGAGAAAACAAAATTGTATAACCAAAACAAAGAAAAACTTTTTTCAAAAATCTTGGTCTTTGTTAGTTTGTTTAGCAAAAAATAAACATCAGTGGTGATCAAATACCACCAAAAGAAAGCTCTATTTGTGGGAAGAAATTATAAAAAAAACTGTTTGGGTGTAGTGTTGCATGACCGCGCAATTGTTATTCAAAGTGCAACAGCACTAAAAGTTGAAGATGTCCCCCAGGGCAGTACCGGGGCCCCCATACCCTTTTTATGGCCAATAACTTGCATATACGCCTTCAAAATGGGGAGTTTTGATTTTTCAAGTTTGGCTCCTATAGACTTCAAAAGGTTTCGGATTTTGGGTCCAAACCTTTGGGCGTTCTGGTGCAAACTGAACAGAGGGGTGTTCGGCCTATCTCTACTGACCACGTTTATCATGGCTGCTGATCTCTAATAGCATGGTCAGTTTACGTGCCTCTGTCATTGAGCTATCCCCTCAGCATCTCTGCATCTCCCCCTCCTTTTCTCCCTGTCAGTTTTGTAGTCTATGTGAGAGCCGATCCTTTCCCCCCGCTTCTTCCCTCTCCTCCTTGTAAAATTATATTCCCTGTAGCTGCTCCAGTGCTTGTAAAGTAAAGAAACATGTTATGTTTTAATTACTTACTTAATTGCTTTGATCCTCTCTGTTTTAGGTACCTGTACAGTACATTGTGTGTGTTTTCCTAAAAATATAATGCATTGCTAAATACCTTCTTTGCAGAGCCCTGCTGTGCAGACACATGACCTTCCTCTGCCAGCTTGCATTAATCAGAGGGGAATCTTGGCCCTTCCCATTGTGCTCTCTTAGATCAGGAAGGAAGCAGATGGATGTCACATGACAGAACAGCAGGGCTCTATAAAGAACGTATTTAACATCACAATTTTAAGAAAACACACACACACTATACTGAACAAGGACCTAAACTGGTGAGAATTAAAGTAATTAATTTGTGTGACTTTACAACTACTTTAACAGAATCTGAATAGAATTTAACAGAATCAGCTGTTTCACAGGGAATGGTAAACCAAGCATGCAAAAGCAGCCAGATACAAGGAAAACAGCACTGGAGTCAGTAAGACAGGTCTAGAAACTAGCACTTTTTTAAAAGGAGGCCAGTAATGGTAGCCTATATATTTCTTTCCTTTAAGAAAAAAGACTGATAACATGTTATCCATGTTGCCTTTAGCAAACAAGTCAGATATCAGCTGATATTTGTTTCTTAACCCTGTCCTGCTTACTATTGACGTCCTTCTATGATCTCACTGCCGGCACGCAACCCCTCCCCCTTTGGACTCAGCTGATCACAGATCAGGGTAAAGGGCCAATCACAATGGTCCTTTACCACACGATCAGCTGTGTCCAATAACAGCTGGTCACAGATGTAAACACAAGACAGTTATTGGCCTTTCTTCCCTCACGCTAAGAGCGTGAAAAGAGAAGAAGAGAGCCGATTACTGGCTTGTGTTAAAGGAACATTGCCACTTATAATCAGGGCACTGATTATCAATGTCCTGATTATCAGTGCAGTTCCAGTGCCCATCAGTACAGTTCCAGTGCTGCGAATTAGTGCCCACTAGTGCTACCAATCAGTGCTAATCAGTGCTGCCAATAAGTGCCCATCATTAAACAATAAAAGCAACAATCAGCTCACAAATAATACAGTGAAACTAAACTAAATATTGCAAGCTGAACACAAAAAGGGTAATCACGACCTCAAATGTGGCAAATGAAAAAAATATGTAAGTGCAGCGCAATAAAAGTCCATATAAAAGTAACTGAAGATGACACCCAGTGATACAGCGAAAACTCTTCAAACGAAAGTGTTGTAACCTCCACCAACAAGAGAAATGCTTCCTTACCAGATGGGATAGACCATTTGCGTTAACAACTGGTCCAAATAGCTTGGTCTCAGCATAGGAGAGAAGACACGGATGGATCCAGCAAAGTGGTAAGTAATCCGATCAGATGGGATGGGCCATTAGCATTACCAACTGGTCAAAACAGCTTGGTCTCAGCATAGGAGAGAAGATGCGGATGGATCCAGCAGAATGGTAGGTAATCCGATCAGATATAAAAAAAACAACAGAAAACACGATCTCAGTGTAGACTGTTTGTATTTTAATTCCAAGGGTAAAAAAGTTCACTATACAGCAAAAATCCTGGACTGGACAATAGGCACAGGGAAATCCACTAGAGGAATACCGCCTGGAATAGCGAATGAGATTAAAATCATAAAAAAGCATAGCATGTAGCCGTGGTGTACAGCTGCAAACAGCAATGGAAAGGACACGAGTGACGTCACAAAGCTCCTCCCCCGTACGCACGTTACGTCCGATTGGACTTCGTCAGCGGTGGGTGGGGCCAAGGCGTCACCCAACTTCTAGATATACAGACGCGGTAACCATGGTGAGAGTCCCAAACATTTGCACAGGCCATGACAGGAAGCCTGAGTGAGAGGAAACTCGGCCATAACAGGAAGCCTAAGTGAGATGAGACTTGGCACACCAGCCATAGAGTGACAACACCCATGGAAACTCGGCACACCAGCCATTAGGTGATAACACCCATGGATACACCGCGCCGACTTTTAACAGTATAAAATACACCCCCAATTAGGAGTATACACGCCCATTATATTAAAAAGCATAAACATACACCCGCGGCCTTTCCTATGTACACTAATACATCATAGATGTATATGACAACTATAAAACAATAATCTAAAAGTTCATATGTGTAATGCATCACATTTTAACACACTGAGAAGAGATCATAAGGGAATGGCAAAAAGAGCATTGAATCAAACAGAAGAAATACATAATAATAAAATATAAAAGACCATATATAATCATTTATTGGAGATGAAGCAGTTGAGATCAAACTCAACGTTCAACCCCCTCGGCACCAAAACTTGGCTCTCATGGATCCAAAATGACTTACGCTGGCTGAGTTGGCGAATTAAGTTCCCCCCTCTCCAGTGTGGCTGGACCCTCTCTAGACCCCAAGACTTCAAACACCTTGGATCCTTATTATGAAAATATCGGAAGTGTTTAGATACATTATGGGTCCTTAGTCCTTTAATAATGTTGTTAACATGCTCTCCAATGCGCACATGGAGAGGTCTAGATGTCCCCCCGATGTACTGTAATCTGCAGTCACACTGGAGAACATACACAACCCCTACAGTGTTACAAGTGATGAGGCTTTTGATAGGATAAGTGTTCCCTGTGGTATCATCTACCGTAGGGTACAGCAACACTGAGGGATGTCATAGCCCCGAGTGTCGTTGACCCCCCTGTGTTAAAAGTCGGGGGAATTTTCCCACTCCTAACTGGTTTCTATGCATGTGGGAGGTGTCCACCATGCAAGAAATGCAGACAAACCGTAAAAAACTGAAGGAATTTGTAGCTAATGCCACAGGGAACACGTATCCTATCAAAAGCCTCATCACTTGTAACACTGTAGGGGTTGTGTATGTTCTCCAGTGTGACTGCAGATTACAGTACATCGGGAGGACATCTAGACCTCTCCATGTGCGCATTGGAGAGCATGTTAACAACATTATTAAAGGACTAAGGACCCATAATGTATCTAAGCACTTCCGATATTTTCATAATAAGGATCCAAGGTGTTTGAAGTCTTGGGGTCTATAGAGGGTCCAGCCACACTGGAGAGGGGGGAACTTCATCCGCCAACTCAGCCAGCGTGAGTCATTTTGGATCCATGAGAGCCAAGTTTTGGTGCCGAGGGGGTTGAACGTTGAGTTTGATCTCAACTGCTTCATCTCCAATAAATGATTATATATGGTCTTTTATATTTTATTATTATGTATTTCTTCTGTTTGATTCAATGCTCTTTTTGCCATTTCCTTATGATCTCTTCTCAGTGTGTTAAAATGTGATGCATTACACATATGAACTTTTAGATTATTGTTTTATAGTTGTCATATACATCTATGATGTATTAGTGTACATAGGAAAGGCCGCGGGTGTACGTTTATGCTTTTTAATATAATGGCCGTGTATACTCCTAATTGGGGGTGTATTTTATACTGTTAAAAGACGGTGCGGTGTATCCATGGGTGTTGTCACCTTATGGCTGGTGTGCCGAGTTTCCATGGGTGTTGTCACTCTATGGCTGGTGTGCCGAGTCTCATCTCACTTAGGCTTCCTGTTATGGCCGAGTTTCCTCTCACTCAGGCTTCCTGTCATGGCCTGTGCAAATGTTTGGGACTCTCACCATGGTTACCGCGTCTGTATATCTAGAAGTCGGGTGACGCCTTGGCCCCACCCACCGCTGACGAAGTCCAATCGGACGTAAAGTGCCCATCATTGCCTCCTCCTCAGTGTCACCTATTAGTGCTGCTTATCAGTGGACCACCAATGCCACCTCCTCAGTGCCCATCAGTGCCACCTTATCAGTGCAGCCTCATCAGCGCATATCAGTGAAGGAGAAAAATTACTTGTTTGTAAACTTTTATAACACACTATAAATAAATAAAAAATTAGTCTTTTTTGTTTGTTCTGAAAAAAAAAAAAAAATCAAAACCCAGTTTGTGATTTAATACCATCAAAAGAGAGCTTGATTTGCGTGAGAAAAATTATAAAAATTTCATTTGGGTACAGTGTTGCATGACAGCGCAATTGTCAAAGTGCGATAGCATTTAAAGCTGAAAATTTGCCTGGGAAGGAAGGAGATGAAAGTGTCCAGTAGGCAAAGTGGTTAAAGCATAGCTGAAGACGAAAAAATAAAGTTTCTCATTATGAACAACACCAACAGTTTTGATTTCAGACACTTTCCTAAGGCTAGGTTTACATTAGTGTGGTTCTCCATGCAACGTTGCCATTCATTTGATAGAGCTTCTATGTCAGCCTTTTCTTTTATTAATAAGGTTTCTGCACCTTTTATGAAATGCGGCCAAAACGAAACACCGTGGCTTTTGGCACCATGCGATTCCACGTGAGGGAAACCGTACTATGTTTTTCAGTGCGTGGGGGTGCAATACGAATTTATGGCACCCCTGCGCATGTGGGTACGAAATGCATGCGATTTTCATGCACTCCTGCACTAATGTGAACCTAGCCAATAACAGAACATACAGTATGCTGTTTTTGCAGCATGGAACTTGCATATATTAGACAAACACCTACTGATGTTTTCAAGTACTGAACCCACTTAGGTAAGAGCTATTTACATATAATTTAAACAAGAGTTGATATTTTATAGCATGAAATTCCACACTTCTCTTTGAAATATTTGGCATCAGTACACTAATTCGTGTTTGTTCTCCAAACAGGCATCTGTCAAGCTGAAAAAAAGCTGATTTAATTTTATTTTTACAACAGTGTTTCATTGTATTTTTTCAACAAAAACAAATGTACAAAATGAACAAAGGAGGTAGTGTAGAAGATATTAAATCTATATATGTATAGTAGTCTATACAGGTCTGTAAATAGTATGGCTGAGTTTGCTACATAAGCCCATCTTTTATTAATTTACGTCACATCACACACATTACATTCCTCACCTTATCTGTTTCTCATCAAGTTGCATTTCTGTCACTAAATCCCTTAGGAAAGAACAAAACAAAGTTAAACTGAGCTGAACTTAGTAAAAGGAAAAGGATGAAAAGCTATTTCTTTAGGACATATAGCCTATGGATGTTGATTAGTCCCTGCAGTAAGGGAAATTTAATTTGGTGGTTGAGACCCAACATGATTCAATGATTTAATAACATCATGGCCACAATCCAATGGCTGACGACCAAGAATTGAGGTACTTACTGTTCCCTACTTCATTGTATAACACCTGGAAGTCCCGGGGCATATCATAACAGTAAGGCTGCATACAGCTTTACAACAGTGCTACAGGATTGCACACTAGGCACTTAGCAAACCTACATTGTCATTAGATCCACTTATGTATAAACAGTGTGTGTCTGATAGATTGTATTTTGAAGCAGAGCAAACTCGATGTAAATATATATATATCTTATCTTATATATCTTATATCTGGAGGGCTATTGAAACTATTATAAATCACTGTAGTAGTCCACGCTACATACAGTAATCACCCTTCTTCTGTGCGAGCAGCGTCCCTTCTGCACACTGACCACAGGGGGTCATCCTCCGCCAATCATAGAATACATTTTTTCAATGAATGCAAGGTATTCTTTGATTGGGCAACGTGAAGAAAATATTTTGCAATGACAAGACAAAACACCTCTGCAGCCATAGACCACTTTTTATTAAAGTTGGGTATAAAGGTAGCATTAAAATATTTGTTACAGCTAGGATAAAGGACAGATTTAGGGCTAGCTTCGAGGCTAGGACTATTAGCTATGTGAGACTGATTTCAGAGACAGATAAAGTTTTATATGGACATTTTGCTCAACATTTGCTTTATTTTTTTAAGTATTCTTTATTTTTAATTTTCCAAAAATTGTGTTTACAATTAAATACAGCAAAAATAATACTGTGCATACAGTATACATGAAAGTACAGAACATAAAGTTCAATTAGGACTGATCTAAAAACAAAATACAATAAAATAGTGAAAGCTATGGTAACAATACAAGATCTCATATGAAGGTTGGTTAAGAAAAAATTAAACATTCGACAAAAAAAAAAAATATCACATGAAGGGATGAGAGCTCCAATCTACTCAATTCTGCAAACCCTGTAGTGCAGGCATGTCCAAAGTCCGGCCCACAGGCCAATTGTGGCCCATGGCCCGGTTTCATACAGCCCCACTGTTAATTTGGAGATATATATATATATATATATATATATATATATCTTTTGTGGAACCCCAATGAATCCCTGTGTTTATCGTTCCTCGAAGGGAACAGGGAGGGGGTGGGACGACTGCGATCAGATTACATACAAGAGAATCTCCTGTTTACTCGGCGGCCTCTGTAATAGGAAGTCTCATTTCCTTGGCTTGCATTGGACGTTTTCGCCTGTATGTTATTTGTTGGCCCTTGTCACACTCCCCTCCGGGTCCCCTCCGAGGCTGCAGATGGGCATGGATCAGGCTGCACTGATGCATTCATGGCAATATTGAGGCTGCATTCATGGCACTTGTGAGGCTGCATTCATGGCACTTGTGAGGCTGCATTCATGGCACTTGTGAGGCTGCATTCATGACACTTGTGAGGCTGCATTCATGGCAATGGTGAGGTGGCATTCATGGCAATGGTGAGGCTGCAAATGGGCACTGATTAGGCTGCGTTTATGGGCTCTGACCCTTATTTTGCTTCACAGTTCCTTATTTAAAAAAAATACTGAAACTTCCCACTTAAAGTGAAGATGTGTGTCATACGCAGATAAATACAGTATATCCAAATAAAACACCTGAGCTCATCCTTAGTCTCTTTACCACACACAGCCACAGAGGCAAGATAATTCTTGTTGGGCAGTGTATTAGTTAATTTTCATTTAATTTGAATGGTTCAAAGAATGTCAGGCAAAATGGCTGGCCCTCACGCATGTTCACTTCATCAAATCTGGCCATCTTTGAAAAAAGTTTGGACACCCCTTCTGTAGTGGTACAGATGCAAGATCATTCAGAAACTGTCCAATTACATTTAAGTATAAAAAGAGTAGGAATTGGAGGGGATCATGAGAAAGAAGGAACTAACAATTAAATAAATAAAAAAAAAAACACATAACCACCTAAACGTATATTTCCTTTTTCTTTGTGTGCCAGGTGGAAGAGTTGAGGACCCATTATTCTGATCTGAGGTGGATAGGTAATGCAGTAGAAATGAAAGGTGGTCACAAAAATCTTCCTTGGGGAGTTTACCTCCAAATTCATCACTTCTTGACTAATCAGAATTTCATACACAACTAAACCTGCTCTTTAACAGTTTGAAAAAGTCTGTTCAAAGAAAGGCCCTACACTTAAGCCCCGTACACACGACCAGTTTCCTCGGCAGAATTCAGCTTCCGACCGAGTTTCTGGCTGAATTCTGCCGAGAAACCCGGCCGTGTGTACAATTTCGCCGAGGAAGCCGACGAGGAGCTCCACGAGGAAATAGAGAACATGTTCTCTATTTCCTCATTGTTCTATGGGAGCTCTCGGCCCGCCGAGCTCCTCGGCGGCTTCAGGGCTGAACTGGCCGAGGAACTCGATGTGTTTGGCACGTCGAGTTCCTCGGCCGTGTGTACGGGGCCTCACTTAATCTCTAATTTTTTTCACACTAACAAACTCTTTTTGCCCTTTGGGCTCCCATCTTTAAACAAAATTGGGAGAAGGAATTACAGATCTCACTAACAGGAAAATGAATCAATTTATGTCAGCTTGCTCATAGCAATTCATTCAGTGCGCAAATTCAAGAGATTACAAAATTGTATCGTTCTGGTATAGAAACCCTATGAGACTGAATAAGATAAACCCACTCATTCCAACAAGTTGCTGGTGATGCCCAAGAGACAATGGGGTTGATTTACTAAAATTGGAGCACTCAGAATTTGGTACAGATTGCCTTAGGTGGCCAATCAGCTTCTAACTTCAGCTAGTTCAAATAAGCTTTAAAAATAAAACCTAGAAGCTGATTGGTTTCTAAGCAGATCTGCACCAGATTTTGAAATCTTCAGTTTTAGAAAATCTTTAAGCCACATTATTTGTAATTGCAGACCTCTACAACATTTTGGCCATTTGGCTTGATCGCATCAACGTGACCAACATCCGCCCGGAATTATCACAGGGGATCGAGCCACACGTGATAGCGGCATCTACACAAGTTGTTTGTATTTTAAACTATTTTAAGAAATAATGAATTTACACGATGGGAGCCCCCTCTCTATAATTTCTCTCCCCATCCATGGAGGACTACCCTGAGCTTAGCTGATTTGGAGGACACAACTCAGGAGTAATTTATCCCCACAAGGCACAAGTGACCATCCTAGAGATAGGGGGGGGGTCAATATATAAGGGTGAGTGCACATCCATGTGGGGCACTTTGGTCTGCACATTGAAATTGGAACACCTTTTTTGAATTGAAGCACAAACACTTTATTCACTGGAAAGTGGGACTTGTGAACTGTTGACCTTTTACAGATGGAATTATTATTATTATTTTTATAGCATAACGCAGTGTTTATTTTTTTCTTGTTTACAGGATGTCAAGAATGTCATCACATTTGTGTTTAAGGCATTTTAAGGCTTCATTTCCATGGACGTTTTTACAGCCACTTTTTTTAGCCTTTTTTACAGCTTAAAAACGCCTGTCCATGTTTTTTTTGTTTTTTTTTTTTATAGGGGGCTTAAAAATGCAGCGGTAGCATTTTTGCACGTTTTTGATAGTTTTTTTAGCATTTTTGGGCGTTTTTTAACGTCTGGCGTTTTTACGGCTCTAACGCTGGAGCTTCAGAACGCACTGGTCCTGGGTTTTTTTTGCAGCTTAAAAACGGCTCAGCCATCTACAGCTCAAAAACGTCATGGTGGGCATGAGGCCATAGACTAACATGGAGAGCCATTGTGGCTGTAAAATGTCCAAAAACGTCCATGGAAATGAAGCCTTAAGTTTAGAAACAGCCAAAAGTTGCAGGGTGCTAAGTCAGGGTAATAAGGTGGTTGGTCAAGTTTCGGAATAGATTCCTGGCCCAGGAACTCGCAAGAACTTAACACATCACCTGCAGGAACATTGTTGTGGTGGAGAATCCACTTGTCAGGTCAGAGTTTTTCCTTCGAACAGCTTCCCGTAAACCCCCTTTGTGATAAAAAAAAAAGACATATGTGCTTTCTTTGGGCAAGGTGAATTATTTGTTTTCCACTACATGTTATGGAGTTTTGTTTCCATATCATACTGGAAACACCATGTTTCAATCTGAAGACATTCTTCCGCGGCTCCAGATTCCCGACACCCATTTTCCAGCAACAGCACAACACACACATGTGTTATTTTCTCTCCATAAAAATTGAGTCAACTTTGCGACATAGGCGAGTGCAAGTTAGAACATGTCAGAACACGCTTGAGTGTGAATGGCTGTGTGACTCACCACCATAGTGCTACATCGCAGGCATTCCAGAAAATAAATTGTCCTACCTCGTATCTCTAACAACAGCATCATTGGTACATTATATGGCCAAAATATGGTGGTCATGTGATCATCACACCTACATGAGCTTGATAAAGGTCATATTACAAAACTATAGGCATTATTATGAAGCTTCCCCTTTGCAGTTATAAAAGCCTACAGTCAACTTCAAGATTTTGGAGTGTGTTTGTGGATATTTGTGCCAATTTAGTCAAAAGAACATTTGTAAGATCAGTTACTGATTATAGATAAGAAAACCTGGCTTACAATTATCATTCCTATTCATCCCATAGGTGCTCAATAGCACTGAGGACAGGGCTCTGTATGAGTCACTCAAGTCCCTTCACCCCAAACCCGTCAAACCATGTCTGTATATGATGGCCAGGTGTCCAGAACTTTTGAACATGCAGTGTATATATTTGTTTACTTGCACTGCCTTTGAATAAAATCAAGAAAATAATTCTTATTTTAAAAACTATAAAAAATAAGGGAGCTTTATAATGAAACTTTATTGCGCTCATTATTTTAGATATTGAAAGTATGTAGTGTTTGTCCAGTACCCCTTTTGAATCTATTTTAAATTCTCCCAGACCATTAAACATTTTTTGCATATGTTACATATTAAGCCTCTGCTTATGATGAAGAAGTAAAACATAATATACAAATAATTAGACCTCAAAAAGTAATACATTTTGTACAGCTTTGGAACTTTACATCCTGTGACATTTGTTCATACTGATTCTTCTCTTGTGGCTGATTGACCTGGGATGTGTTATAAATTATGTGCTCTGCACACAACATTTACAAAAAAACTGAC
Source organism: Rana temporaria (assembly GCF_905171775.1). Classification (NCBI taxonomy): domain Eukaryota; kingdom Metazoa; phylum Chordata; class Amphibia; order Anura; family Ranidae; genus Rana; species Rana temporaria. Next base: position 302,095,021 of record NC_053489.1, on the reverse strand, counting down.
AGCTCGATCCTTACTGAAAACTAATGTTCATGTTATAGGTAGCGCATTACTCCTGTACACTAAAATAATATACAGAGCATTCACTTCAGTTCGCTTGCTAACCAAAAATAATATTCTACACTGTCAAGAAACGACACATTGTTGCTAAAACCAAATCCATGTTCATTTCACAGGAAGGGATTTGGGTGGAAAAAGGACAAAGGCACAACTTTAGGAAATCAGTTCAAGTGAGTTAATGAAGAAAATATACTGTAAGGCTGTACAGGGGTGCAGAGTGTGAAACTGTTCTGGGGTCCATGAGGTCATAGGGTCCAGTAATGATTTCTGTTCCCCTTTTTTTGCCAGCTGTGTGCTCAAGTTTCATTCTATAAAGCAGCATTTATGTTTGTTCCGTTTCAGTTTCTTTATTATGTTCTATTATTTAATATTAGGAGGCTCACCAGGCTGAGTGGAAAAAAACACCAGTTTTGTAAAAGATGATATCCTAGGACTCAGGGCTGGACTGGGACAAAAATTTGGCCCTGGACTTCATCCAGACTGGCCCACTTTGCCAGGTCTCTCCCACGGCGACCGGACAACTCCTGCACCCCCCCGGCCACCCAAGCCCCCTCTCCCCTTCACTAGCCACTAGCCTTTTTACTTTATTAGAGTAGAACGGCTGGTACTGGTACTCTTATAGGCAGTACCAGTGGGGAAGCTAGACATTATTTCACCCGGGGCAAAGAATAAGTTTGGTGCCCCCCCTTATGGGACAAGATTAGGCAGAAGGGAGAAACTGCCAGGCCATAGCTGTTGAGTCAGCTGTCTGTCCCCTCCCCCATGCTCCTCTGTCGTCCCCCCTGCTTCTTTGTTCCCCCAGGTGAGCGCTGCGGGGAGGGAGAGGAGGTGAGCGCTGCGGGAAGGGAGAGACAGAGGAGCGGAGGTGGGCGGCAGTCCACTGTCACTGAAGCCAGCCCACTGAGCCATCGGCCCAACTGGGAAACTCCCTGTAGTCCCAATGGCCAGTCCATCCCTGCTAGGACTAAATGAGAATGTTTAAAGTTATTTTCTAAGCTATTATAATTACCATTTATATTTTGCACCAGGTCCCTTTTGTGCCTTTTACTTAGGCCCCAAATTGGATTAATGTGGGATCTAAATCACCCAAGAAACGTTCTCCTTTGATAGTTGTAAGGTACTTTTAGAAAAATGTGCAGAAGCCAGAGTCTACTGCACATTTATGCTTATTTAAAGCATGTATGGACATAAGAGCAAAACTTTATTTCATGTGGTCCCCCAGGTCTCTTGCGATAATGTGTAAGCATGTAGAACATATTATAAAAAATGTGTGTATGCAGCGCTAGTAGCATAACATTTAAGGTAAGAGTCCATAGTGTTTAAAGTCCTTGTTCAGGAAAGAAAGCTGGATTCACCCATGGTGTAAACAAACACACAATCAGGTGAGCATGAAATTAGGAGTTAAGCCTGCATAGAGAGATGGAGAGTTTATCTGCAGGTAGCTGCAGAGATAATCTGTGAGAGAAGGGTGCAGAGGTGAGCTTTGAATGTGAGGGCAGAAGCGCTCTCTGTGAATAGCAAACCTCTGAACCCAGCACTCTGTGCATATCTTCCTCCTGTGTATTATGCAGTCCTGTACCCACTACTCTGTTTGTTATGCAGTCCTGAACCCAGTGCTCTGTGTGTTATGCACCCCTGGTTTTATTTAACAATGCCCTTTTAAGACCCTCCCACTGTGCAATTTGGCCACACCCAACCTATGATGTGGCATGCTCATTTGCTGAAAGGGGGGTTTTGGCACCTTTTCTCTGAGAAGAAAAGCCCTGGGCTTGGAAATAATGGAGTAGTGCTTTTGTCTTTACAGATCACCAATAATATTTCAGACTGAAGAAAGGGGGAAACAGAAAGTGTTAATAGTAATAGTAATAGAAATAGAAAGTGCTAATAATGTTATAAACTAGCATGTATATTTAGTTGCTTTTTCAAGAGTATAGCTTTAGAGCCGGTTCACACTGGGGCGACTTGGGATCCGACTTGAAGTCGCCTCAAGTCGTCCCAAGTCGAGAAAAACAATGCAAGTGAATGGGAGCGGTGTTAATACACACGACTCGAGTCGCTCCGACTTCAAAAGAAGTTCCTGTACTACTTCAATCCGACTTGTAGGCGATTTTTACCCATTGATTTCAATGGAAGTCGCCTCCAAGTCTGATCCAAGTCTGATCACTGTCTTAACTGAAGCGACTTTCCAGGAAGATAACATACATTTCTCAGGCAAACCTCTCCCTCCCCCTCCCTCCCCTAGAGCTGATTGTTGTTTGATTGGCCACTGGAAAGTCTCCTGTCCTGGAGACGACTTCAAGTCGTGTTGTAAATCGCCCCAGATCGCCCTGTGGTTCATGCTCAAGTCGTGTCGGAGTCGCCTCTGAAAGTCGCGCTGGAAGTCGTGTCGCCCTAGTGTGAACCGACTCTCAAATACAACTGTGGTAATAAAAAGTAAACTTAATGTGTCTTATTGTGCCTTTCAAAGCTCAAAAAAACAAAGGAAGTAAAGCTCTGATTGGGGAATGCTTACATCTCATGATAATGTTTAAGGGGGAAAAAAACTAATTAGTCATATGAGATGACTATTTAGTATATTGTTGCAATCGTGTCATATTATAGAACCTTTTAGTCATTTGCCTTAATTAACTACTGGCATATACACTGTATACAATTAAAGGAGGATATGGCTTATTGTGCCAAATACAAATTTTAGGGTCCTTTAATCTAAACTGATAATTATAAATAACAAACACGAAATCTGTAACATACACAGCATTCTGAGATGTTATTGCTTGATAGAGTTTTGGTGATCTTTCACATATCCCCAGCATCAGCTCTCTATTAAATCATAGAGTGAGGATTTCGAACTACCCTTATAAAGTTGACATTTGTAGTATACACACAATATACTTAAAGAGGAGCTCCAGGCTCCTTCAGAAAAATGTTAAAGTCAGCAGCTACAAATACTGTAGCTGCTGACTTTTAATATTAGGACACTTACCTGTTCAAGAATTCCGGCGGTGTCTTCAACCCAGCCAATTTTTCAATCGGCTCTCAGGTGCTGTCCCCACCATTTTTTGAAGGGAAACCAGCAGTGAAGCCTTGCTGCTTCACACTGGGTTCCCTACTGTGCATGGGAAAAGCATGCTGCCCTTTGTGAATGGCCCAGCAGTGGGGGAAGGAGGAGGGGGCAGGATTTCCAGGTGACTTCACCACGCCGAGATCAACCAAAAGTGGGAGCAGGTATCTTTCAAAACCAGGTACCCACTCGTGCCTCTGCTGACACATTTCAGGGGGAGGGGCACACAAGCGGAGCTTCCCCTTTTTGGTGGAGCTCCACTTTAACTTGTTAAAGAGTCATTTGCGTATTTGTTTTTGTTTTACATAAGCATTCCTTTAGTACAGGGGTCCTCAAACTTTTTAAACAGGGGGCCGGTTTACTGTCCCTCAGACCGTTAGAGGGCCGGACTATAAGAAAAAACTATGAACAATTTCCTATGCACACTGCACATATGTTATTTTGAGCCCACCCTCACCGTCATTTCAAGCCATCATTGCAAGCCCACCCTCACTGTCATTTCAGACCATCATTGCAAGCCCCCCCCCTCACCACCATTGCAAGCCCCTCACGATCATTGCAACCCTCCCCCTTCATCATTATAAGCCCCTCATTGCAAGCCCCCCTCACAATCATTAATTGCAAACTGATCATAATCATTGCAAGCCCCCCCACCTCACCATCACCATCACCATCACCATCACCATCATCCTCCACTCATTGCAAGCCCCCCCTCACCATCATCATTGTAAGCCCCTCATTGCAAGCCACCCTCCCACCTTCATCATTGTAAGCCCCTCATTGCAAGCCACCCTCCCACCTTCATCATTGTAAGCCCCTCATTGCAAGCCACCCTCCCACCTTCATCATTGTAAGCCCCTCATTGCAAGCCACCCTCCCACCTTCATCATTGTAAGCCCCTCATTGCAAGCCACCCTCCCACCTTCATCATTGTAAACCCCTCATTGCAAGCCACCCTCCCACCTTCATCATTACATCATCAGTCCCTCATTGCAAGCCCCCACCACCATCATCATTTCATCATCATCAGCCGCCCCCACCATCATCATTACATCATAATTTCATCATCATTAGCCCCCCTCACCACGGTCTCACGGTCCCGCTGTGTCATGAAGCCCACAGTGTTGGTAACAGTTCTGGTGCACTGTGTTAAATGTCCTGCCTCCTTCTCTTAGACCAGCTCATGTGATAGACAGAACACTGGCTCTATCACACAAGCTAGTCTAGGAGGAGGAGGGCGGGACATTTATCACAGCGCGCCCGAACTGTTTACACTGTGATCTCCGTGACACAGCGGGATCGCTGTGTTACAACCTGCCGTGTAACCAGTGTTGCCTGTCAGGGTCGGGTGGGCCGGTTAAAAGTCCTCCGTGGGCCGCATGTGGCCCGCGGGCCGTAGTTTGAGGACCCCTGCTTTAGTAGAAAGTAGAAAACCACATGGGGTTTACGCAATAATTTGTGTGAATATTTACATACATTTTGCAATTGTGCAAATTAAATAGGCAGGAATTTGGTGCTGGAGAAAATGCTTAAAGGGTGGTACATTTCTCCACATATGGTGCACATGTCCAAAAATTAAACAGTCTTGGGAGTATATCTTGCTGTGAATACAAAAAAACTACCTTTAAATTAATCAAATGTAAACCTCTATAATATCTCTTCCATGGTATGTTTTGTTCTGTCAAATCCTATATAAATAGTATCATCCCTCATCTATTGAATACAGCCAAATGTTAAATACCCGGATTTTGGAAACAAGAAAAATGTCAAAGATTGGAAAACAGAAGTAAATAACATAATGGAAGATCGTTATTTATATCACAGGGCAAAGAGGATAAATTCCATGACAACTGGTCTAGTTGGATTTACTACTCTTATGAGATTGGTGGGGCATCATAGTTATTATGTTTGGATATTGCAATAATGTGAGAAGTAAAGCTAAAAATCAACCACCTGCAATAGAGACACAAAGTTACATTATAGTGAATATCGGAATGTGTTTGGAAATGAAAATGTAAGAGAATATATGGGAACAGAACTATGTATCTTTCATTGCTATACCCCCTGAAAAAATATCAAGAAACAGAAACTGGGTTTTAAAATACTAACAGGCATCAAACTGTTTTTTTTTCTTTATTTCTCTTCCTAGTTTTCCTTACTGCACATCCAATCTATTGGCTCTTTCAAGACAAAAAAAGCAAAATAAAAAAAACGTTGTGGTGCTGAAACCATTGAATTTGTTGTCCACTGGCACAGGTGCAGTAGTCTTTGCATACAGTAGACAAACATGAAGAAAGTAGAAAATCTAGCAACGACTTGACTGATGATAAAATAGTTCAAGCTTTGCTCAATCAATATCCATCAAGACATAAAAGTATCCATCATATAAAAAAATGACACGTTTCTGTCCCAACCTTAGGGTCTTAGTTATAATTAGGTTGGGGCAGAAACGCATTAATTTTTTATACGATGGATACTTTCATGTCTTGATGGATATTGAATAAAGCTTGAACTATTTTATCATCAGTCAAATCGGTGTCGGATTTTCTACTTTCTTCATATTGTCTCTTTTAACCTCCTGGGCGGTGTTCCCGAGTCTGACTCGGGGTGAGATTTTTGGGCTAGGATCGGTAACCCCGAGTCAGACTCGGGCTTGCCTCGCTGGATGTACAGGGAGTGTTTACTTACCTTGTCCCTGGATCCAGCGATGCCACCGCGCTGTGTGAGCGAGCGGGACCTCGCTCGATTCACACAGCGTCCTCCTGTGCCGCCGATCTCCGTTCCCTGCGACGTTACGACGCACGGGGACGGAGAACGGCGCCAAATTTAAAAAAGTAAACAAACACATTACATACAGTATACTGTAATCTTATAGATTACAGTACTGTATGTAAAAAAAAACACACCCCCCTTTGTCCCTAGTGGTCTGCCCAGTGTCCTGCATGTCATTTTATATAATAAAAACCTTTTTTTCTCCCTGCAAACTGTAGATTGTCCATAGCAACCAAAAGTGTCCCTTTATGTCAAAAATAGTTTTAGATCAGCTAGAAAACAGCGATAATAAATTATAATCACTTGCAGAATTGTGCGATAGCGATTTGTGGGGAAATTTGTCATAAAAAAAAAATAATGACAACGACAATTCTGCAACTGAGCAAATTTCAGTGATTTTGATTTGATTACATTATTGAATCATTTTTATTATAATTATATTATTATTTGTTATAATTATTTATAGTTATTTATTATATTATAATTTATAATTTTGTTTTTAAAAAAATGTCATACCCGGGATGCCTATTAGAATCTTGTTTGGTCAGATTTAAGTGAGTTATTTCTAAAAATTACAGGCCTACAATATAAAACGCCAAATTTCCTTGCAAATAATGGTACCGCTTTTAGCATCTTTTTTCTGAAAGAATCATACCGCCAGGGAGGTTAATGGTTGTGCTATCATCACAGAGATTAAAGCAGGGATTCACCCAAAAATACATTTTTAACATTACATTCAGCCGAGTTGTCCTAATGACAATCGGCTGTTTTTTTTTTTTTTTTCGTACATACCGACTTTCACCGCCGCTTCCGGATATGTCTTCTTCGGGACTGGGCGTTCCTATCTGATTGACAGGCTTCTGACCATCGCATACAGCGCGTCACGAGTTGCCGAAAGAAGCCGAATGTCGCTGCGGCTCTATACGGCGCCTGCGCACCGACGTTCGGCTTCTTCCGGCAACTCGTGACGCGCAGGATGTGACGGTCGGAAGCCTGTCAATCAGATAGGAACGCCCAGTCCCGCAGAACACAAATCCGGAAGCGGCAGTGAAAGTCGGTATGTAGGAAAAAAAAAAAAAAAAAAAACAGCCGATTGTCATTAGGACAACTCGGCTGAATGTAATGTTAAAAATTCATTTTTTGGGTGAACCTCCACTTTAACCACTATGAAAATAGACAATGATAAGGTGATATAAGGTTATATATCAAGGAAGAATATAATATAATAATTCTATGTTGTATTATCATATGTTTTTCTTACTAAAGATTTATACATAATTTATGTAAAAACTGTGATGATATGATAGTAACTGTTCTCCTCTGTAGAACTCTGTTAAGAAACTGAATACAATAACTCAAAAAGATTTTATAAGAAATACACAATAATTTTCTATTCACATATATGCAAAACTTAAATTAGTATTCATACAATTTACTGTGTGAAGCTATTCTGTATAGGGATCTTCTTTTTTAAAGTTATTTGGGCTGGAGAGCAGGGGTCAAGTCCTGGGGAAAAAAGTGTGGGAACTCCCACCCAAGATCCACTCCCCCACCAACAAAAAAAATGATACGCTCATATGCATAATTACTAAAGTGCATTTTTTTTTAAAGCAAGTTCTTTCTAAATCCTGCGATAACTTGCGGCAGACCTCCGCAATGTCTCCTGGGAACAATGACAAAAGCTCCCAGGAGACATTGCGGCATCGAGGAAGTGACGGAATAACCGCACACTACCCGATGAATCCATATACAGGAAGCGGCCAGTAACATAAAGGATTACTAAGGTTCGCCTGCCCCTGACAGTGAGTCAAGCTGGGCATCGCCGCTCAGTGAAGGATTGGCTCGGGTGGCTCGGCTGCTTTAGTCCTGCAAAGGGAACTGCGTTCCTGCTGTGAAAAAGTGCAGGAACTCCATTCCCACGTGTTCCCACAGGACTTGAGCCCTGATGGAGAGCAAATGCATAGGTGCATTTCCTAAATTCCATCCTGCTCGCATTGATGCATGCAAAATATTGGATCCTGTCATCATCATATTGGTTCCAAAAGTATCAATGCTACACCACCAGTTTTTCCCTTTTCTTACAGATTTTATCAGTTAAGCAAACCAGACATGTATCAAGCAACGTATTGTATTTTTTTTTTTGTTTGCTTGAAAACCCACAAAAATAAGATAGAACATACAAATGCAATGAAGATAGTATTAGCAGCTATCTAATCCAGAAACATATGAGTGGAATAAATGTACTTCCAGATGCTTTATTTTTGTGTGTTAGAGCTGATATTTGGTTTGGTACAAGTTTTCTGAATATTTATTTAAAAAACAGGCAGCTCATATTTGCCTTGTGTCACCTGCTCCTATGCTGTTTTCCCTAGCAGTTTCTCTTGTTTATGTCAGGTGCTTGCAATTGAACTTAATTGCATAGTTGTTTGTTTAGACATTGTCTGCAGCTACACATTTAATGAACTGAAAGTGAAATTTATATTTTAGAGATGAATATTGCACTTTAATGCAAAACAAACCATTCCAATGATGTATTGTTGAACAATTTATAACTTAAGCTGCCAAGGCATTTTTTAAAACATTGCACCTGCCAGACATCTGGATTTTCAGCCACTCCCAGAACATATTTCTTGTTAAATAATCTTTTCAATTGGTTTCCAAGGTTAGAGCTAGGGTTATTGGTCTCTCTAAGCCTACAGTACATTAAATTCTGCCCCTCCCAACAGTAAGTTCTATCCCTTGTCATTCCAAAAAACTTTGGGGGTTATTTACGAAAGCCAAATCCACTTCAAAGTGCACTAGAAGTGCAGTCTCTTTAAATTTGAGGGGTAGATCTGAAAGAAGAGGAAACTCTGCTGATTTTATCATTCAATCATGTGCAAGCTAAAATGCTGTTTTTTTATTTCCTTGCATGTACTGCAAGTGCACTTTCAAGTGCGCTTGCAGTGTACTTATAGTGCAAAGTGGATTTGCCTTTAGTAAATAACCCCCCTTGCCTCAGTGTTTTGACAGCTAAAGAATTGAGGTGGTGCTTGCAGTTGGAAGGGACCAGAGCTTAAAATATATGCAAACTCTCACCTTGTAAAACAACTCATTCAGATTAAATTAGAAAATATTTGTCTATATACATACACTTTAATCTTAACTTGGAGCTTCAGATTGGTCGTCAGGTACAAACTAGGGACGGGCCACCGGTTCGGTCCCAGCATGAGTTCAGACCAAACATTGGCTGTTCGCACGTTTGCCGAACACCCGAATTATCGGGCGTTCGTTTTTTCGGCTTGCCGAAAGACCACAATGCACTACACTGCTGCACAGTGCATCAAACGCCCTGATTGGCTGAAGCTTTTAAACATTTGCCCAATAAGGGCACAGTGCACTTTTAAAGCCATGATTGGATGCTGTCATGATGACTCTATCCAATCATGGCTCATTGCTCTTAGTCCCGCCCCACACTAAAAAATTATGCTTTTAATAGCTGCCATTTTTAGTGTGATATCGACATGGAGAGAGATAGAACAGGGCTCTATTCAGTGCTACTAGACAGTTAGGCCCTGTACACATGATCAGTCCAAACTGATGAAAACGGACTGAAGTTCAGTTTCATTGGTTAACCGATAAAGCCGACTGATGGTCTGATGTACCTACACACCATCAGTTCAAAAACCGATCGAGTCCAACGCGGTGACGTAAAACACAACGACGTGCAGAGAAAAATGAAGTTCAATGCTTCCAAGCATGCGTCGACTTGATTCTGAGCATGCCCGGGTTTTGAACCGATGCTTTTGCGTACTAACCATCTGTTTTGACCTATCGGTCAGGCGTCCAACGGTCTAATTTTAAAGCAAGTTCTCTGTTTCTGGACCGAAGGACAGCAGACCGATGGGGCCTACACACGGTCGGTTTGGACAGATGAAACTGAACTTCAGTCCGTTTTCATCAGTTTGGACTGATCGTGTGTACAGGGCCTTATGCCCTGTACACACCATCACTTTATGTGATGAAAAAAAATGACATTTTCTGTGAAGTAAAAAACGACGTTTTTGAAACTTCAATTTTCAAAGACGAAGTTGCCTACACACCATCGTTTTTCTCACAATGTTCTAGCAAAGCGAGGTTACGTTCTCACCACCTTTTCCATTGAAACTTGCTTCATAAGTAGCTTCTGGGCATGCGCGGGTGAAAAAACGTCGTTTTAAACAACGTTTTTTACTACACACGGTCAATTTCTGTGAAGTAAAAAATGATGTTTTGAAAAACGACACATAAAATTGAAGCATGCTTCAATTTTTTTTGGTCGTTTTTTACAAGATATAAAATTACGTTTTCCCCCACACACGGTCAATTAAAGTGACGTTTTTAAAAACGTCGTTTTTTTTCATCACATAAAGTGATGGTGTGTACGGGGCATTAGTGTGTTATAGTGTGCTATTGTGATTATATTGTCAGTGTAGAATATCAGTTTAGTGTGAATCTATAGAGAGTTCAGTCAGTGTGAGTGTAGCGTGACCACATTAATCTTTACAATAGTGTGTATCTAGGGATAGTTCAGTCAGTGAGTGTAATGACCATTTAATACAGTATGTTTCATTGCGTTACTGCAAGTTTAACGCTATGTATTTCAGTGCGATACGCGCTGTTTAACACAGTTTATTTCAGTGTGTTACTGCACATTTAATGCTGTATATTTCAGTGTGTTACCTTCCGTTTAACGCAGTATAGTTTAGTGCGTTATTGCAAGTTTAGCGCCGTATAATTCAGTGCGTTCCATGCCATTTAATGCAGTACATTTCTGTGCGTTAGTGCATGCTTAAAACAGTATATTTCAGTGCGTTACTGCAAGTTTAACAGTGCAGTATATTTCAGTGTGTTACTTCCGTCAAAAGCTGTATATTCCAGTATGTTACTCTAAGTTTAATGCAGTATATGTTAGTGTGTTACATGCCGTTTAACGCAGTATATTTCTGTGCGTTGGTGCACATTTAACACAGTATATTTCAGTGTGTTACTGCAAGATTAACGCCATATATTTCAGTTTGTTATGTGATGTTTAACGCAGTATATTTCTGTGCATTGGTGCACTTTTAACGCAAAATATTTCAGTGTGTTACTGCAAGTTTAACGCCGTATAATTCAGTCTGTTACGTGCCATTTAACACAGTATATTTCAGTGCATTACCTTCCATTAACTTCCTTTTAACGCAGTATAGTTTAGTGCGTTACTGCAAGTTTAGTGCCGTTTATTTCATTGTGTTCTATGCCATTTAACGCAGTATATTTCTGTGTGTTAGTGCAGTGGTCATCAACCCTGTTCTCAGGGCCTAACAGGCCAGGTTTGCAAGATAACTGAAACACATGACAGGTGATATAATTTTCTGCTCAGTGATTGCAGTATTCTAGTCTGCATCTCCCCAAGGTAACACATAAAACCTGGTCTGTTAGTGGGCCCTGATGACAGGTTTGATGACCACTGCATTGGTGCATGCTTAACCGCTTCAGCCCTGGACCATTTTGGTGGTCAAAGACCAGGCCACTTTTTGCGATTCTGCACTGTGTCACTTTAACTGACAATTGCGCAATGTGGCTCCCAAAAAAAATTGACTTCCTTTTTTTCCCACAAATAGAGCTTTCTTTTGGTGGTATTTGATCACCTCTGCAATTTTTTGAAAAAAAAATTATGTTTTTAACTTTTTGCTATAATTTTGGGCCCCAAAAAAATATATAAAAAAACATTTTTGTTTCCACAGTTTAGGCCGAAACTTATTCTTCTACATATTTTTGGTAAAAAATATCGCAATAAGCTTTTATTGATTGGTTTGCACAAAAGTTATAGCTTCTACAAAATTTTATGGCATTTTTTTTTACTTGTTATGGCGGCGATCAGCAATTTTTATTGTGATTGCAACATTATGGCGGACACATCGGACACTTTTGACACCATTTTAACACTATAAAAATGCACTGATTACTGTAAAAATTACACCGGCAGTAATGGGGTTAACCCAGTGTTTCTCAATTCCAGTCCTCAGGCCCCCCCAACAGGTCAGGTTTTCAGGATTTCCCTCAGATGAAAAGGCTGTGGTGATTACTAAGGCAGTGAAACTGATCAAATCACCTGTGCAAATAATGGAAATCCTGAAAACCTGACCTGTTGGGGGGTCCTGAGGACTGGAATTGAGAAACACTGGGTTAACCACTAGGTGGCGCTGCCGGGGTTAAGTGTTCCCTAGGAAGTGATTCTTACGTTAGGGGCATGTCACATCGAGTTACCTGGACCCGCGGCGGCACTCTCGAGGCACACGGCGGGTGCGTGCGCACGCCCGCTGGGCGGCAGATTTAAATGGACGTACCTGTGCCATTGTGTCGACGCAAATAAAGCAGTATATTTCAGTGCATTACTGCAAGTTTAACACTGTATATGTCAGTGCGTTACCTTCCATTAAACACTGTATATTTCAGTGCATTACTCTAAATTTAATGCAGTATATGTCAGTGCATTATGTGCCGCTTAACGCAGTACATTTCTGTGCGTTTGTGCATGCTTAACGCAGTATATTTCAGTGCGTTACTGCATGTTTAACTCTGTATATTCCAGGGCATTACCTTCCGCTTAACGCATTATAGTTCAGTACGTTACTGCAAATTTAACGCCGTATATTTCAGTGTGTTACCTTCCATTAAACGCAGTATAGTTCAGTGCATTAATGCAAGTTTAACACCATATATTTCAGTGTGTTACGTACCGTTTAATGCAGTACTTTTCTTTGCGTTAGTGCACACTTAGCGCAGTATATTTCAGTGCGTTACTGCAAGTTTAATGCCATATATTTCAGTGCGTTACCCTCCTTTTAACGCAGTATAGTTCAGTGCCTTACGTGTTGTTTAACACAGTACATTTCTGTGTGTTAGTGCAAGCTTAACGCAGTATATTTCAGTGCATTAAAGTTTAACACAAGGTTTCTGCTTATGCGGATGATATGCTTTTTTCAGTAACCGAGCCTCATATTTCTCTCCCTACTTTGCTGGGTGAGATTGAGAAATATGGCACTCTCTTTAATTTAAAAATAAATCAGACTAAATCTGAGGCCATGAGCATGTCACTATCCCCTCTTTCCCGGGATTCCATTCGGGCAAATTTTTGTTTTAAATGGAGTACAATGCTTAGATATTTGGGCACAAATATTCCATCAAAAGAAAAGGACATTTTTAAAATGAATTTTTTACCAATGTATAATCTATTACGAGCCCTACTTGACAAATGGCGACTTGGTTCCCATTCTTGGTTTGGCCGCATTAGTATAATTAAAATGTCCCTTCTTCCGAAAATTTTGTATTTACTTCAGGCGCTACCAATTAGGATTCCAGTGACTTTTTTGCGTCAGATACGTAGTTTATTTATGAATTTTATCTGGGCCGGGAAACGTCCTAGGATTAAAAGAGATCTGTTGACTATGCCTAAGAATCTTGGTGGAATGGGGGTCCCAGATATATTTAAGTATAATTATGCAGTACATCTATCTAGATTAGTGGACTGGTGTAGACATATTAGATCTAAGAGGTGGGTTGACATAGAACAGCAGCTGAGCACAGTTCCTTTAGGTAGAGCACCTTGGTGCTATACAGTATTACCGGCTCCTCTTAAAAATCACCCTATACCCTGAGGCTTTATACGCTAGAGTTAAAGACGTGGAGCTGATGGAGAGAATGACCGCCAGGATACAGGACAGGCTGGAAGCCCATGACGTTGTCTGGGAGCCGTGGCGCCTCCGGGAGGACCCATTATAACCAGGTGAACGAGATGACCCGATGACACCTTTCCCTCCCCCCCCTTTTTTCCTTTTTTCCCCCCTACCCCCCCCCCTTTCTTTTTCTCTTTCTTTTTTCCTTACCCCTTCCCTTTCTTTTTCTTCCTTTATCCCTTTCCTCTGTGAGCACCCTTGTGGCTCACCCCAGGTTTCATGTTTTGCAAAGTCCTAGTGCAAGCTTCAGTGAGTTAACAAACTTGACTTTGGATATGTGCTTACTATTGCTTATTAGTGTACTGACAAACCATACTTTTTTATTACCGGAAGGTCTGTGACGTATGCTGGTTTGTGCCCTTTTTGTACATCTTCCTTTATGCTATATCCCATGCTTTTGTATGCTGTAAGCAACTATTTTCAATAAAAAAGTTATTTGAAAAAAAAAAAGAAAATCACCCTATAATTGGCACAACACTAAAAATTACTGCACGTATATGTCAAAACGGGAACTTTTCCACAGTGCGATCACCTTTGTTTCCCATATTGGGGAACCCAAGTTTTAGTCCGGGTAATGAAAGAGGATCTTTCCGGTTATTAATAGAGAAAGGAGTATATCAGGCCTCACATTTTATTATATCAGAAAACTGGCCATCGATTAAAACATTAACACAAATAGGAGGTCCTTTTGAAGTCAATATCTGGCAGGCGTTGCAATTAAGTCATTTTTTTAGATTAGGCCCGGGAAGTAATTTTCATCGTCAGTTAACAATCTTTGAGTCGTACTGTAATGATTTAGAACCACTAGCCCGAGGGATCTCTAAAATGTATGGACTATTAAATAAACTTAGGGAGGATCAGGAGATACCATGCCTTAACAAATGGGAGAAGGACCTAGATAGGACCTTCTCTGCATTACAACGTAAACATATTATCTTTTTGACTCTAAACTCTTCAATCTGTACACGAACTCAAGAATTAAACTATAAAATCTTGATGCAGTGGTACCATACTCCAGTACGACTCAAAAAAATTCTGTAATGAAAATTCTGACAGATGTTGGAGATGTGGAGAAGAAAGCGGGACATTGATTCATATATTTTGGCTTTGTAAAAAAATAAGAGTTTATTGGTTGTCAATTATGAGAATCTTGCAAAAAAATTCTGAGTTAAAAATACCCAATGATCCCGCTTTTTTCCTACTTCACCTATCCGAGATCCCAGTTCAGACTTATCGGAACTCAGTACTGTGCCATTTGGTGAATGCAGCTAAAGCAGGTATACCCCTACGGTGGAGGGATACTACGTCACCAACATTTTTAGAGTGGATAAATAGAGTTAGAGATATAGAAGCTATGGAAGACCTAGTTCTCCCAGCTAAGGGTAAAAATAAACAATACAAAGAAACGTGGAAGAGCTGGAATTTATTAAAAAATTCAGATGAGGGGAAAAGATTAATGACTGAACCTGATTAATGAAGAATCGGATACGCGCAGGGAATTATAATGTAAAATATAATATGAAGGATAAATGGACTTTCCTGTTATGATTTGTGGTTTAAGGGAGGGAGAGGATGGGGTTCCCCTTCTCTCTCCCCCTCTTTTATCTTTTTTTCTTTTATTTATATATTTTTTTCTCTTTTTTTTTCTCTCTCCTTTTGGGGGGGGGGGCTGGGAAAGGGCGGCTGCATCACTTGTCTCTCTGTGAGAGAGAGTGAGGACTAAGAAAATGATTAGAGTGGGAAGATTTAGTGAGGGAGTTTATGGGAGGGTCCAGAGCAAATATGTATGTATTTTTTTTTGTCAAGATGATTGTATTCATGTTTGTTTTTGGCAGTGTATTTTCCCTGTGCCTTTCCATATGCTGTTTTATGTAAAGAAAAGAAAAAAACAAATAAACATATAAAGTACAAAAAAATAAAAAAAGTTTAACGCCATATATATTAGTCAGTTACCTTCCGTTTAATGCAGTATAGTTCAGTGCGTTACTGAAAGTTTAATGCCGTATATTTCAGTGTGTTGCATGCTGTTTCAGTGCTTTAGTGCAAGTTTAACACTGTATATTTAAATGTTACGTGCTGTTTAACACTGTATATTTCAGTGTGTTACGTGCCGTTTAACACAGTATTTTATTTTTATTTCTGTGAGTTGGTACACATTTAACATAGTACATTTCAGTGTGTTACTGCAAGTTTAACGCCATATATTTCAGTGCGTTATGTGCCGTTTAACACAGTGCGTTACCATTAGTTTAAAGCAGTATAGTTCAGTGCGTTACCGCACGTTTAATGCAATAGATTTCTGTGCATTACTGCACATTTGACACAGTATATTTCAGTGCGTCAGTGCAGTTTTACTGCAGTATATTATAGTGTATCTGTGGAGTGTGTCTGTGTAGTGAGTACTAAAGTTATAGTGCACCAAACACCACTTTCCATTGCTTAACCACTTCAATACAGGGCTTTAATACCTACCTCCATACCGGGCCTATTCTGGCACTTCTCTCCTACATGTACAAATCATCATTCTTTTGCTAGAAAATTACTCAGAACCCCCAAACATTATATATGTTTTTTTAGCAGACACCCTAGGGAATAAAATAGCGGTCATTGCAACTTTTTATCTTGCACGTTATTTGCGCAATAATTTTTCAAACGCCTTTTTTTTGTAAAAAAAATGGTTTCATGAATTAAAAAATAACAAAACAGTAAAGTTAGCCCAATTTTTTTACAAAATATGAAAGATGATGTTACGCTGAGCAAATAGATACCTAATATGTCATGCTTTAAAATTGCGCACACTCATGGAATGGCGCCAAACTTCGTTACTTAAAAATCTCCATAGGCGACGCTTTAAAAATGTTACAGGTTACCCGTTTAGAGTTACAGAGGAGCTCTAGTGCTAAATTGTTGCACATGCTCTAACGCATGTGGTGACACCTCACATGTGTAGTTTGAACGACATTTACATACGTGGGCGGGACTTACATGTGCGTTCGCTTCTGAGCGTTTTAATATATATATATATATATTTTTTTACTTATTTATTTCTTTTTTACACTTTTTTTTACTTTTTTTTTTTATCGCTTTTATTCCAATTACAAGGAATGTAAACATCCCTTGTAATAGTAATAGTGTGTGACAGGTCCTCTTTAAGGAGAGATGTGGGGTCAATAAGACCCCACATCTCTCCTCCAGGCTGAAAAATCACAGATCTCGTTCTTACTAGCCGCAATTGTGCTTTTTTTACTTACGGGTACCCGGGCGTGACGTCATCACATCACGCCCGGGCCCCTGACAGTCATAGAGATGACTGTTGACCAAATAGAGCTTTTGGTGGTATTTGATCACCTCTGTTTTTATTTGTTGCGCTATAAACAAAAATAGAGCGACAATTTTGAAAAAAAAACAATATTTTTTTAGGGCTGTGCAAATTAACTTTTAATTAATCGATTAATCTTTAATTTTTTTGATCGATCAAAATCTTTTTGATCGATTAAAATTCTTTTGATTGGTACTCACCTCTCCGCCGGCTTCTGGGCCTTCAGGGAGATCTGGTAACGTCACGGACACTGGCGGGGCTTGCCGTGTCCATCTGAAGGGCTCCTTTGCTGTGCTTTCATATCTGCATGCCAGCGGGACCTTACTATCTGCCACACACAAGAGCTGTTACACTTCCCTCTATCAACCTGGGATTCTACAGCCATCCACTGGGAGTTGTGATAGTTCCCTTCATGGGACATCTACATGCCGAGGGACTGATGTTAACCTCTCCTCATCTGGATTCAGCAGTGGTATCGTTGTACACATTTTTATACCAGTATCATACTTGGCTACATGTTTTTATGACTGCTTTTGCTACCGTTTGGTATTACTCGCACCAATTTTACATTTTATGTAGCTACATCGATTTTATCTCCAGTGCAATATTTATTTTGTTACCTACTTGAAGACTATAAAAGTTTAAATGCTATTCCCATTGAGCGTGTGTTTTTTTTGTATCCTGCTATCCATTTTTCTAGTTGTTGGTAGCTGCACTGGGAATCAGCATGCAAAAAGATCAGCTAAAAGTAGTTGGATCTGTATGTGCGTTATAATTAATCTAAATTAGTCGATTAATCGATTAAAAAAAAACGATTAATCGAACAGAACATTTTTGATCAGTAACAGCCCTATATTTTTAACTTTTTGCTATAATAAATACCCCCAAAAAAGATATAATTTATTTATATTTTTCTCAGTTTAGACCGATACGTATTCTTCTACATATTTTTGGTAAAAAAAATCGCAATAAGCATTTAACATTTGGTTTACGCAAAATTTATAGCGTTTACAAAATAGGGGATAGTTTTATGGCATTTTTATTAATAATTTTTTTTTTCTACTAATTTTTTACTAACAATTTTTTTTCGTGCCTGCGACATTATGGCAGACACATCGGACAATTTTGACACATTTTTGGGACCATTGTCATTTTCACAGCAAAAAATGCTATAAAAATGCATTGTTTACTGTGAAAATGACAATTGCAGTTTAGGAGTTAACCACTAGGGAGCGCTGTAGGGGTTATGTGTGACCTCATATGTTTTTCTAACTGTAGGGGGGAGGGGCTGGATGTGTGACGTGATTGATCGTGTTTCCCTATATCAGGGAACACAATCAATGAACCTGCCACTGTGAAGAACGGAGAAGGTCACGGAGCCTCGGACCGGGTCGTGGGCCCACGGCTGGGCACTTAAAGGGGACGTACAGGTACGTGCCTGTGCCCAGCCTTGCCATTCTGTAAACGTATATCTGCAGGAGGCAGTCCTTAAGTGGTTAAATATAAAGTTTGGTCCTTCGCGCTATCAAGTAAATCAATCTAATCTAAATAATATTATGGAAAATTTCTGCTAGACCTAAAGTGTACACAGTGCACAAAAATTGGTAATGAATAAAAAAGTGATCAGCGCCACTTTCTAATAGTAAAAAATCACATGTATGTGCTAAACTGACTAATAAATCATATGCAAATATCTACTGTGCAAAATGAGCAATAATCATACTGTGCAAAATAAGCAATATATCAAACTGTGCAAAATAAACAAAATGTCAAAATGACTGTGCAAATAAGCAATAAAAAGTCCAAAATAAAAGTGCTGAAGTGACTGTGATGAACGCAGTGTCAAAAACAGTGTCTTCTATAGGGAATTTTCGTGACTACCACTCAATGCTCTCTGGACTCTTACCTCAGTAAGGAGTATATATAGCCTTGATGATTTCCTTACGTGGGGGACGGGGGTAGATCTCCTTGTCTTTGAATCCAGCAGGTGGTGTCTCTCCAGGTTATGTGTTCCAAATAAAGATGATGGCTTCCAAACTTTGCAGGAGTCAGGCAAAAAAGGGGGATAAAGTAAAATCTCCCATAGTGCAAAATGTATATTAAAGTAGGTTTATTTAAACAGCCAAATGGGCACTTACAGGGGAAAAAAATTAAAAACAGCAGAGAAGTACAAACTACTGTGTTGCAGACACATCTTACTTCCCTGCCTGTTCATTCGGTATCCGAATCCGGTTTTTGAACTTTGTCCCTGTAAGTGCCCATTTGGCTGTTAAAATAAACCTACTTTATTATACGTTTTGCACTATGGGAATTTTTTCTTTATCCCCTTTATATGCCTGATTCATGCAAATAAATCATGCAGAGGAGTTTGGAAGCCATCATCTTTATTTGGAACATATAACCTGGAGAGACACCACCTGCCATTACTGGATTCAAAGACCAGGAGACCGACCCCGTTGTGGCATTATGAACAGGGCACTCAAGGCAGAGCAGCGGGAGGAAGAGGATGACTTCCTTTCCTTTTCAGGCCCACTTTGTGTAGACACCATTGTTCCTACACCACAGAAAACACAAGGGGAGAGGGAGGAGGGGAGGAGGGGAAGGAGGAGGATTCTACCAGTTTTGGAGGCATTGAAGCAGAGGAAGACATACTGTATGTCAAACAGTAAGAGATGGTTTTCCATCCCCAAAACCCTTGGGAGTAGTACGTGGCTGGGAGGAGGCAGTTCCAGATACTGTAATCCTCAGTGACCCTGAGGAGTCTGCTTCTCATATCCCCACAAATTTGCGGTGTATGTGCTCCCTCATGCTTCAATGCCTGCGAAAGGACCCGAAAATATGTGGCGTAAAAGAGAAGGATCACTATTTCTTGGCAACCCTCCTTGACCACTGTTACAAGGGGAAAGTCTCAGAAATCATCCCATCCCCACAGAATGTGCAGCTGAGGAAATCTCTTGAGGACACCTTAAAGATAAGTTTATCTAGCGCTTTTCCTGACTCTGGTAGGTTGCAGTGTCATTGAAAAAAGCAGTTTTGAGCTTCTGTTGGTAAAGAGATGATCCACTGGCTTACTGGGTCATGAGAATAGACCACTGGCTAGAATTTGCCCAGTATGCAATTGAGCTGCTTGGCTGCCATGCATCCAGCGTGCTTTAGAAACGGGCATTCAGTGCTGCTGGAGGTTTTATTACTGATGATAGAACACGTCTATCCACAGACTCTGTGGACCGTCTAACATTTATCCAAATAAAACAGTCATGGATTATCAAAGAATAAAAAGTATATATAATTTACAGTGTTTGCAATACTATAAACAATCAAAAGTAAAAAAAATCAATGACAAATAACATCCATATACATTGTGCAAATGTGTAAAGTTCAAAAGTGCAGCGCTACAAAAATTATTATTGAAATAAAACAGTGTCCAAATGAGTAAAGTACAATCTTGAAGTGTTCAAAGTGTTGAAAACGAAGAACCTCCACCGAGATTTCAGTGTGTAGATCATGGGTCTTCAAACTACGGCCCTCCAGTTGTTCAGGAACTACAATTCCCATCATGCCTAGTCATGTCTGTGAATGTCAGTGTGTTACAATGCCTCATGGGATGTGTAGTTCTACAACAGCTGGAGGGCCGTAGTTTGAGGATCCCTGGTGTAGATGAAGAAACACACCACACCCTGTGCAGTCAAACTGCTTACCAGAAGGACATCAATATAGGCATGTAGAATTAAATAATGCAGGGATCAATGGCAGTCGCACCTCCATTCGGAAAGTAACAATCCACAAAACACACCAAGGATAAGGAAGCATCCAAAACTCATAAGGATCCAAAAGGTATATATTGCGTTCATCAGCAAAAGGAAAACCTCAAAAAATGCAGAGAGGAAGCACAATAGTGAAGCCCGTAGATGAAAGCAACACGCAATTTATTGTAGTGTACTTACAAACAGGACGGGTTAACAGGCATCAAAAACATAGAAGGTTTCATGGAGTATAGCGTACATGTGTCAGGTCAGCCTTATATGTTTCTGTTATGTCCCCTTGCCGCTCTGTGTCTCTCAGGTGCTGCTGGCAATGCTGCCAGTATCTGTTTAGCAAGTTACACACACAGGCCGATGTACTACTTAACCAAAGCAAGGTTTATTACTCAGAACATTATGGCATTCTTACATGGAGGAGTCTTATTCCAAACAGCTTCTGTCCTTATCAGATGTAATCCCTTCTCAGCCTCATGTGTCTGCTTCCAGTTCTCCTCACACACTGTCTGACTTCCTGGTACAGCTCCTCCTCCCCCATCATGCATCAGGAGAAAAGGGGTAAAGGTCACAGTGATCTATCACAAACATCACACCTCCTTTCCTTCCCCCCCAAAAAAAAAAAACATAACAAGAGAACAAAATGTTGAACACATAACATAACAAGGCAAGCGAGATCAGTTCAGCAAGTAGTATCTCCAACTCAGTTCTGTGATTTCCGCAGCACTTCATGAGCCCTTTGTCTCTGTTCCCTGACCTCCAATGTGTCCCGTAAGATTTCAGCACTTTGCCAGCGAGGCGTTTGACGTCTTTGACGGGTAGACTTACGAAGAGGCACAGCACCGGGAGGGATAGAGTCAGTCAAAGGTTCTGGAGATGTCAGTGGGCGTCCCACAGACAAATCAGTCTCTGTAACTCCAGGCACATGTCCGGGCTCCTCAGGAATATGGTCACCAACCGGTTCAGGGTTTGGTTGTAAACTTGTGGGATCATGCCAGACACCATGCCATATGTCACCAGCAGAGTTCAGAGTAGACTCTGGTGGGTGGTTAGAAAGAGGGGTCGGGTTTGTCACTAGTGGCCGGCAAATGCATTTCCTCAATTGTGAAAGGTGTCGCCGAACACAAATGCCTTCCTCCAGGCGGACAAGGTACATTCTTCTGCCAAGAGTTCCATCAATAACGCCAGGAAGCCAAGGAGGCAAAGCTCTGTAATTCCGAGACCATACAAGATCACCGGCACTGAATCCCAGACGGCCCGGCGGAGGAGGTGTTGGTGACTGTTCCTGCGGACGAACTAAATCAAGTTTGGTGCGGAGATGCCTGCCAAACATAAGAAAAGCCGGTGACAGCCCAGTAGTAGCGTGTTTCGTGTTACGGTACATGATCAAGAATTCCAGCAGCTTCTCTTCTGACAGTCCAACCTGGTCCAGAGTGGACAGTAAGTGCTTCTTAAATGTCTGCACAAATCGTTCTGCCAGCCCATTTGAAGCTGGATGATAAGGAGCTGTTTTGTAGTGTTGGACGCCACTAAGGAAGGATTGAAACTCATGCGATGTAAATTGAGTTCCATTGTCGGAGACTATGGCTGTTGGCAAGCCATATTGAGCAAAGAGCTTCCTTAAGACTAGAATGGTAGCAGCTGAGGTAATAGAAGGCATTTGAAAAACCTCCGGCCATTTTGAATGCACATCTACCACGATCAAATACATTTTACCCTGGATGGGGCCAGCAAAATCAAGATGGAGTCTGGACCATGGTTCTGTTGGCCATGGCCAAGGTTGCAGGGTTCCTCTCTTTTGGGGTCGCTGGGCTTGACAGCACCCAGGACATTGAGCAACATAATCTTCAATTGCCGTATCCATTTGTGGCCACCAAACATAGCTCCGGGCTCGCTGCTTCATGCGCACCACACCAGGATGGCCTTCATGCAGTATCCTTAGCATGGTTGATTGCAAGTACTGGGGTACAATCACTCTATTGCCCCATTGTAGGCAACCAGCATTAGTCACAAGCTCACATTTTCTGGCAAAGTACGGACGAAATTCACCTGAAACTCTCTCTGGCCATCCAGTCTGAACATAAGAGAATATCTGAGACAGGAAAGGATCTGTGGCTGTATGTCTGGCAATCAGGGAGGTGGACATGCAAGATTGTGGCCTGTGTACTTCCACTACACGTATCTCTCTTAGTGGGTGGTCTCCAAGTGGCAATCTGGAAAATGCATCTGCATTGCCATGGGTATCATGGGAGCGGTATCTGATAGAATAAGCATAAGCTTCTAAAAATAAAGCGTACCTTTGTAAGCGAGATGCGGTTGTTGTAGAAATTCCTTTCTGAGGGTTCAGTATTGACAACAGAGGTTTGTGGTCAGTTATAAGTATGAACTCCCGACCATAGATGTACGCGTGAAATTTTTTTGTGGCCCATACAATGGCCAAAACTTCCTTGTCAATCTGGGAGTAGTTTTGTTCTGCTGAGGTTAAAGACCTGGAGGCAAAAGAAATGGGGCGCTCCGTGCCATCCGGCATGACATGGGAAAGCACGGCACCCAGTCCATAAGGCGAGGCGTCACAAGCCAGGATGACGGGTTTCTTTAAATCATAGTGGACCAGAACTCGAGAAGACAGAATGAGTTCTTTAGAAAGCCGAAAAGCTTCTTCACATTTGTCTGTCCATATCCATTTAGCTCTTGCATCCAGTAAGCAATGTAATGTGTAGAGCTGGTGTGCTAGGTTCGGCAAGAAACGGTGGTAGTAATTTAGGAGGCCAAGGTAGGACCTGAGCTGGGTGACATTCCGGGGGGTAGGGGCATGGGTAAGGGCTTTAACCTTTTCTTCAGTAGTGTGTAACCCATGTCGGTCCACCGTGTGGGCACAAAACTCCAGTTGAGACTTGAGAAATTCGCATTTTGAAAGATTGACACGTAAACCATACTTTTGGAGTCTCTCTAGCACAGCTTCAACATTCTTTCTGTGTTCTTCATCAGTGGGACCAGTGATGAGCATGTCATCCAGTAGACATTGGGTGAAAGGTATTCCTGCCAGTACCTCATCCATGATCCGCTGCCAGATGGCTGGAGCTGGGGCTATGCCAAAAACCATGCGGTTATACTGGAATAATCCTTTATGAGTGTTAATGGTCAACAGATGGCGTGAATCTGGGTGTACTTGCAGTTGCAGGTAAACTTGCTTTAAGTCTATTTTTGTAAACTTTTGCCCCCCAGCCAGTGAGCCAAATAAATCTTCAAGTCGAGGCAATGGGTATTGATCCACAAGAAGTTGGTTGTTCAGAGCTACCCTGAAATCACCACAAATCCTAATGTCTCCATTCTTTTTCTTGACAGGCACAATTGGTGATGCCCATTCACTTCTATCCACTTTCGTTATGATCTTTTCAGCCAATAGGTGGTCCAGCTCTGCTTCCACTTTCTTCCGCAAGGCAAAAGGTACTGATCTTGCCTTACAAAAACGAGGTGTAGCACCAGGCTTCAAGAGGAGGTGGGCCATCTTTCCTATTACGGTGCCCAAAGAGTCCTCAAAAACCTCTTTAAAACGTGACTTCAGGGATTCCACCCAATGGTCTACTTTAGAAAGCAATGTACATTGGGCAATGGTAAAAGGAGGCATGCCCAGGGCTTTGATCCAGTCCCTTCCATACAGCGGAGGACCTCCATTCCTTACAACATAAAGGCGTAGACTTTGACTGCGGTTGCCTAATGTAACAAGGGGTTTTACATAACCCAAGGGCTGTAGTAGTTCCTTGCTGTAGGTTTGTAGTGTGAGCTTTGTAGGTTTTAGCGGCAGGGACAGACCCGATGCCTTTAAATCAGTCCATGAAATGACAGACACAGCTGCCCCTGTATCAACATCCATGGAGACAGGACAGCCATTGAGTGTGACATCCACTTTAATCGCAGGAGTACTCCCAGCTACTTGGAACAGTCCAACATGCTGGACACAGGTCTCCTCATCAGAGCTGAAACCGTTATTGTCCATATCCACACAGAATGTCTGTTTACGTCTATCTTTTGTGGTAGTGTTCGGGGAGCGAGAGCTGCGGCAAACGCGCCCAATATGAATGAATGAATGAATGAAAAACTTATATAGCGCGGCACATGCAAACTGAATCGCCTCTGGGCGCTAGATATGACCAGTCTTTCCACAGCGAAAACAAACGACATCCTTGAACTTGCAAGCAGGCGCACTGTGAGTAGTGTTACCACAACGGTAGCAAGTCGGGGTCCCAGAGACAGAAGAATTAGGGTGGCGAGGTTTAAGCTGAGTGGCAGGGGACGGGCGTCTCAAGCGTTGAGTGATAGCAGTGTGGAATATTTCCTCACCCTGGCTTTCAGGAGTTGTAGGTGGTGCCTTTAGTAGGGTGGCATCCCGTGTTGCCAACTCCATGACCGTAGCAAGATCAGTGGCTTTCGTCAGAGTCAAGTCGGGTTCTGTGAGTAAACGTTTCTGTATGGCTGGGTCGCAGAGTCCCATGACGAACATGTCACGGAGAGCCGTCTGCAGGTAGTCTCCAAACTGACAAGTGGCAGCTAGTTTACGTAAAGCAATAATATATGTCTTTATATCCTCCCCGGCCTGCTGCCTTCTACTGTAGAATTTAAACCGCTCTGCGATTTCTAACGGCTGCGGGTTGTAGTGTGTATGTAGCGTCTGAATTTACTCAGGCAGGGGCTTAGAGCCGGCTTGTCTGGAGAAACAAGGTCTCTGAGGGTTCCATATGCAGCTTGACCCAATGCAGTGAGAAAAACTGCAACTTTCTTTTCAACAGTCACATTATTTGCTTCCATATACTGTTCCAGCCTCTCCACCCAGGAGCTCCATGACTCAGCTGCAGGATCAAATGGTTGAATAAACCCTATGAAGGCCATGTGTGCTAAAATCCACAATCCTCGTCGCCACTGTTATGTCCCCTTGCCGCTCTGTGTCTCTCAGGTGCTGCTGGCAATGCTGCCAGTATCTGATCAGCAAGTTACACACACAGGCTGATGTACTACTTAACCAAAGCAAGGTTTATTACTCAGAACATTATGGCATTCTTACATGGAGGAGTCTTATTCCAAACAGCTTCTGTCCTTATCAGATGTAATCCCTTCTCAGCCTCATGTGTCTGCTTCCAGTTCTCCTCACACACTGTCTGACTTCCTGGTACAGCTCCTCCTCCCCCATCATGCATCAGGAGAAAAAGGGTAAAGGTCACAGTGATCTATCACAAACATCACAGTTTCATCCAATAAGGATATCTTCAGAGGCGTGGCCTGAGACACATGCACGCACATATAAATATAAAAAAGTTCAAAGTGGCACACTTTGAAGTTTGAAGCACAACTACACTTTATGATTGGAGCACATTTGCCCATGATAGGCCAACATAGCTGCATTGTGCAAATGTGCTCCAATCATAAAGTGCATTTGTGCTTCAAACTTCAAAGTGTGTCACACACCCCTCCTGTGTCCCCACTCACTGAAAAGAATGGACCCCTAACTTTTTAGTCCAGGGGTCTTTCAGGCTAGAACGCTGGCCATAAATGGCAAAGGATTTTCAATGAAGATCTCCCTCAATCGTGAGTGAATAATAGTGAAGTACAGTTTGGCAGATCTTTAATGCGCAAACCTGGATAGGTACTTACAAGCTAAAAACATTCATCAAGCATCGAAATTGCAAGGATAAACACCAGGAAATGCCACATCCCGTGTGCGTTACACCAAAGCCGGAGGTGACATTGCTTGGACTCAAAAAACAGAAATTTCTTTGGTGTGAAGGCACCACCGACACCCGCACCTGTTACTTCTATCCAATGTCTGTAGAAGAGACACCAGAATTTATCCAAAAAATCTCTAATCTTTTTCCCAGTGCACATCATTGTGACCCCATCATGCAGACGGGCTTGCATGTCACGTCTGTAAAAATAGCCTGGATTGCTCGTAGTCTTTAGTACAAATACATCACTTCTGCTTTAATTGAAAAAGAGAAAAAACTGCGCCAACTATATATAACCAGCTGTGATGCCGGAACCAGGTAAAAATATTGATCAAGGTGAAACAGTCCTAAAAAATGTCCCAGTAATGATGATGCAATAAATGGTATTCAGCTGGAAAACAGACAACACCGCAGTGCAGGATAAGATCATCAGTGAAACCGCCACCACATAGACAGCCTCTTACCAGATCGATAAGAGGGATCAGCCTTAAGCAACTATAGATGGATTTGACCGCACAATGATGGCACCGGGTCCAGGGAAATCCAGATCCAATCCTCCACAGGAAAAAAAACAGCTGCCCCTTCACTCGGATGTTCTCCTCTGCTGCCTCTTCCAGTGATATCTCCTTTGTACTTCGTACCTCATGGAACTTCTTGTCTGCATCTGCTTTAATTATGTCATGACCTGATGTTTATTTTTAAATCTGTAAAACAGAAAATGCTTAACTTTTTGCACATTCTTTTGCATCGCCACCAGCACTAAATGTCCAGCTCAGGGCTACTTCCTACCCCTGTCTGTTAGGATTAAGTTCACCTGCTGTTGGCACTATCCTGTTCTGGGCTGTGTGCTGCAGCTCCAGTGTCCACCAGCAGGTGTCTCTCAGGAGCCAGCAGGCTGGGGTAATCAGGCAAATTAATGTTCAGTTGTCGGGGGGCTACTTAAGGCTTCTCCTCCCTTCCCCCGCGCATCATGATTTTGGTCCTTTGCCTTCCTGCTTATCCTGATCCAGTCTGCACCCCTCTGCTTTGCTCCTGCCTCCCTCTGCTCTGTCCCTTCCTTGCAACCTTGCATTCCTTATACCCCTGTCCCTAGCTTGGTCTGTATATATATTTAGTTATTCAGGTTTGTACAGCTCTTGTGTGTTGTGTTTGCTGTGTTCCTGGTTTGCAGTTTTTCACTGTAAATAAATATCACTTTAATATATATTGTTTGGTCTCAATTCCCTTGTGTAGCTATGTATCTGGTCTCCTTAGCCGCTGATCCTGACACTGTCATTGCTTGCTATTGTGCTTGAGCCCAACCCTGCACCTAAACAGCCAATGATGCTGTGTGGCCCCAGCTACCTAAGTCCTATCAACCAAAAATGCTGTGCAAGTTAGGACACAATGGGACAACCAGGCAACCACCAGCATCCTAGCAATGCTGGCAACTAGCTTGTTTTGAATTATAAACAATCTGGCCTGGCAGGCATCCCTTAGCTGCTGGGGAAAAGTCATTCCTGTTGAGAGTATCAGTGGGAGCAAATGGTTCACATACCTGAGGGCCACAGTATATTACTGGGGCTTCCAGATTGCAAAAAGCCCATCCCCCGCCCCTCCTTCCACAGACCCCTACATCCACTGGGCCAATCCTCAGGATGTGGGGAAGAGAAGCTTTTGCCCATCAACAGAGTCTAAAAAAAACTCTAACTACTGATAGCTGGGTCTTTGGATCTTATGCCGCGTACACACGATCATTTTTCAGCATGAAAAAAAACTTTGTTTTTCAGCATGTCGAAAAAACTTTTTCCCAACTTCATCATTAAAACAATGTTGCCTACACACCATCGTTTTAAAAAATTATGTAGCAAAGCGCAGTGACGTACAACACGTACGACGGCACTATAAAGGGAAAGTTCCATTCACCTTTGGGCTGCTTTGCGCTCCCATCTCATAACTTGCTTCTGAGAATGCGCTGTTTTTTTACGTCGTTTTAGCCCACACACGATCATTTTTTACAACCCGAAAAAATGCAGCATGTTCAAATTATTTTTTTGTCGTTTTTCAGAACCTAAAAAATTATGTGAAGCGCACACACGATCATTTTAAATTACATTTTTGAAAAACTAATTTTTTTTCATGCCGAAAAATGATCGTGTGTACGCGGCATGAGGCATAGCTTGGCACCAGGGTACTAAAAGGATAGCCTTTAGTATGACGCCTAAGGCCTTGTACACACGACCGAACATGTCCGCTGAAACTGGTCCGCGGACCAGTTTCCGCGGACATGTCCGACCGTGTGTAGGGCCTAGCGGACAGTTTTCCGGCCTAGCGGACAGGTTTCCAGCGGACAAAAGTTTCTTAGCATGCTAAGAAACTTGTCCGCTGGAAACATGTCCGTCGGACATGTCCGATGGTTAGTGCGACTCATCGGACGTGTCCACTGGTTATGACGTATAACCAGCGGCCCGAAATCCCACCCATGCGTCGAATTGATTCGACGCATGCGTGGAAGCATTGAACTCGCGTGTTCGAGAACGTCGGTGTCTTATACGTCACCGCGTTCTCTGTCCGCTGGGATTTTGGTCTGATGGTGTGTACACACATCAGACCAAAAGCTCCCAGCAGACATGTCTGATGAAAACGGTCCGCGGACCGTTTTCATCGAACATGTCTGCTCGTGTGTACAAGGCCTAAGACAAATTTCTGTGGAACTTTATGCTGGCTCTGTTATAAGAATTGTTTATTAATAGAAATTTTTCTCCAGCAATTTTACATCATAGTTAATTTAGTGATTTTATGTATAAACATTTCATTCATCTTGCCTAATGTTATACTTAAGATCTACAAACCGTTTATGTGCCAGTTTTTATTAGTGGGGATTTTCTACTGTTTCTGCTTGTTTGTGTTTTGTTTAAAAAATTCAGTCCAATCTATAATCAACATAGTGTTTGAGAAAAGAGGACAAACCAGACTAAAACTAAAGATTTTTTTAAATGCAGTGCATAACATTGTGCAACCATTTAGTATTTAGCACTGCCAGGGACTATAGGCTAATGACATAATAATGTTTTTTGGCAGCAGTGCAACAGA
This sequence comes from Rana temporaria, assembly GCF_905171775.1. Taxonomy (NCBI): domain Eukaryota; kingdom Metazoa; phylum Chordata; class Amphibia; order Anura; family Ranidae; genus Rana; species Rana temporaria. Next base: position 302,065,529 of record NC_053489.1, on the reverse strand, counting down.
TGAAATTTAAAGCAGACAGAGTATAATGTGTATCATGTGGTTTTATGTTGCTTTTTACTTAAGGAAAATATATTTTTTAAACAGCGGCATTGAGGGGAAGGGATTGTGTTTAAATGTTATTCTTTAATGTAAACACACAATGTATGCTGCAGATGTGCTTAGCTGGCAAGCTTCAGTTCCCAATCCAATTATACTGTGCATTTTATAATATTTTAACAAGTTTTTCTACTTGAGACTGTAAATACTCAAAAGTGGTAATAATATCATAGAAGATTAAAAATAAAGGAGAAAATGGAACTTCACTTGTGGGCTGAAATAAAACAACTAGCATATACTGTATGTGTTTTTTTTTTTTCATGTTTGATTTGGACACAGTGGGGTAGATTCAGAGAGAAGATACGACGGCGTATCTCCAGATACGCCGTCGTATCTCTGAGTCCGGCCGGTCGTATCCCTGGTGTTCCTACCATTCCCTCTGCTTTCCTATTAAAAATTGACCACACTAAGCAGGAAAGCACACCGTGGTCAGCTCTCTAGCTATGCTGGGAACTCAGTGTACTCTCCTCCAATGATCAGGCTTGTCCTTACACTCCGCAACTGCACAGTCATTCACTGGGAAGCTCAGCGTGCTGCCGCTTCTTCTCCCTCCAGCTCTTATGCAGCTGAGAACAGATGGAATGTGATCACTTATAAAAAAGGAAAAAAAAATATTTATAATGTTTTTTTATATCTATACAAAATGTAACCTTATTATCCCCCTCATTTCCATTTGCTTGGAACCAGCAGTGCATGTTAGTTGAGGTTATGGGCACTGCTCTATGCACACTGCACATCCCACAATCCATAGTCCATAGGCCATCTTGGGAGCAAGCAAGAGAGGATGGCCACATTCCTACATACAGTGGGACCATGGAGAACAAACAAAACCACTCTCTAACAGGAAGTCAGGTCACAGCAGAAAAAAGGGAATTTTTAGATTTGGGGGAGGCTGAGAGCCATAGAAGGTACGTTTTAAGCTAGAAGGTATAGATCCCAACTACACAGTGCTGCAACAAGTATTATAGTGTGAATATGACATATGTAGCTTCCATTAACTGAAATATTATAAAATCCCACTCCTAATAGTAGGAAGGAGAAAGCATGGATGTCAGAGGTTTTTTTTTTTTGGAGGGGGGATGGTGAGGTCAGAACCCAGGAGGAGGGATGAAATCAGTTGTTGCACACTGTGCATAGCATACTTCTGAACCCTGCGCTGCGCACTCCTGAACCCTGCCCTCCCTATGCAGTGCACTCCTGAACCCTGCACTGCGTCCCTATGCAGCACAAGAAAACTTTATTGGAGACTGCTCACACTGAACAATATGGTGGCGTGCAGATACAACTGGCCCTTTGAGGGCAACCAAACTGCTGATGCGGCCCCCGATGAATTTGAGTTTGACACCCCTGCCTTAACGCAACACACATTAATGCATAAAATACAGCATGATAGCAGACACACCGATCCCACCATCTATCTACACTCATCACCTTATATTACCGTTAGCAAAATAATAAAAAAGGTGGAAATCAGGAGAGGAGAGATGATTGACTTGTCATTTTAAGTGATAATTGTCTAACCTATAAATGCCGTTTTTTTTATAAATCTGGTTTTGCTGTACTTCTGGATGTTCACTATGTTCTATAGTTGATTATGGTTTCTATATAAAAAAAAAGAACAAAAATGTTTCATTATATTTTTCTTTTGTAAGGGAAAAATTAACTAACAAGGAGAGGAAAAAAAACACTATTGGGTGTATTTCAGTGAAAATGAATGTGCATTACTTTTGTGTGAATATGGAAATACCTGTTGTTAAGTTTTTTCCTAAACTGGTAAAATGTTTTTTATTGATTTAGATGGAAATTACACCATTTGGACACTAGATGAAGCTAAGTTTGATAGGAATTTCCAATATTTCCAATATTTCCACGTAGCACTATCCTGTGGCCAGATGTGGTCTTTTCCATTTTAGGTAGTAAAGTTTAGCTGTAAACCTCAGTTGTAAACCTCAGACATGAAATTTGAACAAAGCATATCCTTCCATTTGCTCCATCTCTGTGCATATCCTGAGACCAGTCACTTCACTGGGTATATGTAATGCTGTGTACACACGACCGTAATTCATGTCATGGAAAAAAAAACAAAGTTTTTCTCGACGTGATTCCTCTCAAGCCTGCCTTGCATACACACGTTCGTGAAAAAAAAATGCTTGAGCAAAGCGCAGTGACATATGACACGTACGACGGCACTATAAAAGAGGGGCTGCTTATGTTAATTCTCCGTCTCATAACTTGCTTCTGAGCATGCACGTTTTTTCCTCTCATTAAAGCGTACACATGACCATTTTTCACGACGTGAAAGACGACAATGTGAAAAACGACGAGAAAAAATAGAGCATGTTCTAAGTTTTTAACGCCCATTTTTCTAGTCGAGAAAAATGCTCTGGAGCATACACACGACCGTTTTTCATGACCAATTTAAAAAATAGTATTTTTCTCGTCATGAAAAAACGGTCGTGTGTACGCGGCATAAGGGTTCAATGAATAACATTGGATCAGCACAGGAAATATTCTAATAACATTTTCTCCCATTTGCACAGAACAAATGTATATGCACTTCCACTGAATGAATTGTAATGTGATTTTGTGAAGTTATTTATTTCTTGTTACAAAATGTTGCAAAGCGACCTCCAATTTTATTTTTGGTAAAAATCCATCAGTAATCACTTAGAAGGTGCAGTAAAACAGAAATGTTATTTGTTAAGTGAGAACCCAGCCATACATTGCAAGCATTCCAAACTTAAAGGGGAGTTCCACCCAAAAATGGAACTTCCGCTTTTCGGAACCCTCCCCCGTCCGGTGTCACATTTGGCACCTTTCAGGGGGAAGGGGTGCAGATACCTGTCTAAAGGCCCGTACACACGGTCGGACTTTCGCCCAACAAACTTCAAAATCAACAAGTTTTCACATTTGTCCAATCGTGTGTACGCTCCATCGGACAAACTTTTTCGTGTTTCGTCTGACAAAAAGTTCGGTCTGCAAACGGACAAACTTTTCGACAACAAAAGTCTGATGGTGCCTAGTCCGACCGTGTGTACAGCAAGCCATCGGACTTTTGTCTGAAGTACAAACACGCATGCCCAGAACCAATGTTAAAATCAACCAACAATAGCAGAAGTTAACCAAAGGGTGATAATAAAGAGCAGAAAAGAGCAGAAAAACCACGTGATGTTGGGAAAGTTTTAGAAAAGTTTTCAGAAAAGTCCAAGCGTGTGTATGCTATGGATGTGACCGGACAAATCACTTCGGACAAAAATCCAAGGGAAAGTTTGTCGGATGTCTGACCGTGTGTACAAGGCTAAGACAGGTTTTTGCACCTACTTCCGGGCATAGACTCCCGTGTGAGTCACGCCACTTACCCCCAAGAGAGAGTGAGGGCGCGCCGCGCTACTCGCGAATGCGCAGTAGGGAACCGGGCAGTGAAGCCGCAACGCTTCACTTCCTGATTCCCTCACCGAGGATAGCGGCGGGGCAGTCTAGAGACAAGCGATTGCTTGGCTTCAGCTGCCGACATCGAGGGTGCGCTGGACAGATAAGTGTCCACTTTTTAAAAGTCAGCAGCTGCAGTATTTATAGCTGCTGGCTTTTAAAAAAAAATCGGGTGGACCTCCAATTTAAAGGGGGAGCCTTCTATTCCTAATGGCTGGTTTACATCCATGTGTTAAAGCAAAGCACAGTTACTATATTTTGTGACATGTTCAATAACTGTGACGTTTTTGTGTTGGAAGCCTATTGATTTCAAAGTCTGCCTTAATGCATAGTCCATTAACAAGTGACATAATGCATGTGCATTAATTCACTGCACACATTTAAATGGGTACATTTTGGCATGGTAGGCAAGCATTCATCAAAGCCTTGCTGGTTAAAGAGAGAATCAGCATTAAATGGCCATCAATTTTCAGCCATAAAAAGGAATTAAAGTGGTTGTAAAGTCAGAAAGTATTTTATCTTAATGCATTCTTTGCATTAAGATAAAAACACTTCTGTGTATAACAGCTGCCCCAGCACCCCCTAATACTTACCTGAGCTCCATCTCTGTCCAGCAATGCCCACGAGTTCCTCGGTCATCCGTGACACTCCTCCTGACTGGCTGAGCAGTGCCATTGGCTCCCACAGCTGTCAATTAGCTAAAGCAGCCCCAAGGGTGGCGTCATCCGAATGGAACTTCCCCTTTATAGTGCCGTTGTATGTGTTGTACGTCACCGCGCTTTGCTAGAGCATTTTTTTAAAACGATCATGTGTGGTCAACGTCGTTTTAATGATGAAGTTGGAAAAACAATGTTTTTTCTAGATGCTGAAAAACGTTGTTTTTTACAAGCCGAAACATGACCTTTTGTACGCGGCATTAGAGTGTTCTCTCCCACTGTCCTCTCTCCTGCTCCCTCATGTGCCTCTAATCCTGGGATTGTTTCACTCCTCCCGGATGCACCCGGGCCCCAGACCAGAGTCACCCCCCCACACTGGGGAGCTCCCCATGGGCCCCACAGCTTCCACACCCTCTCACTCCAGCTCTTCCACCCTCTCACCCCCCCCTCTGGGCTGACCATAGGCATTTAGAGGGACCTGCCCAATGCCAATCCAAATTAGGGATTGGTCAAGGCTCCCCAGATACCGCAAGCTGCTCCACCTCTCCTCCCCTCTTCTCCTTCCAGGACCTTCACTCACCAGCCCTCCTGGCTGCGACCAGTAGTCCTCCTGAAGACTCTTAGGTCTTGTACAGACGAGCGAACATGTCCGATTAAAACGGTCTGCGGACCGTTTTCATCGGACATGTCCGCTCGGAAATTTTGGTCTGATGGTTGTACACACCATCAAACCAAAATCCCCGCGGACAGACATCGCGGTGACGTGGCGGTGACGTTGACGCCACCATGTCCGCAAACCCGGAAGTTCAATGCTTCCACGCATGCTTTGAATCACTTCGACGCCATGCGCAGGTTCTCGGGCCAGCGGACATGTCCGATGAGTCGTACTGACCATCGGAAATGTCCGACGGACAGGCTTCCAGCGGACAAGTTTCTTAGCATGCTAAGAAACTTTTGTCCACTGGAAACCTGTCCGCTAGGCCGGAAAATTGTCCGGTCGGCCCTACACACGACCGAACATGTCCGCGGAAACTGGTTTCAGCGGACTTGTTCGGTCGTGTGTACAAGACCTCAGAGTGTTCTCTCCGGCTGTCCTTTCTCCTGCTCTCTCATATGCCTCTGATTCCGGGATCTCTTCACTCCTCCCGGAAAAACCTGAATCAAAGCCCATTGTCACCCCCCAGACTGGGGAGCTCCCCGTGGGCCTGACAGTCTCCACACCCTCTTAATCGAGCTCTTCCACCGGACAACTCCCCCCCCAGCTGTGCTGACCACAGGCATTTAAGGAGGCCTGCCCCATGCCAATCCAAATTGGGGATTGGTCAAGGCTCCCCAGATACCTCAAGCAGCTCCACCTCTCCTCTCATTCCAGGACCTTCTGGAAGGAAGAGGGAGGTGATGGAAATGCCACCTGCCAGTCACCCATATCCCCCTGAGCCACTCCCAGCCCAGAATGAAAACAAACAGGCCTAGCCACCAGCTAGGCCTGCCCAAATTTTTCTATTCTGTCAAAAAATTACATCTAGCACTCACTACCTAAAGGGTGCTACACAGATATTCCAAAAATTCAATAAAATAAGCCGTATAATTTATGCCATTTAAAGATACAGTAGTTTGTGTATATAGTCTTAGGCCGCGTACACACGATCCATCAAAACCGATGAAAACGGACTGAAGGACCTTTTCATCGGTCCAAACCGATCGTGTGTGGGCCCCATCGGTCAGTTAACCTTCGGTCAAAAAAATGAGAACTTGCTTTAAAATTGAACCGATGGACTGGTAACCGATAGGTCAAAACCGATTGTTAGTATGGAAAACCATCGGTTAAAAACCCGCACATGCTCAGAATCAAGTCGACGCATGCTTGGAAGCATTGAACTTCATTTTTTTCAGCACGTCGTTGTGTTTTACATCACCGCGTTCTGACACGATCGTTTTTTTAACTGATGGTGTGTACGCACGACGGACCATCAGTCAGCTTCATCGGTTAACCGATGACAATGGTCCTTCGGACCGTTCTCATCGGATGGACTGATCGTGTGTACGCGGCCTTACAGTCTTACACCGTGAGTAACAAATCTCTCACTAGCAGATATCATTGTACCAGGAAAATAACTGACAACTCCCAACCAGCCATCTACTAATATGGGGGAAAGTGATGTAATATACTGTATGTGTCCATGTATGACATCTGTTTTTATACTAGCATTTGGAAAAGTGAACCACTAAAGTCTCTTATAAGCATTGGCATGTTTAGCCAATGTTAAAAGTATTTTTTAAATATTTTTAAATGTGCACCTTTCATTAAATAATACCTAGTGATACTGAAATGAAGGTCCTTGTACAGGCATTATCTGTTATATTGTGACAACACTCTGGGCCTGATTTACTATGCTCTGTGCGCTGCGCTGGTTCATGCGTTAATTAGTACTCCGGGTGGAGGCTTAATTGGGCGCATGAACCAGCGTAGCAGCCGGCGCATTGAAACTAATATGTAAAGCCGCGCCAAACTCCCTATAGAAGTCTATGGGAGAAATCAAAAGTGTTCATTTTAAAGGCTAATCTGCAAGTTTTGTCCTAAAAAGTGTTTGGGGACCTCAGTCCTGCCCCAGGGAACATGTATCAATGCTTTTTTTATTTTTTAAAACGGCCGTTTTTTCGGGAGCAGTGAAATTAATAATTCTTAAAGTGAAACAATAAAAGTGAAATATTCCTTTAAATTTCGTACCTAGGGGGGGTGTAATGTCAGCATGTGAAATAGCGCATTTTTCCCGCACTTAGAACTCCCCCTGCACAAAGTGACATTCAGAAGGAAAAAAGTCATTTAAAAATTCACACGCGGCTATAATGAATTGTCGGCTCTGACAATTCTAAAGGGATTCATTCATAAAACAAACAAAAAAATGTGTAGGGGTTCCCCCAAATTAAATTACCAGGCCCTTCAGGTCTGGAATGGATATTAAGGGGAACCCCGCCGTAAAAACCCCCAAAAAAAAGACGTGCGGTTCCCGGCAAATATCCATTCCAGGCCCTTCAGGTCTGGTGTGGATTTTAAGGGGAACTCCACCCCAAATTGAAAAAAAAATGGCGTGGAGTCCCCCTAAAAATCCACACCAGACCCTTATCCGAGCACGTTGACCTGGCCGGCCGCAGAAAAGAGGGGGGGACAGAGTGCGGCCCCCCCCCTCTCCTGAACCGCACCAGGCCACATGCCCTCAACATGGGGAGGATGTCCCCATGTTGATGGGGACAAGGGTCTCATCCCCACAACCCTTGCCCGGTGGTTGTGGGGGTATGCGGGCGGGAGGTTTATCAGAATCTGGAAGACCCCTTTAACAAAGGGGACCCCCAGATTCTGACCCCCCCCCCTGTGTGAAATGGTAATGGGGTACATTGTACCTCTACCATTTCACCCCCAAAAAAATGTCAAAGTGTTAAAAATGACAGTAGCCGGTTTTTGACAAATCTTTTAATAAAATCTTCTTTTCTTCTTTCCTTCGGGTTTCTTCCGCTGCTTCTTTCTTCTCGTCCACATCTTGCCCGACGTGTTCTTCTATCTTCTCCGTCCGTCCTTCAGCCTTCTGGTCCCGCATCTTGCCCGTTGTCTTGTCCTGTCTTCTTCTCCGTGCGTCCGCCTCCTCGTCCGCATCTTGGGTCTTCTGCGGTCTTCTTCTCGGTCCGCCAGCCTTCTCGTCCGCATCTTGTGTCTTCTCCGGACCCAGCGTTTGAATTGTAATTGGCCGCCGTGTTCCCGCTCCTGGGACCCGCCCCCCTCTGACGCCACAAGTAAACTCCTTAGAAGGTCATGTGCGTCAGAGGGGGGCGGGGTCACAGAGCGTCACACAGCGGGGAATTCAATTTCAATCGCGCCGCCCGGAGAAGAAGTTCCCGCCGAGTCACACTCATGTGACCCCGCCCCCCTCTGACGCACATGACCTTCTAAGGAGTTTACTTGTGGCGTCAGAGGGGGGCGGGTCCCAGGAGCGGGAAAACGGCGGCCAAATCAAATTCAAACGCTGGGTCCGGGGACGAGAAGGCTGGCGGACCGAGAAGAAGACCGGAGAAGACCCAAGATGCGGACGAGGAGGCGGAAGGACGGAGAGGAAGACAGGACAAGACAACGGGCAAGATGCGTGACCAGAAGGCTGAAGGACGGACGGAGAAGATTGAAGAAGACGTCGGGCAAGATGTGGACGAGAAGAAAGAAGCAGCGGAAGAAACCCGAAGGAAAGAAGAAAAGAAGATTTTATTAAAAGATTTGTCAAAAACCGGCTACTGTATATTTTAACACTTTGACATTTTTTTTGGGGTGAAATGGTAGAGGTACAATGTACCCCATTACCATTTCACATATGGGGGGGTCAGGATCTGGGGGTCCCCTTTGTTAAAGGGGTCTTCCAGATTCTGATAAACCTCCCGCCCGCATACCCCCACAACCACCGGGCAAGGGTTGTGGGGATGAGACCCTTGTCCCCATCAACATGGGGACATCCTCCCCATGTTGAGGGCATGTGGCCTGGTGCGGTTCAGGAGAGGGGGGCCGCACTCTGTCCCCCCCTCTTTTCTGCGGCCGGCCAGGTCAACGTGCTCGGATAAGGGTCTGGTGTGGATTTTTAGGGGGACTCCACGCCATTTTTTTTTTCAATTTGGGGTGGAGTTCCCCTTAAAATCCACACCAGACCTGAAGGGTCTGGTATGGATATTTGGGGGGACCCCACGCCATTTTTTGGGGTTTTTTTTACGGCGGGGTTCCCCTTAATATCCATTCCAGACCTGAAGGGCCTGGTAATTTAATTTGGAGGGACCCCCTTTTTTTTTTTTTTTTTTTTTTAATGAGCAATGACTCTATTCTTTATAGCCATGAGTACTTTAACCACTTGCCCACCGGGTTAATTCTGGCACTTCTCTCCTTCATGTGAAAATCACAATTTTTTTGCTAGAAAATTAATCAGAACCCCCAAACATTATATATTTTTTTTTAGCAGACATCCTAGGGAATAAAATGGCAGTCATTGCAATACTTTTTGTCACACCGTATTTGCGCAGCGGTCTTACAAGCGCACTTTTTTTGGATAAAAATCACTTTTTTGAATTAAAAAATAAGACAACAATACATTTTGCCCAATTTTTTTATATATTGTGAAAGATAATGTTACGCCGAGTAAAATGATGCCCAACATGTCACGCTTAAAAATTGCGCCCGCTCGTGGCATGGCGTCAAACTTTTACCCTTTAAAAATCTCGATAGGCGACGTTTAAAAAATTCTACAGGTTGCATTTTTTGAGTTGCAGAGTAGGTCTAGGGCTAGAATTATTGCTCTCACTCTAACGATCGCGGCAATACCTCACTTGTGTGGTTTGAATACCGTTTTCATATGCGGGCGCTACTCGCGTATGCGTTTGCTTCTGTGCGCGAGCTCGTCGGGACGGGGCGCTTTAAAAAATTTTTTTGGGGTTTTCTTATTTATTTTTATTTAGTTTTATAATTTTTTACACTGAAATAAAAAAAAAAAAAAATGATCAGTTTTCTTCCTATTACAAGGAATGTAAACATCCCTTGTAATAGGACTAGTGTGTGACAGGTCCTCTTTATGGAGAGAGGCGGGGTCAATAAGGCTGGAAAGCATGGTATTGAAAAAAAAAATAAAAGATCTCATGCTTTCAGCTGCAATCATGTTCGTTCACCACAGTGGTGTAGTGTATAGCACTTTGACCTAGCAGCAAAAGAGTCGTTGGTTCGAATCCCGCCCGTGACAGCATCTGCATGGAGTTTGCATGTTCTCCCTGTGCCTGCGTGGGTTTCCTCCCACAATATAAAAACACGCTGTAAATCGGTTCCGGTCTAAATAAGCCCTAATATGCAGTAGTATATTTAGGTTTGGTTCTGCCCTAGGCCTGACTACATATCTGCACCTCCTAATAGAAAAATGACCCACCCCTTCCTGTCAAGGTCACACCCTGTTTTTGTATAACCCCGCCCAGTAATTTTCAGGGGACCCACACACTAGTTCTGGGGGGGCACTGGATTCCCTTAACCACTTCCATACCAGGCACTTACGCACCTTCCCGCCCAAGCCAATTTTCAGCTTTCAACACTGTCGCACTTTGAATGGCAATTGCGCGGTCATACAACACTGTACCCAAACAAAATTGGCGTCCTTTTTTCCCCACAAATAGAGCTTTCTTTTGTTGTTATTTGATCACCTCTGCGGGTTTTTTTTTTGCGCAACAACTAAAAAAAGACTGCAAATTTTGAAACAAAAAAACGTTTTTATTTTTTTAGGTTAATTTTTTTGTAAATAAGTTTATCTCTTTCAATTACGGGCACTGATATGGCGGCACTGATGGGCACCGATGAGATGGCACTGATGGACATCGATGAGGTAGTACTGACGGGCACAGATGAGGTGGCATTGATTGGCGGCGCTGCTATGCGGCACTGATGGGCACTCATAGGCGGCACTGATGGGCACTCATGGGCGGCACAGATGGGCGGCACTTATGGGTGGCACTGATGGATACTTATGGGTGGCACAGGTGGGCACTGATAGGTGGGCACTGTGCATGGATGGGCACTGTGGGGTGGCACTGATGGACACTGTGGGGTGGCACTGATTTTCCCAGTCAGTGCCCATTTGTGGGCACTGATTGGCATCTTTTTTCTTATTTTTTATTGCTTTTTGTTTTTTTGTTCTATATTTTTTTTGTTTTTGCACACCCTGGTGGTCCAGGGTGGGCATCCCTGGTGGTCCAGTGTGGTGATCCGAGGGGGGGCTGCGCTGATAAACAATCAGCGCGAACGCCCCCTGTCAGGAGAGCCGCCGATCGGCTCTCCTATACTCGCGTCTGTCAGACGCGAGTGAGGAAGAGCCATCGATGGCTCTTCCTGTTTACATCGTGATCAGCCGTGATTGGTAAAGAGTCTCCGTCTCCGTGAGAGACTCTTTACCGAGATCGGAGATGCAGGGTGTCAGACTGACACCCCGCATCACCGATCGCCGCGCTGCGTGCCCCCACAGGCGCGTGCGGCATGAAATCCTGCAGGACGTCCTGTCAGGATTGTGTAACCACTTCCCGGACGTAAATCGGCCATAGGCTGGGCGGGAAGTGGTTAATTTGCATAGTTTTTCTCTCACTTCCTGTTTGGCTATGGGGCAGGAAGTGAAGGCAAATCTCCCCAATTGAACACAGATAATACAAAATAAACTGACAGGGCCTATAACCCTCCCTCACTCTATCCAAAATTAAAGAAAATAAAACTTGTTGATTATAGTTCTTGTCAGGGGCGGACTGACCATTGAGTCACTCGGGCACTGCCCGAGGGCCCCATGCCACTAGGGGGCCCCATCCGGGTTGCCAGGCTCAGTAAAACCAGGGACAGTATGTAAAAATCGGTGTTTTTTTTAGATCTGTCCCTGATATGTCCGAAAATGACATGCTTTTAATGTGAATATCCCAAGATTTTAGCTGCCCGCCTCTGCACTACCTCCTGGCGTGGTGGTCATCTGTAAGCCAGAGGGGCCCCATAATCTTCTATTGCCCAGGGGCCACATGAGTTGTCAGTCCGCCCCTGGTTCTAGTTTAAGCACAAATTTCATAGAGTTTTATTGAGAGCCCTAAGAAAATATAACCATGCCAATAGGCCAGGATAGAGCGTTGCTAATATGTAGGAATGTGTGCGTTAGAGCACCCCACCCAATGTTAACTAAAAAATTATTAATTTGCAAATAAGTATTATCTGCTCATTTTTTGGGGATGTCTGCACCCCTGATAGTGACAACATTTGTGAGGTGTCTTCACCCTTTCTAATTCATTCACTTCCTGTCACATAGCCAAACAGGAAGTGAGGGTAAAACCTTACTAATATCTTTTCTTGGGGACACAGAGATCAATCTAAATAGTTTCCCATTATGTAAATTGCACTCTAGCATTTTGCTGTGTACACCCCAAATTATTAGGGATCTTGGACTTTGGGGTCCATTGACTAAAGGCAAATCCACTTTGCACTACAAGTGCAAAGCAAGGAAGAAAGAAAACAAAACAACTTTGCTTCTACAGGATTGGATGTTAAAACCATCAGTGCTTCCTCTCTGATTTTCAGCAACTATGCTTGTACTGCAGAGTGGCTTTGCCTTTACTAAACCCCAAACTAAATAATCATTTGGGGCAGGGATCCTCAAACTACGGCCCTCCAGCTGTTTTAGAACTACACATCCCATGAGGCCTTGTAATGCACTGACATTCACAGACATGACTAGGCATGATGGGAATTGTAGTTCCTGAACAACTGGAGGGCCGTAGTTTGAAGACCCATGATTTGGGGTGTACACAGCAGTGCTGGAGTGCAATTTGCTTAATGGGGACACTAGTTAGATTGACCTGTGTCCCCAAGAAATGACACTGGTAGGGTTTTAACCTCACTTCCTGTTCAGCTGTGTGACAGGAAGTGAAGCCAATTTTAAGAAAAGGGACACAAAGCTCAACACAAAAATAAAAAAACACAAAGCAGGGGTTCTAACACTCACTTGGCTTCCCTCAAACACCCACAATTTGAATAGGATTGCCTTGCGCTAGATTTAAGCACAGTGCTGTAAATCAGCACGTCAAGCCTGTCCACCAATAGCAAACCCCCCCCACAGGCCATGTTTGCAGGTTTTCCTTCATCTTGCACATGTGCTTTAAAATACAGTCTGGACAGCAATTCTTGATAAGAGAAATCCCCAAAACATGTCCTGTCGGGGGTACTTGAGGGCTGAGGACCACTGCAGAATAAATAAAATACTTACCAGTTTTTGTCTTTAAAGTCATGGAGAATAAACATGGCAAACATTTCATGATTACACACCAGGAAAGAAGCTTAGACAAAAATCACACATAATTTGTTAGGCCCAAACCTAGTTCAGCTGCAGCTGTCAACATATGTAGCATGAAAAAGTAACAAAAGACAAACTTAACAATTTTAAAGTAATTTTTATTGGTCAACAAAACAAGGAAAGCAAAAAAAGACAAACAAACAAAAATACATTTCAAAATTCTAAATAACCATAGCTTTACACATTTTTCATAAAATAAGGCCACATAGACAAATACATCAAAGTGAACATCATTTAAAAATAAACCAAAACCATTGGCAAAATAAAACAAAACCCATGCAACAAACCACATTTGTGTTTAGCAACAGCATTTCTGTCAGCCTGCCCCTTCTGAGGACTGATCGATCCAAGCTTTTTATAACAGTGCTAGTAATGAAGCAATTGAAATCACATGAACAAATTGCAGTCTCTAGTTTGGGTGAGCTTGTAATTGGGCACACCTGCAATTAATCCAAACCACGCTCTATGAGCATCCAATGAGTGTTTTTCACCTTTTAAAAAGAAAGGATATTTTTTTTCTAAGTGTTTGAGCATGCTCAGTTCATCACACATGTAGGAACCAAGCTGCAATGGAATGAGAGCTTTTTTTTTTTTGTTTCCCCTGATCTGATGCTTTCCAGCCTGAAGGGGAGGTGTTAAAGACAGAAGTAAACACGCACATTTAATAATCTATTTGTGTGAAAAAAAAGGTTGCCAATTTTGTTTGGGAGCCACGTCGCACGACTGCGCAATTGTCAGTTAAAGCGACGCCGCGCCGAATCACAAAAACTTGCCCGGTCATTGACCAGAAATATGGTCCGGGCTCAAGTGGTTAAAAATTAACAAAACACAAAAGTGAGCCCAATTTTTGGGGATAATGTGAAAGATGATGTTACACTGAGTAAATAGATACCTTACATGTCACGCTTTACTATTGGAAACACTCCTGCAATGGGGCCAAAATGAATTCCGTGAATATCCCCATAGGCGACCTTTTTCTTTTTTTTCCAGGTTACCAGTTTATAGTTACAAAGAAGGTCTAGTGGTAAAAGTATTGCTCTCGCTCTAACGCACGCGTCAATACCTCACATGTGTGGTTTGAACGATGTTTATATATGTGGGCGGGACTTGCGTAAGTCCCGCCCACATATGTAAAAATTATTTTTACTTTTTGCTATAATAAATATCCCCAAAAATATATATTCAAAAAACTAAAAAAACCCTCAGTTTAGGCCGATACGTATTCTACATCTTTTTGGTTCCAAAAAATCGCAAATAGCGTTTAGTGTTTGGTTTTTGCAAAAGTTATAGCGTCTACAAATTTTTTTTTTTTGTTGTTTTAACTAGTTATTGGGGCGATCAGCGATTTTTATCGGTACTGCGACATTATGGCGGACACATCGAACACTTTTTTGGAACCATTGGCATTTTTCTAGCGATCAGTGCTGTAAAAAATGCATTGCTTACTCAAAAAATGCCACTGGCAGGGAAGGGGTTAACACTAGGTGCGAGGGAGGGGTTAAATATGTTCCCTGGGTGTGTTCTAACTGTAGGGGGGGGGACTGACATGTGTAAATGACAGATCGCTGTTCATGAAGGGGAACTCCAGACCCCCCAAAAAAAAAATAAGGTGGGTTCCCTCCAGGTGCATACCAGGCTCTTAGGCTTGGTCTGGAACATAAGGGGTTAAACCCGCGCAAAAAAAATAGCGTGGGGTCCCCCCCAAGATCCAAACCAAGCCCTTATCCCAGGCACGCAGTCTGGTCAGACAGGAATGGGGGTGGGGACGAGCGAGCGCCCCCCTCCCTCCTGAGCCATACCAGACCACATGCCCTCAACATGGGGGAGTGTGTGCTGTGGGGGAGGGGGGCACTGCCCCCCCCACCCCAAAGCACTCTTGCCCCCATGTCGATAGGGACAAGAGCCTCTTCCCGACAACCCTGGCCGTTGGTTGTCGGGGTATGCGGGCGGAGAGCTTATCAGAATCTGAGAGACCCCTTTAATAAAGGGGTCCCCAGATTCCGGCCCCCCACCCTATGTGAATGAGTATGGGGTACATCGTACCTCTACCCATTCACATGGGGGAAATGTAAAGTAAAAAAAACACACCACACAGAATAAAATATTTTATTAATCTGCTCCGGAGCCCCCCCTTTCTTCTTTAGCTCTCTTAGAAGGGGGGGTTTCTTCTCTCCCGATCTTCCGCCGGGACCCTGGGCTTCGGTGATTTCTGCCGGGGGAGGGCGCCATCCCTCGGTCCTCTCCGGAGCCTTCCGCCGGATGCCCCCCCCCCCATTTAAGCTCTTTTTCATTAGGGAGGGGCATCCGGACTTCGGGGTCTTCTGCCGGGGGATGGCGCCTATCCCCCGGTCTTTCCGGTGCCTTCCGCCAGGGTTCCGGTCTTCCTGGTCTTCTGCCGGGGGTGCGCCAACTCCCAGGTCTTTTCTCTTCTGTCTTCTCTGCTCCCTCTTCTGCCTGGCTCCCCCGCGGAGCCAGGGCTTTCTTCCGTCTTCTTTCTTCTCTCTTCCTTCTTCTGCCTGTCTCCTCCGCGGAGCACAGGGCTTGTCTCCGCTGTCTTCTTCCTTCTCTTCCATTCGATGTTGACACGACGAGGTTCCGCGCTGACATGCCGTGTCAGCGGCGGGCATGGACTTATATAGGGTAATGCCACCATGTGACCTCAACCCATGTGACATCACATTCCCTGGGCATGATGGGAATGTGATGTCACATGGGTTGAGGTCACATGGTGGCATTGCCCTATATAAGTCCATGCCCACTGCTCAGACGGCATTCCAGCGCCGGACCTCGTCGTGTCAACATCCAATGGAAGAGAAGCAAGAAGACAGCGGAGACAAGCCCTGGGCTCCCGGAGGAGACAGGCAGAAGAAGGAAGAGAGAAGAAAGAAGACGGACGAAAGCCCTGGCTCCGCGGGGGAGCCAGGCAGAAGAGGGAGCAGAGAAAAGACCGGGGAGTTGGCACACCCCCGGCAGAAGACCAGGAAGACCGGAACCCTGGCGGAAGGCACCGGAAAGACCGGGGGATAGGCGCCATCCCCCGGCAGAAGACCCCGAAGTCCGGATGCCCCTCCCTAATGAAAAAGAGCTTAAATGGGGTGGGGGCATCCGGCGGAAGGCTCCGGAGAGGACCGAGGGATGGCGCCCTCCCCCGGCAGAAATCACCGAAGCCCAGGGTCCCGGCAGAAGATCGGGAGAGAAGAAACCCCCCCTTCTAAGAGAGCTAAAGAAGAAAGGGGGGGCTCCGGAGCAGATTAATAAAATATTTTATTCTGTGTGGTGTGTTTTTTTTACTTTACATTTCCCCCATGTGAATGGGTAGAGGTACGATGTACCCCATACTCATTCACATAGGGTGGGGGGCCGGCATCTGGGGGCCCCCTTATTAAAGGGAGCTCCCAGATTCCGATTAGCCCCGCCCGCATACCCCGACAACCAATGGCAAGGGTTGTCGGGAAGAGGCTCTTGTCCCTATCGACATGGGGGCAAGAGTGCTGTGGGGTGGGGGGGCAGTGCCCCCCTCCCCCACAGCACACACTCCCCCATGTTGAGGGCATGCGGTCTGGTACGGCTCAGGAGGGGGGGGGGCGCTCGCTCGTCCCCTCCCCCATTCCTGTCCGGGCCAGACTGCATGCTTGGGATGAGGGCTTGGTTTGGATCTGGGGGGGACCCCCGCGCCGAATCGGCGCGGGTTTAACCCCTCACGTTCCGGACCAAGCCTAAGAGCCTAATGTAGCCCTGGAGGGGGACCCGCGCCGATTTCAAGTTTGAAATTTGGCGCCGAGTTCCCCTTCAGGGCTGAAAACAGCTCGGAGATTACCGTGCGCCGCGTCACGCAGCGCAATCACGGGTACGCCGCTTGGTATTTACCAAGATTTTCACGGCGTACTGACAAGGCGCACGGGAATCCCTGACTTTTCTCTCTGCGCATGCCCAGTATGCAAATGAACCTCCCGAGGTTCAGGCGCACTGTGCAAGCGTACGGGGATCTGTTTTCAAAAAACACTTTCCCTTTCAATTCGGCCCGCCAAACACTTTAAAACACATGTCACTTCACTTCCCCTGCATCCCCCCACCTCCCCCCCTAATAAACTCCCGCCCAAACCCCCGCAATTTACAGTTTAATGTGCCGTGCGCCAGGTCTGTACTGGTGCACAATGCACCCTCTCCTGGGCGCACGGAGCACATTAGTAACTAGGGAAATACACTGCACTAGCAGCGTATTTCTTTAGTAAATGGCCAAACGGCTGCTACTCCTGCTTTTACTCCATGAGTCATGGAGTAAAGGCTTGGTAAATCAGGCCCTCTGTCTCCTAGTTGTTCCAACAAACTGTCACCCATCATGCAGCCTTCTAATGGAGACTACAAGTCCTACTTGAAACTGTACAATCAATTCTGTTTGTGGAGAATTCTGAAAATCGTATCTTAATAACAACTGCATCCATGGGAATGGAGATGGTTGGAAATGTTTACAAAGTTGTATTAGTCCCAAGCAGTAAAAGGTATATAATTATTATGTTAATAAATATATGTGGTAGTCATCCATGTGTTAATTTGCCTAACAGGAGACCAGTTAGTGGTAATGAAAGCTTATTTGATCATTTTAATGTTTGACATATAAGCAGTGATCTCCCTTTATTTGTAAGGGAATACATCATAACAACCCTGTCAAAAATATGTAGAGAGGACAGAACAATGGCTCTGCAGAAAAAAGTAAAAAATGTACAGTACAATTACACCTTATGCCGCATACACACGTCCGTTTTTCGTGATGTGAAAAATGACATTTTTTTTTTAATGTCATTAAAAACGATCGTGTGTGGGCTCCAGAGCATTTTATGCGACATTAAAAATGGCCATTAAAAATTTAGAACATGCTCTAAATTTTCACGTCGTTTTTAACGTTGTCATTTTTAACGTCGTAAAAAATGGTCGTGTGTGGGCTTTAACGACGTGAAAATAACGAGCATGCTCAGAAGCAAGTTATGAGACGGGAGCGCTCGTTCTGGTAAAACTAGCGTTCGTAATGGAGATAGCACATTTATTACGCTGTAACAGACTGAAAAGCGCGAATCGTCTCTCACCAAACTTTTACTAACACGAAATCGGCCCCAAGGGTGGCGCCATTCGAATGGTACTTCCCCTTTATAGTGACGTCGTACGTGTTGTACATCACCGCGCTTTGCTAGAGCATTTTTTTTTCACGATCGTGTGTAAGCAAGGCCGGCTTAACAAACGTTGTTTTTTCTAGACCATTAAAAATGGTTGTGTGTATGCGGCATAAGGCTGTATTCTCACCTATAGCATTTTTAGTGCTTTTTGCAGATTTGCTCTACAGAACGTGTTCCATAGGAAACCATGTTAAATGGACTGTAGTGCAAATCTGAAAAATGAAAAAAACACTAAAAATGCATAGGTGTGAATCCAGCCTTATGCCGCATACACACCATCACTTTATGTGATGAAAAAAAACGACATTTTCTGTGAAGTAAAAAACTACGTTTTTGAAACTTCAATTTTCAAAGACGAAGTTGCCTACACACCATCGTTTTTCTCACAATGTTCTAGCAAAGCGAGGTTACGTTCACCACTTTTTTCCATTGAAGCTCGCTTCATAACTAGCTTCTGGGCATGCGCGGGTGTAAAAACGTTGTTTTAAACGATGTTTTTTGCTACACACGGTCAATTTCTGTGAAGTAAAAAACGACGTTTTGAAAAACGACACATAAAATTGAAGCATGCTTCAATTTTTTTTGTCGTTTTTCAGAAGACATAAAACGACGTTTTCCCCCACACACGGTCATTTAAAGTGACGTTTTTAAAAACGTCCGTTTTTTTCATCACATAAAGTGATGGTGTGTACGCGGCATACGAGTGTACATTATAATGCCTAAAATGTAGGGTATGACCTTTATGATACATTTTTTTAATAATATTGTACAGTGAACCTTCTCTCTCTACATCTGAAAGCAAGACTCATACCCAACCGTATACTATATTGCAGTCTTAACTAAGAGTGGCAGAACCCTGTAAATGGAACTGCTTCAGGGGAAATGTTCATATATTATGCCAATTAAAGCCTTAAATAGTAAAAGAGAAAAAAATCACTTAATGTGTCTTGTAAATGTCATGCTGATTTGAGCATTGTTATTCAGAGATTACCTCTCTTCAGGGGATGGACAACTGGGCACTCGCTGGAGATTTCTTTTTGTTTATATTTTACTTACTTTGCCAGGTTGGATTTAATTGGAAAACATTATAAATGTCATAATTGTGTTCATGCTCTGCATATTAAAAGCCTGAGGGTATTATTAAAACAAATCTAACAATACCTTCATTTTGCTTTGCAATAGAACAGAAAGAGAGAAAAATCTCAATCTGTGTAATAATTACTATGACATACAAAAATATTGTTGCTTTGCACTTAGTAGGTAATGGTTATGCTTAAAAAAAGGAAGTCATAGAGAAAACTGTTATTTTGACAACATTTTTTTTTTTATATATTTTATTCTAAAGCTGCACAATCTCGGTACAAAAGCCAACTTTAACAATCTAAGCAATTTATATCTATTTAAAAAGGCATTCTCACTACATAGTTGCTGGTAAATTGTACAACCAGATTGTACTGTGTAAATAGCTTAAGCCAGGGCTGTCAAAACTTTTTTCAAAGAGGGCCAGATTTGATGAAGTGAACATGCGTGAGGGCCGACCATTTTGCCTGACATTCTTTGAACCATAACAATTCGGTCTAAGTGTGTTAGTTCGAGCTCCAATGCACTGCCCAACAAGAATTATATTGCATTTGTGGCTGTGTGTGAGTAAAGAGGTGAGCTCTGTGTGTTATTTGGATGTACCAAATTTGTTGGCGTATAACACACACCTTCACTTTAAGAGGGAAGTTTCAGGAAATGTTTTTTTTTTTTTAAATAAAGGTCTGTGAAGCAGATCCCCACTCCATCACAGCTCCCCCCATTACAGACCCCACTTCATCACAGATCCCCCCATCAGACCCCCCTTCATCACAAATCCCCCTATCAGACCCCACTTCATCACAGATCCCCCATCAGACCCCACTCCATCACAGATCCCCCATCAGACCCCACTCCATCACAGATCCCCCATCAGACCCCACTTCATCACAGATCCCCCCACATCAGACCCCACTTCATCACAGATCCACTCATCAGACCCCACTCCATCACAGATCCCCCCCATCAGACCCCACTTCATCACAGATCCCCCCATCAGACCCCACTTTATCACAGATCCCCCATCAGACCCCACTTCCTCACAGATTCCCCCATCAGACCACACTCCATCACAGATCCCCCCATCAGACCCCACTTTATCACAGATCCCCCATCAGACCCCACTTCATCACAGATCCCCCCATCAGACCCCACATTATCACAGATCCCCTCCATCAGACCCCACTTCATCACAGATCCCCCCATCAGACCCCACTTCATCACAGTCCTCCCCCGATATTAGTATCAGACAGACTGTCCCTTTCATCAATGCAGCATTCCCCCTCCGCACACTGACTTCCCTACCTTAATCACACAAGCCGGGAAGCACGCATGGCCTGGCAGGTTCAGACAAAGGGCGGGAGTTTTCAAGTTAAAGGCGGATTATTAGTTGCTGGGACTGTCCCAATGTCTAGCAACCAATCACCTGCTTTGTAACTTGAAAGGTCCCACACTTTGTCCGGACCTGCAGCGCTTTCAGGCTTGTGTGAAAAAGGTGTGTGGGGAGGGTGAGGAAGGGGGAGTGATGCGATGTAAAGAAGAGACCTGCCGCGCTTTCCATGTAATGAATGATGTTAGCGGCGGGCAGGATTCGGCCCTCGATCCACCATTAAGTGATGCCTAATATATATATTTTGTGGCCCCCGGTGCTGGGAGATCGTTGGGGGCCACAAAAGATATATGTCCAGATAACTAGGCGGGCCGTTCAAAACTGAAACGCGGGCTGCAATTGGCCCACGGGCCGGACTTTGGACATGCCTGGCTTAAGCTATCCACACATTCTAAGAAACCAATACACTTAGCACTTAGGTATGTTACAAAAGTTCATATGATGTAGTCCCCTGTGTTCTTTGACAGCTTCCCCTATGCATAACCTCATAACCTTTCTTGTGCTTGCCCACTGTTTACCACAACCATTCTGGTGAAGTTGTGTCAGCTGTCACACCGCACACATAAGGAGCAGAATGGAATATTTTTCTTGAATGTATTAATTTTCCAATAGTGTATGTGGTTTTCATTCATTCCATGTGGTCCATTCATTTCAAAATTGAATATCAAAAACAAATTAAATCATTCATTCAAATTAAAAGTGTTCTGGGAATTTGTTTTTGTTGAATTTTCATCTGAATCTTTCATTTGAAATTCTACTGGTTTATACCCAGCTTAAAGAGGAACTGTAGTCTGCTCACATAATGTGTAATAACATCTTTGACATTCTGAAGCTTCCCTCAAACCACTTTGCATATTATTTTATATATATTGTGATTCTATACTTGCCAAATATGCTGCAGAACTCTCCCTTCACTAAGTCTGGCTGCAATCATTTTAACTGTGGGCAGCTGAAGCTTCTGCCTGTTCACATCCTGAATTTACACAGACAAACAGAGGAAAATCTTCAGCTCTGCAGTCATGCAGCTCTCATTGGCCCTCATATGACTCACTTTCCCTCCCCTCCTGGCAAACTCTCACGAAAGTGAGAGAGAGAGAGAGCTGTGCATGATGTCATAAGCCTAGGCTAACGACCAAACAAGAAACACGAAGTGGGCTGTATAAGGTATTTACTGGCAGAAAAATAATGTTTTACTATCCAAAGTTAAAACAACAAGGGCAGAAAATGGAATAGATGGAAAGATGAAAAAATGAAGTTCCGCTTTAAGTGTGCCAGATGGCGTGTGAATGGGACTTCCAGAGACAGTGCATGTGAGAACATTATTTATTATATATTTGTTATTCATTTAGATTTTTGAGATCATTTACCAGGATTAAAAAAAAAAGACACTGGGCAGTTTAAATCATAATGTGCCCGTATGCATCTCCAGAGACGCGCTGCCACCTCTGAAGGCGCTTACATCTTCACCAGGTCTTCCTTCTGGGTTTGCGGGCTTCAGGCATATAAATGACAGCGAGCCAGCCAAGATGTCACTCACATGTTTACGACATGGCTCTGAAGGAATGGCATGGGTATGCTGTTCCTTTAGAACGCATTTACCAGTGATGTCACCAGCTGAATCTAAAGTAAATATCTCCTAAACGGTCCGTGTTCATCTGATCCCCCCATAGGGGAGAGCGGAGAAAAGACAGGGCATTCCCTGCACAGTGTGCGGGGACCGCCCTGTCATCCGCTGGCTCAGCGGGGATCAACGGAGCGATCCCCGATGAGCTTACGGAGCATACAGATCCGCCCCGTGTGAAAGGGGCCTAAGTGTAAATCTAAAACAGTTACAATCCAGTTTGGGAAAAAAAGGAATGGTGGTACTGCAATGCGCTGTAGATCGTTCAACCATTATTGTGAGAACCTAGGTTAAATACAAAAATATGAACAAAATCTCAAAGTGTGACTACAGCACATATAGTCAATATATTTCAAAATATGTTATGCATAGTAAACCCCATATGATTGCCTACTTACTCTAGTAGAGAGAAAAGCTGGATTTTTTATATTTTATGCACTTCCAACATTACATTTTTAGCAAAGTGAACAGGCAATCATATGGGTCTTATCTGTTAGCGTAATACAGTTTGAAATGAATAGCCAATATCTACGGTGGTCGCACATTAAGGTTTTTTACATATTTGTGATTTATAGGAATTACTCAGTGACTCCACATTTACATTTGGTGTGCTGAGTATCTTTAAAGATTTTTAGTTTGAGAACTTAGATTAGAATTAGTTGTTCTTCATGTGTTCTAGCTTTACTTTGGCAACCTGAAAATATTTTTGCTGGTGATTCGTGTGTATTATTTTTCAGACATTAATTTTGTTTCTCAAATTCTGCATTACAAAAAATATTTCCAATTGAAAAAAAAAAAAACCTTCAGTCTAGCAATTAGATTCTTTTTTTTCCTCCACTACCTTTGTTATGTTATCCTGAAAAATAATGCAGATGCATGTGTATTGCTTTGCAGCAATCCTTCAACTAGGGTGGAGTTAGACTGCAAACAGAGAGGTATACAGTGATAACAGATTGACGAAGCACTTCCTGCTTGCACTAATAAGGAAAATGCTAGTGGGTTGCCTCACAAAGGTATTGTGCACACGCAGGTGCATTTAATACCCTTAGAAAATGTGTGAATTAATCAGCAGTAATAGCATCTAATTGGCAAGTAAATCAGTCCTGTACCAACAGGCACCCTGTGTATGCAACTCCACTCCCACGCACATTTATCCGAACATTTCCAGGATACTAATATCTTATAATTATTCCACTTATTGTTTTTTAACCATTGAAGGCTGTTTGAGTGTAATTTTCTTGAAAACGTCCTTTGTGGCTTCACACAGAATATCCCCATGGTAGATGTCCTAAGCGTGATTTCTTTGATTTTTTTAATTACTTTTCATCTTTGAGTGTTTAGAGAATTTTTATTATTTTTAACCTTTCTCAGCCCAGATCCCAGGATAAACCTAGGTGTCAGCTTAGTGATCACCTTTTTGGTTTTAAATTTGTAAAACTGCATTTTCGATGATATGAGCAACAAGAAAAGAATTTGAGAAATGTTTGTATGAAATTAAAATATAATCCAAAATGAATTTACTAACTTGTATTCAGCAATAAAAATGATGTGAACTGCACATATAGGCTTAACTGCTTGCCGACCAGCGCACGACTATATACGTCGACAGCATGGCTCGGACAGGCAGAAGGACGTACCTGTACGTCCCCTTTAAGAATGTGGCATTGTAGACGCGCGCATGACCACCGCGAGCTCCGTAAGCCCGACCCCGGGTCCCGCAGACTCGATCGCTGCGGGGATACCCGCGATCGTCTCACGGTGAGTTAGAACGGGGAGATGCTGATGTAAACAATCATCTCCCCGCTCTGCCTAGTAACACTGACAGTGATCACCACTTCCTGTAATCAGAAGCGGTGATCACTGTCTTGTCACGTGTAGCCTATCCCCCCTACAGTAAGAATCACTCACTAGGGCACACTTAACCCCTACAGCGCCACCTAGTGGTTAACCCCTTCACTGCCAGTGTCATTTTCACAGTAATCAGTGCTTTTTATAGCACTGATCTCTGTAAAAATGACAATGGTCCCAAAAATGTGTCAAAAGTGTCCGATGTGTCCGCCACAATGTCGCAGTCACGATAAAAATTGCTGCCATTACTAGTAAAAAATAATATTAATACAAATTAGGGCTGGGGAAATTAAAGATTAATTCCTCGATTAATCTTTAATTTTTTGATCGATCAAAATTCTTTTGATCGATTAAAATTCTTGACGTCACCGGACAGCCTGGACAGTGAGACTTACCCTGCTGGATGCGAGCAAACTGCACCCATTGGATTGAGGTACCTTTGCATCTGCGGAGCAGTAGGGTGCATCAGGTTCCATCAGGGGAAGGGGGCAAAAATAACCATTGTTTTCCTGTCCTAAGCAGTTTTGTGCAGACAATTCTTTGTGTATCTGCAACATCTGTTCCGTGCGAAAGACTGTTCAGTTCTTCAGGGTATATTGTCAATAAAATGCGATCATGTCTGCTTCCAGAAAATGTAAACACTCTGGTATGTCTGTGTGACTGGCTAAAGTGATGTCTACTTGCCTACTATAAAGTGACAGTCAATATACTAGATAAGTTTTATAATTAAAGTTAAACTAACTTTCTACGTTTTTCTTAAAGTTTATTAAGAAAAAATTACTTACGTCAGTGCTACAGTTTGAATTTAAAACGTATTTGTTTGAACTGTGAAGTTAATTCATGGATTGTGGAAACTAACTAGTGTCGGGTGATTGTATATAGTGTATACCACATTTACCACTGACTAATGCAGAGTTGCAATACAAGGAGCTAAAAGTAATTGTATCTGTATGTGCATTATAATTAATCGAAATTAGTCGATTAATCGATTAAAAAAAATCGATTAATCGAACACGAAAATTTTAATCAGTAACAGCCCTAATAAAAATGCAATAAAAATATCCCCTATTTTGTAAACGCCATAACTTTTGAGCAAACCGATCAATACACGCTTATTGCGATTTTTTTTAACCAAAAATATGTAGAAGAATACGTATCGGCCTAAACTGAGGAAAAGAATATAGTTTTTTTTTTCAAAATTGGTACTCTATTTTTGTTTATAGTGCAAAAAATAAAAACCGCAGAGGTGATCAAATACCACCAAAAGAAAGCTCTATTTGTGGGGAAAAAAGGACGTCAATTTTGTTTGGGAGCCACATCGTATGACCGCGCAATTGTCAGTTAACGCAGTGCCAAATTGTAAAAAGAACACTTTGAGCTGGCAAATGGTCCGGGGCTGAAGTGGTTAAAGTGTTTTTAAATCTATAAAATAAGAAATATTATGGGGTAGCATTGCTTACATTTTTTCATAGATACTGACTACATTCCCTCTCAGGCCCCGTACACACGACCGAGTTTCTCGGCAGAATTCAGCCAGAAACTCGGTCGGAGCTGGATTCTGCCGAGAAACTCGGTCGTGTGTACACTTTTCAGCGAGGAACCCGTCGAGGAACTCGTCGGGCCGAAAAGAGAACATGTTCTCTATTTCCTCGTTGTTCAATGAGGAAAGTCGGCCCGCCGAGCTCCTCGGCGGCTTCCACACTGAACTCGACGAGGAACTCGATGTGTTTGGCACGTCGAATTCCTCGGTCGTGTGTACGGGGCCTCAGGGTCATCTATTCAGAAGAAGAACAGAAATATTATGCAAACTACACTTCTATACTGTATATAGGGGTACCACACTACCCTTGCAGGATCTTCCTGGAGCCTTATTGTAGCCACCCTAATGTGCCTCCTGTAAAACCAGAACTACGTCCACACATTGAACACTCTGTGCACAGGCCACTTCCTCAATAGCCAGATGGCTACTCTGCTCACCAGCCCTTAGATTGGCATCAGCCAGCACTTGAAAAACTGGGAAATAAAGTATTTTGGAAAAAAAAAAGTTAAATATATAAAATAAAAGGAGTGATATGTCTCTTCCTTGCTATTCTGCTGGTTCAAAGTATGAATGTGAAAAGGAGGGACCAGCAGAAAGTCTTTGCACGTGTAGATTTTCACAAATTTTGTTGCAGATTCCTACCTGTTTCTGCTCTGATTAAACGTAAAAAAAAATTGTTGCATAAGATGGCTAAAATCTGATATGTATCTTTGGGCAGACTTTTGGGAAATCAATGAATCAACAAGCAGGAAATTACATTTTTGGGGGTGCTTCATATACCAATAGTTTATGGAACACCTCCAAGTTGCCAAATTGCATTGAAATTTACAGAAAATTATAGCATTACAGAGTGAAAAGGAAAGGTAATTTTCAATAACGTTCAGTTACAATATGGCTTGTGTAGCAATTGTATATGCTATGATATTTTTTTTTATTTTATATTTTTTCCTTACGAAAGTGGAGTTTCCATTCAACATAGGCAGCCAGCTGTGGGTTTAGGTGATTCAAATACTCCTAATTTGCAAGATTGGATTTTGTTGCAAGCTACTGACTTACTGTTGTATATGATTTATAATCTGTGTAGAGTCATAAGTAGTGGAGGGTGAGAGGGGACTTTTAAAGTGTATCTAGGGGACTTTTAAAGTGTATCTAAAGCCAAATATAAACAGTTAATATAATGCAGTTTACCAGCCCTTAGATGTGGCAGCCACATCATATTTTTAGGTTAAGAAATGTTTTAGCAAATACAGAAAAATAGGGAGGCCAGCTCAAACAGGGAAATTACCTGTGTTCCTCTGTGGAACGCAAGAAAAAGATAGAGCCATTGCGGGGCACAAGAATTCTGTAATTCCTAAAAAGTCAAGATGTCCAAAAGCAGTCAAACTAAAAGTTGGGCAAAAGCCACTGGGAGGTCCAACAGATGTGGGTATCATTCAACAAAAGAGTTTCTGGAGAAATCAATGCCTTAATCAAGGCAAGATAAAGAAAGGACCAAGCAAAATATGGAAATTGCCATGACCATAGTACAAGGGTACCTAGTGCTCCAGACCAGGACAAACAATGGCCACTAGGGAGAACTTCTACCTGAAGGAACATAAGCCCCAACCAGTGAAAATCGAAAGCCAATCAACCAATCAGGCCAACCAGAAGATATGTTTAACCAGATAACATAAACCAGATCTCTTAGGGAAGTTCAAGCAGACATGTCCAATGGAATGACCATTCAGTCAACTGCAGAAGAAACTTAAAGGGGTTGTAAAATCAGAAGGTTTTTTATCTTAATGCATTCTATGCATTAAGATAAAAAACCTTCTGTATGCAGCAGCACCCGTCCCCCCCTAATACTTACCTGAGCCCATCTCTGTCCAGCGATGTTGATGAGTGTCTCGGTCATCTCAGACTCTCCCTCCTGATTCTCCTGAGAGAGAGGGGGCGAGGCCATCCAATATTTTATAAAATATGGTACCTGACAACCCAGAGTCACATGGCCTGTGGCCATATATTTTATTTTTTATATATTAAACTTCATGCACCAAGGGACCGTACAGAGCCTAAGTTATAATATTCCTGCATACAGTCGCCCATTTAGATGCAGCAGAGAAGGCAGTTGTATGTGGTTGTGTACCAAGGATAATATATGTTCAGAGCGCATGTGGGTGAGTTACATAAATTCCAGTGCACAACTGTGTATAGCGACTTGTTCTAATGTATTGTCATGGTTGTACATGGCTGCAGCAGATCCAAGAAAAACTTCATATGGCTTATGTCTCCATATATTTATATACAGTATTTACCTATTACATTGATTACAGATTTTAGACATGTGCATACTAAAAATATTTTGTTTCGGAATTTTGTTTTCGTCCGAAAAATACATTTATTTAGTTACTCCCGAAATTAGTTTTTATTTATTTTGTTTCTCTAAAAAATGCATTCGTTTTGAAAAACCAAATTAATTAAGGTCAAATCTGTC
This sequence comes from Rana temporaria, assembly GCF_905171775.1. Lineage (NCBI taxonomy): Eukaryota > Metazoa > Chordata > Amphibia > Anura > Ranidae > Rana > Rana temporaria. The sequence goes on along the minus strand of NC_053489.1, from coordinate 302,037,358 downwards.
ATTGAAGGCTTATGGTGTCTGTAGAATGTTCTAAGAAGATTTGATGGAGCAGCTAAACTGTACGACGCCGCAATTGTACATTTCCGGTCGAATGTTCTGCCTACAAGCTATAGAAGAATTCTAATGTTGTATGACACTAGTGTAGCACTACCCCTGAAGGAGCTGCTGGTTTAGATTTGGGCCTGCCGTTACCTTACTGTTCACCATGCTTGTCCTAGGGGTCCTTCTTGAAGAGTTATAAATGTCCACACCAACACCTGGTTTCTTTTTCTTCAAGCGTTTTTATTAAACAAGTTCCGTTAGAGGGATAGAGGGTTAGGGAAGATTCAGGTACCTTGCTTTGCGGTTTGTGGGTATAATCTTGGATCCGGAGGACAACAGCTCCCACACTGGATCCAGCGATCACCGGATAGGCCTCTCTCACTGACCTAGCAGCCGGTGCGAAGCTCGTTCAAAAGTCTCTGCCACAGACTTGATGAATGCTGTTGAGTCGTTACACGGTCCTCTGCCACAGGGCCATACAACCACACATGCACTTTGCAAAAGTTCAAAGAAATTGCACAGCTCACGGTGCCGGTATCTTTCAGCCAAACTGGCTGCACTGTGAGGAAAATTAGCCAGGATGCATCCTCCAATTGAATCCTCAATTGATCAGCTTCTTCCTGCAGTGAAGACAGCACAGGACCATCCCTGGACCGGTAGGCCCCAGAAATTTCTGGGCCTACTCACAGCAACGGAGCCTCGGGCCAGCAGGCCCCGAGACCAAAAGTCTGCTAAGACATACCTAAGGCCAGTGGGGCCCTCAGGTCAGGATCGGAAGACCCCGCCAGAACGATGTCTGCCCCTTAAGTACCCCTCCTCAGAATGCACAGAGGCAGGGACCACGCCACTTAGCTGCCTCTGGGCAAGAAGCACCCAATACACCTAGCCCATTGCAGTTCCAACCTTGACCACTGGTGACCCACAGTCAGGCAGAAGATGCGCAACGCAGCCGAGCTGGAACAGAGACCCATAATTTGGCATAAAATTCTGAGCTAAACTACAGCTCAGATAACTAAATTTACAAAATAGTACCTACTCAACAGGAGCAGGGTGCTACACTAGTAATAATTATATTTATAAATTATTAATACTACAACCAACATTCAAATTCTTCTACAGCCTATGGGCTGAGCATTTGACTGGAAATGTATGATTGCAGCATCATACAGTTTAGCTGCTTGTTGAATCTTCTTACACTGGCTTACACTGGTCTGGTAACACTGTGATTGAGGTGGCAGTGATTAGGAACACTGTTGCTGGTTTGCACTGGTGGGTGAAACTGAGACTGGAATATGCAGAAAAATTGGGGAAGAGTACCCCCAAGAAAAAGTAGGTATTTAATTAGATGCAACGCCAAATGGTAATGTCAAAAATGATTTAAACCGTAGTAAAAGGGTAGTAAAAGGGATAGTTAAATTGGCTCAGTTATATGAGGGAAGAACCTTAACCACCAGTGCCCACCTGTGCCACCTCATCAGTGCCCACCTGTGCCGCAGTCAATCAGTGCACATCAGTACCCATCTCATCAGTACCCATCTCAGTGCCATCTGTGCCACCTCATTGGTGCCATCTGTGCTGCCTCATCAGTGCCCACCTGTGTCCACCAGTACACAGGCCTCATCGGTGCACATCAGTACCCATCTCATCAGTACCCATCTCAGTGCCATCTGTGCCGCCTCAGTGCCATCTGTGCCACCTCAGTGCCATCTGTGGGCATTTGTACTTTCCTGGCTTGTTAGGGTCCCAAGAAATGAGATAGGCCTTCAGTACATCAGGTGTGATCAGATGTGATAATTTTTTATGATTTGCACTATAGCTTGTAGACTCTAAAACTTTCACACAGACCAAATAATTTCCAAAAACTTTGGGTTATTTTTTTATCAAAGACGTGTAGCAGTATAAATTGTGGCCAAAATTTATGAAGAAAAATTTATAATTTGCTAAATTTTATAACAGAAACTAAGAAAAATCGTTTTTCCCCCAAATTTTCGGTCTTTTTTCATTAATAGCGCAAAAAATAACGCAGAGGTGAACAAATACCACCAAAAGAAAGCTCTATTTGTGGGAAAAAAAAGGACAAAAAAATCATTTGGGTACAGTGTTGCATGACTGAGTAATTGTCATTCAAAGTGTGAGGCCCCGTACACACGACAGAGTTTCTCGGCAGAATTCACCGAGAAACTCGGTCAAAACCCGGATTCTGCCAAGAAACTCTGTCGTCTGTACAGTTTTGGCTCGATGGAGCCGCCGAGGAGCTCGACGAGAAAATAGAGAACATGTTCTCTATTTTCTCGTTGTTCTATGGGAGAAGGCGGCCCGCCGAGCTCCTCGGCGGCTTCATCCCAGAACTCGACGAGGAACTCGACGTGCTTGGCACGTCGAGTTCCTCGGCCGTGTGTACGGGGCCTGAGAGTGCTGAAAGCTGAAAATTGGTCTGGTGAGGAGGGTGTTTAAGTGCCCAGTATGGAAGTGGTTAAAAACGTTCGCTACTTTAAGAGAGGAATACGAAATCCCAAATTATACGTTCTATAGGTATCTCCAAATCAGGCATGCGTTAAATGCTCAGTTTGATAGAGCGGGACGAAATTGGATCAGGACCCGAGTTTCCCAAAAATTAGGTGAGGGGAGAAAGAAGAAAGGGTTTATTTCTGAAATATACCCACACATATGTGAGGGGAACATTGAGAGATCAGGACAGCTTAAAAGTAGAAAGAAATGGGAGGAAGATCTGGGAACTTTAACGGATGACCAATGGAGGAAGGTTCTGGAGAGAGGACATATGGCCACAGTTTCGTCCACCCAGAAGGTATCATTCCTAAAGATGATACATAGAACGTATTATACACCAAAAAGACTATTTAAATTTGGGTGGAGAGTAGATGCAGGATATCCCAGGTGTCAGGATACGGGGGACTTAATATACATGCTATGGAGGTGCCCAAAATTGTTCAGGTACTGGCTAGGGATTATCAATATTATAAATATGACATATGGGACTAAGCTGGAGATGGACCCTAGAACGTGTATAGTGGGCCTCTGGGAGGAGAGAAGTGGAATGGCTAGCACCACAAAAGCAGTGTTAAGGTGCCTCTTTCAGGCAAGAAAACCAATTGCTCAAAGATGGCAAGCAGTGAACTCCCCAACAATTAGTGAGTGGACTAATGCAGTGACAGAAACACTATGGAAAGAGAAAGCAGTATATATTAAGAGAAGAAATATCAAGGAATTCGATAAAATATGGAAACCGTGGTTGACTAAAATGGGATATCCTGGGTGAAATGATAATTTATTAAAAGGGAGGGGGCGGGGGGAGGTAGGGTAAACAAACTAACATAGGAAATTGAAAAGGCTATGACATGCGGGGAATGAGAAATGTTTTGTAAAAGGACTATTATGAATGTAACCTGTTTTTTATATATGATGAAAAAAAATTCAAGAGAATTAAATAAAAAAATATATATATATTTAAACCAATATATATATATATATATATATATATATATATATATATATATATATATATATATATATATATACTGTTTATATTAGCAGACACTCTAGGGAATAAAATGGTGATCGTTGCAACTTTTTATGTTACATGGTATTTGCGCAAGAATTTTTTCTAATGTGTTTTTTGGGGGGAAAACTGTTATATTAATATATAAAAAATATAAAAACCACTAGTTAGCCCTTTTTTTATATAATGTGAAAGATGATGTTACGCCAAGTAAATGGATGCCTAACATGTCATGCTTTACACTTGTGGAATGGCGCCAAACTTCAGTACTTAAAAATATGCATAGTCGATGCTTTCAATTTTTTTAAAGGTTACATGTTTAGAATTACAGTGCTAGAATTATTGCTCTCGTTCTAACATGCACGGCGTATGTAACCTGTGTGTATCTGGCTCTGATACTAGCCAGTGCCTCACCAGCCACTGACCTCACCGCACGTCCCTGGTAGATTTCTGTTTGGAGATATAGGGCCAGATTCACATAGAATTGCCCTGTCGCAGCGTATCAGAGATACGCTACGCTGCCGTATCTTACCTGGCTCTAAGTCGAATCCAGGAAGATTTTGCGCCGTAAGTTACGGCGGCGTAGTGTATCTCTCGGCACGTATTTCAAATTGGGTGGGTAGGGGGCGCAATTCATTTAAATGAAGCCAATTGAACTGCGCATGCTCCGGTTTGAAATTTCCCGCCGTGCTTTGCGCGAAATGACGTCGCACCGACGTGAGTTACGTCCTTTCCTATTCATGGACGACTTACGAAAATTTTTTTTTTAAATTCGACGCGGGAACGACGGCCATACTTTAACATGGCAAGTCTATCTATACGCCATAAAATAGCAGCTTTAACTATACACCGGGAAAAGCCGACTAGCGACGATGTAAGAGAATGCGACGGCCGCGCGTACCTTCGTGGATCGATGGAAAAAGCTAATTAGCATACCCGACGCAGAAAACTACGCAAACTCCACCCAGCGGGCGCCGAAGTATTGCACCTACGATCCGAAGGCGTACAAAGCCTGTCGGATCGAAGCCAGAAGCCGTCGTATCTTGGTTTGAGGATTCAAACTAAAGATACGACGTGGCAAATTTGAAAGTATGCCGGTGTATCAGTAGATACGCCGCGTACTTGCTCTGTGAATCTGGCCCATAATGCCTTAGTTTCACACGAGTGTCTGTTTTTCCGTGTCTGTTTTTCCTCTGTCCGTTGGAGGATGAAAAATGGACACACTTTTTTTTTCTCCCTCTGTTTTGCCCCCACTGTTCTCTTCTTGTAGTTAAGACCTTCGAGTCATCTTTTTCTCTACTTTTCACGAATGAATACGGCGATAGCCATGCAAAAATTGTTAATGCGGGCTACAGAGACTCCTTAGACCTGGAAGTCCAGGTATGTGTTGCCCGAGAAGTTGGTTCACTCTCTACTATAATGTGGTGTTTGTTCTATTGGTCTTGTATTTGGATTGCTTAATTTTATGCCCACCAATTTGGTGGTTTCTGTATTTCCGCATGTCTTATACAAATAAAAAATTAAAAAAAATAACTATGGCCAAAAGTCTATGTCTGCTGACATTTTGATTTGCCTTTGTTACATAGGCAGACCTCAATGAATATCAATGGCCAAATGGTCAATTTTTGCATTCAGTTGTCAGGAGCCAGAACCCGCCGAACAACCGATGACTTGTCAGCTATCAGTGGGGTTTCCCGCTGACAACTGAATGTAAAAAAATTGCCCCTACTCATTCACAAAAAAAGTGTAGTGTTAAAAAAAGACAGTAGGCAATTTTTGACAAGACATAAAAAATAATAATAATAATAATAATAATAAATCTCCCAATGTGGATCCATCGCTGTGGAATAGTCACGATACCCACCATTATCGCTGACCCAAAAAAAGAGTTCCGCACTCGATGAAGGCTCCCGTCGTCAACTAAGGGGACAGGTCATCCAGGGATGTCTTCTTTTCGGGTCGGCAGTAGCAGCGGGCATCACGATTGATGATGGATCAACACTGGAGGACCGTTTAAAAAAAATTAAAAATAAAGTACTTGTCAAAAACTGCCTACTGTCTTTTTTTACACTACACTTTTTTTGGTGAATGAATAGACATACTATATACCTCAAACTTATTCACATGGGAGGGAGGATATGATTCCGATAAGCCCCCCATCTGCAGACTCTCACAACCACCTGCCAGGGTTGTGGTGAAGAGCCCCTTATTCCCATCATCATGGGCACAAAGTGCTTTCGAGGGGCTAAGCCCCCCTTCCCCCAAAGCACCCCTCCATGTTGAGGACATGTGGCCTGGTATGGTTAAGGAAGGTGGATTAGCTCGAATAATGGTCTGTTATAGAATTTGGGGGGGACCCCATGCCATTTTTTTAATTTTTGGGCATGGGATTTCCCTTGAATTTCATACTAGACTAGAAGAACCTGGTAATTTTTTTATTGCCGGCAATGTTTTTTTACATTCAGTTGTCAGCGGGGACCCCCGTTGACAGCTGATGACTCGTTGGTTGTCAAGCACGTAGTGGCCAGCTCACCGGCCTGCTCCTTAGCAGCCAGCAGTTCTTCAAATAGAATTCTGATCGGTCGATCAATTTTCGACGGCTTCGAAAGATAGAAAACGGATGTAAAAAATGGATGTATACAACGGATGTAAAAACTTAAACCCAGATCCGTTTTTCATCTGGTTTTCAAACAAAAAAAAGTGACTAAATAGATGAAGGAAATGGAATGTGAAAGGGACCTCACAGAAAACTTCTGTGCGTTCACTAATAAGAATAAGAATAAGCACTCTGAGAATATTTTCTCACAGTAAAAAGTAAAAAACAATACTGATGTAAAACGTCAATTAAAAAATTTGAAAAATAAATAAATAAAAATGACCCCAGTTTAATAACAATAACATTAAGCTTCTGGCCGGCATAAAGCACAGAAGTTTTTTGAAGCAGCTTTAAAAGTCCCAATTTGTCAAAATGTCTGGCTGTTCTGGATGTTCAAAATGAAAACCTTTTTCAAGGTTATATTTACCAAAATAATTAATATAACGACCTTAATTTGTATCCAATCAGGCAGGCAATTGCACTGCATTCTTTTTGTTAGAACTAAAGGATATTGTAGACTCTAATGTGCATGATGAGCTTTACAGATATAAAATATACAGACAGGTACTGTAAAAAAAATAAGTCCAGAATCTTTTTTTTTCAGGACGCTGCATTTAAAACACCTTAAACTAAATTTTTTCATAGAAAAAAAAGTTCTGAAATTATTATTGTAATTTTAATTTCAATAAATCCAAATCTGCTTTTAACCATCAATTATACACTTCTCAAACAACTTTTCTGCATCTAATTTCAGGGGAAGAATATGATAAAGAAGAGGTTACTTCCATTTTTTTCAGGAAGCCATCTGCTGGGAATATTTTAGTGTGTGTTTCTAATAATTGGTAAAAATGTATTATGTATGCTTTCCATGGCTTCAAATTGATACAGACTAGAACTGGATAACATTTAGACCCCTTTCACACTGGAGTGGTTTGCAGGCGCTATTGCGCTATAAAAAGCACCTGCAAACCGACCCTTAACAGCTGCTGCTGTTTCTCCAGTGCTCACACTGGAGCGGTGCACTAGCAGGATGGGAAAAAAAGTCCTGCTAGCCGCATCTTTGGAGCGGTGAAGGAGCGGTGAAATTAATGGGACAGCTCAGCTATACTGCCGGCAATGTGCATTGCAGGCGGTTTTAACCCTTTCTCTGCCGCTAGCGGGGGTAAAACTAAAAATATTGAAAATGACTTCTCAAATGACGTTAAAATGTCTAAGCATAAATGAGATTTTCATGATTTCAGGTTTACATATGTTTTAAATGGTTTATTCATGTATCAGTCTACAGATTATATATATATGCAGTTTTACACCTCTCACTGCGTTAATGTGTGTTGTGTCACCTGTTAACAAGAGTTATGAGAGTGCAGCACATTTATGTTGAATGGGCTGCCAATGCACAGGAACAACCCCAAAAATATACTGTACATGCAACCTTTTTTTTGATGTAGCATACTACAATGCCCAATAATACAATGTGCGCTGCAATGCCATTAAAAAGAAATGGCTCCCCAACAGACTAATGCACACAGTGCGCGTTAATGGCCATTGCAGCAACGTGGAACATGGAACATGCTGCAGCAAAAATAACATTTCTAAAGGAAAAAAAACAAGTCAAGTCACATTTAAATTGACTTGCTTATGCAATTACAACCCAGCACCCTGCTATTTAAAAAAAAAAATCTAAAACCGCCCCTTTGTGACCAAGGGGGCGGTGCCACCAGGTGACATTGCCAGGTGTCCCTGCCCTTATCTATATAAGAACTGTCAAATGGCAATTTGCCTTTACAGCTGGCAGAACAATTTTTTTTCTCTTTCGGGTCGGCGGTGCAACGGGCGTCGTGATTGACGATAGATTTACATTATAGGACAAAAACTTTGGTTAGATTACTGATTAACTACAGGAAGGGAATCTCCTCTGTTCACAGGGGTCCTTTCCTGGGTGAAGGCACTGCCAAAAAAAAAAATAAGAGGGCTACACTGACATCGCAAATCATATTACCAGAACAAGAACACCAAGAACTTTGACTTAGGCCCCTTTTACACTGGGGCGGGAGCCACGGTGGCGGTATAGCGGCGCTAAAAATAGCGGCGCTATACCGTCGGATTTTCCGCGGGATTCGGCCGCTAGCGGTGCGGTATTAACCCCCGCTAGCGGCCGATAAATGGTTAATACCACCCGCAATGCGCCTCTGCAGAGGCGCATTGCGGGCGGTATTGCCGCGGTTTCCCATTGTTTTAAATGGGAAGGAGCGGTATGCATACCGCTCCTCTCACCCCTCCAAAGATGCTGCTGACAGGAGATTTTTTTCTCTCCTGCCAGCGCATCGCCTCAGTGTGAAAGCCCTCCGGCTTTCACATTGAGGTTGCTGGGCAGGAGTTTTTCAGGCGGTATAGCAGCACTATTTTTAGCGCTGTACCGCCTGATAAACTCCTCAGTGTGAAAGGGGTCTTAAGCATACAGCTTCACAAAGGTACACTCAGCAATGTGCAGTGGTTGTGTCAAGGACTTGCACTAATGGGAAAATAATGCAAATTAAAAATGTTGAGTAATAAGACTGGGGAAAATAAATCTGACACACATTTGTGGCCCATAGTGACCAAAACCAATTCCTTTAAAAAAAAAATCCCTAAAGGTATACAGTAATACGGACTGTGCAAATTTTTCAAGGTAATTCTTATAGCTAAAGATTTGTATAGATGTATAGCTATGCAGTATTTTATAAAAACAAATCAATACAAGGTTTTATTATTGTTGTTTTACTAAAAAAGTATTTAAATTGCAAAGTCGGTACTGGAAAATACAAAGTCTGAACTGGTGACATGGGCCCGGATTCACAGACAGCGGCGCACATTTATGCCGCCGTAGCGTATCTCCTGTACGCTACGCCGACGCAGCGCAGAGAGACAGGCATGGAATTCACAAAGCCAATGCTGCCTAAACTGCGCTGGGTTTCGAAGGCGTAAGTCGGCGTAGGTGGAAGTGGGCGTGAGCCATGCAAACCCATGCAAATGAGGCGTGACCCCATGCAAATGATGGTTTGAGAGCCAGACAAGTACGTTGAACGAAATGTGCTTGCTTAGTGTCGTGGACGCATCCCCGTGCGCATGCTCATAACCACGTCGGAACAACTACCTACGATACGCCGGATCACTGCCTACGCCATGAACGTAATCTACACCCATCCAGACACACGTCCAACGTAAACTACGTAAAAACCGCCGGCTTCTGTTCCCTGACCTTTACATGTCTGCTGCTGAGTTACACCTCCTTTATGGGGCTTAACTTTACGCCGGACGTACAACTTACGCGCACCTCTCGTAGCCTGCGTCGGGTGGGCGCAGGTTCGTGAATTGCGTATTTTCCTCATTTGCATATTTGAATGGCTAATCAATGGCAGCGCCACCATGTGGCCAGCGTAAATGTGCGCCCACCCTATGCCGGCGTAGGCAAGTTACTTTGGCGGAATTAAGCCTGATTTTAGGCATATCTTAGTTTGTGGGTACGGCGCACAGATACGACGGCGCATATTTGCACTTACGCGGCGTATCTGGAGATACGTCGGCGCAAGTGCTTTGTGAATCCGGGCCATGGTCTTTATGTGTTTTCCAGATAACTACATTTCCTAGTTTACTAAGGATCACTTGTTAAATAATTAGTGTAGGATCTTTTACAATGTTCCTCTTCTGCTACCTAAAAGTGTGAAAAACATGGATCACACATGTTCCCCCAAAGCTCCAGTTCTGAATTAATCTGCTTTCTTTTCTATTTTTTGGATTACAAAATAAATTGTTAACGATTTATAAAATAAATGATTTTGAATAATATTGTCCACGTTTATAACTTTTTATTTTTATTTTAAATATTTACTCAGAACAAATAATAACATACCAAGGGTATGTTTTTAGTCATTCTGTGTGCTTTAGTTTAGATAGACTAAAAGGAAACCTTTCCTCATAGAAATAAGGAGGTTGCAATTGCTTACTTCTCACTCTGCAAATGCTAGCTGTTTGGCTGTCATGCTGACTCTCTAACTTCATAATTTTAAGTTATTAACCCAGTACTAACATTCCAGAGTAGGACTTCTGATTTGTCTTTGCCAGTTGAGTTGGGTTAATTTACTTAGTTAATAAGGTAAAGTTCTGTTTACATATATACAAAAACCTGTAATATTATTAACGCTTCCCTACGCACCAAAAAGCCACTTAACTAAAATGTAACCTTTATTGTAAATCATAAAAAGTATGTAAATGACCATAACAGGTATACCTTCAGGATGAGGTCAATGCCATTAAATATAAAAATCAACGTTACCATGTGACATTCAGCTACACTTGGTTGCTCATTTTCTTCACTGTTTTTAATTTATTTATATTGCTGATTAGCTGACTGTCACATGGTATGGGTAATATTACCACATAGGGATAGAACATTTATTTTTATATATAATGGAAATTACCTTATCCTATAGGTATACCTGTTATGGTTATTAACATATTTTTTATAATTTACAATAAAGGTTACGTTTTAGTTAAGTGGCCTTTTGGTGCGTAGGAAAGTGCACCCTCGTCTAGTTCTAGTCTAAAGTTCTGTTTACAACAATAATTTAATCATGTTACAACTGAATTTCTATTGATTTTTTCATGACTCTTGCACATTGATGGACATTCAAAGTGACTGAGCACAAGTCTACAATCTTTACTAGTCTCAGTGAACCTACACTTTTTAAATTAAACAAACAGAAGAGAAGAAGAAGAAGAAGAGAAGAAGAAGACGACGTCAAAGAACAGCGGGCTGGCCGTTGCTAGTATAGCGGCGGCCAGCCCTGAAGGAGAAGGCACCGGACAGCGGGAGGAAGAACCGGGGTGCGATGAGTCAACAGCGGAGAGCGGCGAACATAGAAGAAGACCCCCCCCGAGAGTGGAGAAGACCCCCGGAGAGTGGAGAAGACCCCCGGATAGCGGAAGAAGAAGCCCCCCCTGCTAAAAGAGCTAAAGAAGACAGGGGGGCCTCCGGAGCAGACTAATAAATGATTTTAATAAACTTTGTGTCGTGTGTTTATTAACTTTAACACTTTGCCTCCAGGTGAATGGGTAGGGGTACGATGTACCCCATATCCATTCACTTAGGGTGGGGGCCGTTATCTGGGGGCCCCCTTATTTGAGGGGGCTCCCAGATTCCGATAAGCCCCCCGCCCGCAGACCCCGACAACCAACGGCCAGGGTTGTTGGGAAGAGGCCCTGTCCTTATCAACATGGGGACAGGGTGCTCTAAAAGTGGGGGGGCCCCACAGTGCGCCCCCTGCCCCAGAGCACCCAACCCTCCCATGTTGAGGGCATGCGGCCTGGTATGGCTCAGGAGGGGGGGCGCTCGCTCGTCCCCACTCCCTTCCTGGCCGGCCGGGTAGCATGCTTTGGATACGGGTCTGGTATGGATTGTAGGGGGACCCCCTACGTCTGTTTTTTGGCGTAGGGGGGCTCTCCTTACAACCGATACCAGACCTAAGGGCCTGGTATGCCCCTGGGGGAGAACCCATGTCGGTTTTCTATTTAAAGATTGGCGTGGATTCTCCCTCTCGGGAATGCATACCAAATGCCGCACCTAGAATTGGCGGGAATCCAAGTCGGATCTCCCGTCGCTTCTATGACGTGCTCGCTGGAATGTGCTTTGTCTATTCTAGCGAGTGCGAGATGTCGGCACCATGTCGCCGAGAATCAGCGCGATGCTGTCGTGCTAGAAACACATTCTCGGCAACATCCACTGTAAGACGAATAACATTGATTATATCTTTACAATAGCATCTGGAAGTGAGTAAGATATTTGAGGCAGCAAATGAACATGTCTCTGAAGTTGATGTGTTAAAAGAAGAAAAAAATGGACAAGCGCAAGGACTTGAGGGAAAATTTGTAATGGCTAGACGACTGGGTCAAAGCAACTCCAAAACTGCTTCTCTTGTGGGATATTCCGTGTCTCCATGGTCAAGACCTACCATAAGTGGTCAAAATGAAGGAAAACCAGTGATCCGGCATCAGGGTCATGAGTGGCCAAGGCTCTGATGAATGTAGGATGTAGAGGCTTGCCCGTATAGCCTGATCAAATAGATATGGTTTTGTAGCTCAAATTGCTGAAAAAGTTAGACAGTGGGCTAAACAAAAACATTTTACTCAATTCCCCGTCTACACACTTGATGTGGATAGGAGAATCCTCCTAACTGAACTATTGTATTTTGACAGTGGAGAGACTTTTAAGCCAACAGAATACACTGCTCAGTGCTTCCAGCTATACACGTCAGCGCTGATCAAGCAGGAAAAATCTGATAGGGTAGTTGTAAGTCGATCAGTAGCTTGACTTCTGTACAACCTACCTGCCTATACATGGATTCAAATGTGGTCAATCTCTGCTGAACAGACCAAATTTTGATCTTTGTATGGATGGCTTCAATGCTGGTTCTGTTTGTTTTGTTTGTTGTGTATGAGGCTGTGTAGCTGCAGACTGGTCAGAGCACATATGCTGACCTATGACCACAGCCAAAAGTGCATACAATGGTCATGTGGATATCAAAACTGGACTACAGAGCAATGAAAGATGGTCACCTGGCCAATATTTTTCTTTTACATCATGTGAATGGCCGAGTGAGTGTCCATTGCTTACCTGAGAAAGAGATGACACCAGGATGCAGGATGGGAGGAAAGCAAGATGGTATTCCTTAATGACTGTGGCCTCTTTCAGCAGAATAATGCACCCTGCCACACTGTACAAAATGGTTCAAGAATGGTTTGAGGGACACAACAGTGAGTTTGAGTTTTTGACCTGGCCTCTAAATTCTCCAGATCTTAATCCAATCAAGCATCTGTGGGATGTGCTGGGAAGATAAGTTAGATACATGCAGGCCTCACCTCGCAAACTACAGGACTTAAATGATAAGTTACTGATGGCCTTGTGACAGATACCAAAGCATACTTTCAGAGGTCTAGTGAAGTCCATGACTTGATGTGTCAGGACTGTTTTGACAGAAAAAGTGGGACCTTCTCAATATTAGGTTGGTGGTATTAAAGTTCTGGCTGATTGGTGTATGTCCTCTTTTAAAAAAAAGCAGCCCAAGACCAGAACAAGGTTTTTTTTACACTGATCATTTACTGTTCCCCAGGCCCTCTGAAGGAGGGCTCATTGTGGCTTAAATCCAAAAGTACCAATATCCCACTTCTACCAGTCCAGCCCTATCACACACACAGGCCAGCTTTAACCTGACACTTGGAATGAGAGATATTGAAGGTTTTTCACTTCCCTGAAAAATTTGGAGGCAATTTGAAAGACGAGATGATGGTAGTTGTTGGTTGTGCGATGGCCATTAAATGGTTCCTGAAGGTTGTAGAAGCTCCTTTCAGCTAGCATGGACTTGTTCTTCTTCAAAAAATTCTCCCAGCCACCCTCATTATTCTACATTTTCACAGATATAAACAATAAAAATAAATAAAAAATAAAGTAACAGTACAAAAATTACAATTAAATAAAAAAAATCCAAATAATATTACATTAAATAAACAAAACTGCCCTAAATACACACCTACCAATAAAAATCACCCTCTAATAAAGGAAAATTGTATATTTGTTACTTTTAGTCATAAAAATTGAAAGATTCTGCCTTGGCAAAATTATACTGACAAAAATCTAAAATCGCTCCTCATTTACCTACCTGTCACTAATGGGCTACAGAGTCAAACCAATAAATCACTATTATAATAAAAACATTCGCAAAGTTTCTAAATCTCATATAAGAAGGAAAAATCAAACCTTATTTTTAATACATTTCCTGGGTAATGCATTTTGTGTGAAACTCTGTACTGAAATAGAATTATTTTTTTATTGTTTTCTGGCAAGTCTACAGGATTAATTAAAATGTATAAATTATCCAGAACTGTAGTGTAAATTCATGTTTGTTGTCCAAAGTTAAGAACTAGCCACAATTTTTCTAGTTATTTTTCTAGGTAAACCTGTTTTTATTTCCAAAGTTGCTTCTGGTAAAAATTAAGCCAAATAAATAGATGTGATAACATGTTTTCATATTACTTGGTCATTCATTACACATATTTAAATAATACATCTGATGCAAGATTACACGCTGTGAAATTAGGTGGGTCTGATTTACTAAAGTGTGACGTACAGTAAAACAAACAAAAACATCCAGTAATGTTCAGGGAAATTGATTCGTGCACATGATTGAATGATTTAAGTCACAGGTGTCAAACACAAGACCCGCGGGCCGAATCCAACCTTCCAGGCCATTTCATGCGGCCCTCGCACCTCTCCTGCAGCTGCAAGAGAGCTCCAGCCCTCCTCTGGTCCTCCTTCAGACCCTGTATTTTCTGCTTTCAAGCAATGCATCCATCTTCTTTCCAGCAGAAGCATAAGGTAAGGGGGTGCACTGTGATGTAAGTAAGGGTGGGGGACTTAACTTCCGACAGTGGGGTGGCTCTTGACATTTAATTTAAGGGGAGGGGATGCGCTGGACTTACAATCTTACAGATACAACCGGCCCTTTTGAGGGCAATCATAATGCTGATGTGGCCCACGACCTAATTTTCTCCAATTTACATAACAATTAGTGATCAACAATGTAAGGAGCCACTTTACTAAACACCCCTTAAGTGGACACATCCATTGCAACCAATTTAAGGAAGTACCTTGGTGACCATGACTATCAATGCGAGGAAGTATTTTATTGACCACCAATGTAAAAAAAAGTACCTCAATGATGACCACCAACTTAAAGTAGGCCTAATTGAAAACCTTTTTTTCTTTATATTGGATTGAGTAAAGAAGGATTATATTGCCTGTCAGGTTTGTTTACCATCTGTGTCCCGCTAGGGAGATTTCTTTTCACTTTTTGTCTAATAAACCAAAACAGGCAATTTCAAAGAATTTCCCCCAAAGTAGGGAAATACCTGGTTGCCACCAGGGTCACCAGAACTATTGTTCCTATTGGAAGATTTCCCTTCTATTCTTGTTCTAATGACATCTCAAAATGTGGGAATTTTCTTTCATTTTCAATCTCGGTGATAATGGTAAACAAGACAAATAGAGTGACTGTCCCTAACAGCAATAATAACAGGTGTTCTTACCCATCTCCATCCTCTCCACTCTATACAAAACTTCACAATGCTGTTTGTTCACGAAGGTTCACTAACAAACATCTGAGGGCTCCACAGAACAGCTGTATTTATACTGAGATTAAATTACGAACAGGCGGACTATATTTACTACTTAGGTGACGTCTGAAGGCAATTGGTTCCACTAGATTTTAGTATCAGAGTAAATGGGACTGAATACAAATGCACACCACACATATTCAGATATTTTTTTGTAAAACATTTGAAAACCATTTATCATTTTTCTTTAACTTCACAATTATGTGCCACTTTGTGTTGGTCTATCACATAAAATCACAATAAAATACATTTACTTTTTTGATTGTAGCATGACAAAATGTTGTACATTTCAAGGGGTGTGAATATTTTTTCAAGACACTGTATATAAAATGGGTGCTGGGAAATTGACCTTCTGCTCCCAGTCAGGCACAGGAGGGCAGACACAGATGGCTGTGGGTTAGTGTGACAAAGTGTGCTGGATTCAGTAGGCATGTTTTAACACTAGAGCTGTTGAGTCTTTTAGCACCACCTGTCTGCACAGCTTACACATGCACAGTGATTTTACTGTATGTGTCACTGTGTAAAGGGGTGCTTAACCTAAAAGTATAAAACCAGACCATCCATAGGAAACAATAACAGCCATTACACTTACCACTTCTTGCTCATATGGACCTTGCAGCACACCCTTACATCCTCAGCTGGGGAAGTGTCTATTAACTGAAGCCTAGCTGTTAGCAGTGGTAGCTCTAGTGGCTGCTACTGCCCCTTCTGATAGAAAGTAAACAGGGTGCCAGTTTGGCAGGACATTCAACTTTTTAGCAGTGGGCAGTTTGGATGATGAAAGGCCTTCCACGCAATCATGGCATTCTAGGCCACAGCCTATGCTGCCTATGGACAACTCTGGCCCAGATTATGCCACTCTTTTAAACATAGGTGGGTTCAGATCTGTCATTTACTCTATAAAATATTGCAAAACCAAAAAATATAAAGCTCAATAATGTCTGCATTATATATTGACCAGTGGAAATGCAATCTACCAATTGCAGAACTGACAATTACACGCATAAACACACTATTTAATTGTTTTCTCTTAGGTATACAAATAATTAATTATAGATGGTAAGAAGCAAAAAAAAAAAAAAATAT
Source organism: Rana temporaria (assembly GCF_905171775.1). Lineage (NCBI taxonomy): Eukaryota > Metazoa > Chordata > Amphibia > Anura > Ranidae > Rana > Rana temporaria. The sequence continues at coordinate 302,020,913 of NC_053489.1, read as the reverse complement.
TGAAAAGGATGTGTTTTTAGTGCTGACCTTCCCTACCCCACCCTGCAGCATCAAGGCAATAGGTACCACATGGTGGATATGGACATAGACCCACAAATCTGAAATAGTCAGCCTGAGAATCAGACATGAAGAGTGCAACTGATCCACTTTGTCTCCTGGGCCAACCTGAACAATCACTCTTTTGCGAATGGGTTTGCAGCCCAAGGATAAATCCGCATTTGAAATACTGGAAAGTGTATTATTGTTTAACTGTATATGCATTGTGAAATACTATAGACATTAAAACTGTGACTCTTCATGCATATTGAGAAACCCTCTAGAACATACTTATACCAGTTTAATATGCCTTGTTCCTTATTTTGCATTGCAAATGTTTTTAAGTATACTAAACACATTTTAGCACCTCTATAAAACTATTTGCATGCAGAATTTCCGATAGTAGACAGTCTGACACAAACTTATGCTAGTACCATATGTGCTACTCTGTTTGAGCCAGACATGCAGAAAATGTGGACAGCATTTTAAATTTAAATTTCATTTTTAATGTTATAATTCATGAGAGCGCAATTGAAAAACTAGTACTGAAATAGATGTTGTTACATTGAGCTAAGCTTGCATTTTTTCCATTGTTGTTTTATTTTAATTGCAACCTAATCCACTTCACAAAATCCACGGTCTGAGCTGTATACAAATACAGCATGTTCCTGGCATGATGCTGCCTCATCGCTGAAAGTAAAGTCATTGCCGTGTCTTTGTTCGTCATGCATTTAAAAGTCAGAGATTAAAACAGAGATAGGAGATTAACAGTCATGTCAACACTAAACAAGCTAATCCAAAATACTGTGCACAAATATTCTCCTCAGTTTAAGAAGTGGAAAACGGGTACTGCATGGTAGCGGGTCACTGATGCACACTTTGTACTGATGTGTCATATGTTTAGGAAGAGTAAACCTGAAGGGAGCTTCATGCAGAATGCATGGAAATACTGACAGTGTACTAAAAAGAGAATCACATATTCATAGACACATTACCTACAAAAACACATTCTGTGTTCCTATGGTATGGACACATGTTGAAAACATCTGATAGCATCAGGGGTCAAGTCCTGGGGAAAAAAGTGTGGGAACTCCCACCCAAGATCCACTCCCCCACCAAAAAAAAAAAAATTATACGCTCATATGCATAATTACTAAACCGCAAGTTCTTTCTAAATCCCGCAATAACTCGCGGCAGACTTCCGCAATGTCTCCTGGGAACAATGACAAAAGCTCCCAGGAGACATTGCGGCATCGAGGAAGTGATGGAATACCCGCACACTACCTGATGAATCCATATACAGGAAGCGGCCAGTAACATCAAGGATTACTAAGGTTCACCTGCCCCTGACAGTTCCTTCTGGCTCCAGATCCTGCTTGCTGTTATACTATGCTAATCTCTGGCTGCATGACGTTTTAGCTTGTCTGACTACCTGGTCCAGTTCTAGAACTCTGGCTATGTTTTGACTACCTTTACTCTGTTTACCTTTTTTTATTATTATCAAACAAGTGTGCTTTAACAGTACTTCTGTCTTGGTCTGATTCATGGTTTCTGACATGTAGTTCTCTTTGTTGACTGCAGTATTATGGAATTTAGTTGAAACTACTTACTGAGTCTATTGAATTCTGTAGGGAGTAAAGCTGTTTGTGAACATCGTGGAAGCATTAAGTTAGTACTAAACTCAACTTAGTAAGATGTTTATTGCCTGGAATCATAGAAAAACAGAAAGGGGCACCACACTAAAACTAGGTGAAAGAGTGCAAGCAACTGCTTAACAACTTTTGTTAAGTAGCTGTGTTGCCCCCGAAAAGCGTTGGTTGTTTTTTCTTTCCACAATTTAGAATTATCTTGTACTCTTCCATCTGATTTTGTTCTGGCACTCCGTTCTGTATTTCTATGATCTGAGCTACTATTGAGTGCACATTGATGGACGTCTTGTTTTGTGGCAGACTCCTAGCCAGAGCTATTGAGCTTGGTTGAAGTTTTACATTTTTCTGACTTCATGTGCAAGTCCATGGATAGCACACAGCTGAGGAACACTGATACTCAAAAGCCTTTTGGAAGCAGACATGTGTGGTACAGAGCTATCATGTGCAAGTCCAAGGCTCCTTTCACATGGGACTTGTCAGTTTTTTAGGTGGACTCGATCAGACCATCCATTGCCCTCTATGGAGCAGCGGGTGTCAACAGATATGTGCCTGTTGGCACCCTCTGACATCTGAACTATACCTAGCTGCCAAAAACAGACAGATGGGCAATCCATTCTCCATCCATCTGGCAGATCAAATCAGATGACAGTGAAACGGTCATCTGCTTACATCCAACTGCCCATAGAAGAGAACAGGCTGGTCTGTGTCAATGCTGCATAAGTGGAGCTGACACTGACCTGTCATCCACGTGCTGAGCGGGGATCATCAGAAAGATTCCCCATTGAGCAGGCAGATCCACTGCTGGAGTCCGCCCATGTGAAAAGGGCCTAAAAGTTCCCAGAGTCTCTTTGAGTATGTTTGTTCTGAAGTAATTACCTGTAATAATAGATTCTAAGATGAGTGATTATGTGTACAGATAAGTGTATTTCTCATAGATATATGAAATACTGTAGGCTTCCAGATGACAAGTGTACATTCTTATGTAAAATTGCTTTTGAACCCATGAAAAGATGTGGCATTTAGTGCCTGTTTAAGTATATGTACACCCTTACAATGAGCTTCTATTATTTTCTTCCTGTTGGCCTGTAAAATTTGCGATTGAATTACATTTTATCTATTTAATAAGTACAAAAATATCTGCTGATCCTGCCAGAAATGCAGGGAGCTTGTAACTTCTTTTGGGATAGGTTCACACCTATGTACAGTACATTGAAACGTACCACGGTCCATTTACCATGGTTTTTTTATGGGTCACATTCACATTTGTGCATTTTCAACTGGTGCATTTTTTGGAAAGGGTTAGGGAGTATTTTGCCCACAGCAGGTTGTGGTTTTGGTTCTATAGACTTCAATGGAAACACAGCAGAAAGGCATGAAAAACGCAAAGGCTTGCATTTTAGATGCATTTTCGCTGCATTTTTGCTGGTTTTTCATGCATGACAACAGACACCTCCCAAAATGCAAAATGCAAAAGGCATTAAAAATACAAGATGCAAAAGGCATTAAAAAATGCAAAGCACACCTGGAAAATGCATCAACCGCAACATGCATAGGTGTGAACCTAGCCTTACTGAGCTAACACTGTGCCTCCTTACACTGAAATCCTGAAGTCCTATCTGTCCTACTCAGGTTACCTCCCCCCTAAGTTAGGTGATAATGAGAGGGGGAGAGTACAGTATAATGAGTATGGACTGTCAAGATAGGACAATAAATGTGCTTGTGGTAGAATCACCTTATAAAACAAAATCCTTATACCACATGTAAGGATTGGTAAGATGCAATATACAACATTTTGTAAATATGTTTAGATACTTAAAATAAATAGACAAACAAGGTTTAGAGTTAAGATATACTTAAAAGTAAATAGACAAACATGGTAATCCATTATTAGTAATATTACCATGTTACTGGAATAACTCAAAAAGTATCTGCAGCAACCGACTATTTTCCTAATGGTGTATAAATTGATCATTTCATATTGGAGGATAGGGGGCTTCTTATAAAGTGACATGGTTTTGTTCCAGGAGCTGGGGCATTACTTGACCTGGCTTTGGATAGAACACAACTGAGGAACACTGCTACTCAAAAGCCTTTTGGAAGCACACAGTTGTGGTACAATACTACCACAAAGCCTTCAGTTAGATTATAATTTTGTGAAATTTGTGTCCATTTTAGCCAAAATCGGTAATTTTTTTCTAGAGTCTTTATGTACCAACATCAAAGGAAACAGCTACGTGCATAATACATTTTAGCAGCCCCATGCTGTTTAATGAGACCTCCGTAGCGTAGATTACGAAATCAAATTATAAAAACCAAACTTACACTTTTTATTTAGCTATTCCACAGTCTTCATTTTCACTACATGCTTTCTACATCAATTATTTTTCTCAGTTTATGTAATTTTTTTGAATTTAACATATGATTTCTATAATTATTATGACATTAATAACTCTGTTAACCAAAGTAAGAAGAAGAAAAAAAAAAAAAGAACGTAAAAATCTGTTTTTCATAAGATAAAATCTCCTTCCTGTTCGTGTAGTGTGTGTTTGTGTTGATAATGAATGCATTACAGAGGTCTTTAGTAATAAAACGAACCATTTGTGGGAAGAGAAAATATTTAACAGTGAAACAAGAAAGCCCTTAAAAACCCATTCTATTCTTCTGCTGCGTGAATACACTGATTGTGTACATGGGGTGACCATTTGTGCATAAACTTTTTCATGCTTTCAATGAGCTATGTAGATTTCAGAATTTTCCATTGCAACTTGGGATATATGGAAAGGGCATTGTACAAAACAATGGATACACACAATATCAATGTTATTATATTTACAATGTATAATTGTTGGATGACTTAAAAAATGGCCTTGGAAAAGTGAATATAAAATATAGCTACAACAAAACAAAATGTAAAACAATATGCATTATTAAGCCAGAGGTCAAACAAAGAAAGTAAAAATACATGTAGGAAAAAATATATGCAAAATGCATAATAATGGGGATCCATTATAGCTGAAAGTGTGTCCTGTGTATAATATGGAACACATTAATAATCATACATGTAAAGCAAATGAATTACCTTCATTCCATATTGCAAACATATGATTGTTAATATTTCTGTACATCTCAAAAAATTCTTGTTTGGTTCTATGTCCACTATACTTTTGATTGAATATGCATTTGAACATAAGAATGTGCGTTTTTATGGACTTATTGTCCTCCTTTTAGAAACCTTTTTCTAATAAAAAAGGTGTTTCTAATAAACTTGTATGTGTGTTTTTCTGAGGCTTAGCACCATTCAAGTCACATCTTTTTCTATTTTTTGAGATTTGACCTCTACAGGGATGTTGTGCTGAGGTTACATGACATACCACTTATTTAAAATATCTCTGCAAATGGATATCTGATTGCCATTAGTGTTTCCAGTATGTCAGTACTTCCACACACTTTACATCGAATTTTGGGAGCTCAGACCAAACCAGATTATAGGACAAATGTAATGATCATGCAGTATGGAGGCTGGATTTTTATGAAAGTCATATGGTTCTAAGGAAGTAAAGCTCTGTATGTTATGATGGAAGAATAAAACAGTAGAAAATGTTAGTTTCACTTACAGGTATATTAGTAAAAAAAATTGGGAAACATGCTAATGCAAAGATCTGTGGCCATGGGAGTGAAACATAGTCCACCATAGGTCTTGTTCCTGATCCAATCACTTTCATTGTGAGGTTCTGGTCCTGGATTATTTAAATACATCTGGATATCCTGTGTGGCCTCTACCCTTTGGGCTTGGACCGATCGAGTGGATCCCAGAGGGGACCATCCATTCGTGTATGATCTGTTGTCGCTGACAGGCAGATCCTCTCCATCTGGTAAGAGTATTTCATCTACTCCGTTAAGCTGAGAAGCATGTGCTGTCCATGACAATTGATTTGGCCACATGTTTTTCATTTTTTTTATTGATGGACATTTATTTACACATTCACTTTTGTTTGTTATTTCCTATTTTTCACACATTTGTCACTTCAGGAGACATCATTATTATTAGTGCTACATATTTTCTACATCATTTGTCCAATTTTTGTCACGTTGTTGTGTAGCTGCTCACTATCTATATATTTAGATTAGCACATTTTTTTTCCTTATCTCACACCAAAGAAATGTCTTTCATCGCATAATAACCTCTTATTTATACAGTATAGATATAGTCAGCATATCACCAGATTATTGGTCAACCATAGGAAGTTTTTATGCCGTAAACAAACACATAGGGGGTTATTTACGAAAAGGCAAATCAAAAAAGGAGAATTAAACTCCCTCATAATGGCCCCTTCCAGTTGGTAAATCTGAAATTTCAGCTCTCTGAAAGGTATATGAATACAGTGGATGACTTAACTTTCTGTTATTTATCCAAATGTGATGAGGGGTGGATAGACTACCTTTTAACCATGGGTGTTATGGGATGTTTGCCTAGAGCAGTGTTTATTTGTTTCTCGGGTTACCATTAGTGTCTGTAATAGATATCAGAATCTGGTGGGTGATTTATCAAACCCTTACCTAGAAATTGTTAGGTCTTGATGTCCTGACAGTTTAGGTAATTTCATGATTCCCATCACTTCCAGGTACAGGGAGTAGAAATGGGGACATCTTGTACCCCATCCTATGCAAACCTGTACCTGGGGGGGTGAGAACACCACCTCATGAGTGATGAGTCTCTCTCTATGTACCGTTGCCATATTCTATCATGGCACAGGTACATATATGACATTCTCATACTCTGAAATGGATCAAGAGATTTGCTTGCTAGCTTCATTCAATTGTTCAATAAGAATGATTACAATCTATCATTCACTATGACAAGTTATCAAAAACATATTTCTTTTTTGGATATATCAAGATATTCATTAAACCAAATTTCACCTTGAGAACAACCCTGTTTCAGAAACCCACAGCAGGGAACACTATTCTAAAAGCTAACAGTGGGCATCCATCCAGTCTAGTCAAATCTATAACTTTTGGGCAATATCTGCGCATCAAGCGGAACTGCTCATCACAAGAAGACTTTCACAAACAAGCCAATGAACTAAAAAATAGATTGTTGGCCCAGGGATACTCTAAAAGAACGTTTAAGGTGTATCAATGAGCTAACAAACATAAAAGGGAAGATCTAATTTTTCAACAAACAAATAGGAGTTGTGACACAAGTAATTCTAATATGACTGATCCTGAGACAACAACATCAAATTAGGCAAATTGTCAATAAATACTGGTATTTATTAAAGGCAGACCAACAAGTAGCAGTATGCATTAAAAAACAGGCCGAAATTGTCTACCGAAGGAATAATTTGATTCAAGCTAATACATAGCCACTTTAAGAGAGCGGGGAGACATGAGAGATGCAAATATCCTCGTACTTACAAATGTGGTGAATGTGCATGTTGCCAGTTTGTTTGGCCCTGGATTAGACACAAACTACCAAATGGTAAGATTCAGCAGGCAAAATATTTTTGTAATTGCAAGACGATGGGCATTGTGTACCTTTAACTTTAACTTATGGTATGCAAATGCGGCAATTATTATGTGGGCAAAACTAAATGCCATTTTTGGCAGCACAGTCTTTTACCTCAGAAACACTTCTTCCTCCAGCACACTACTTTACTGTCCAAGTATTAGTAATACTATCATGCCATCAGAACATGACTAGGCCTCACTGTGAATAAGTCCCAGTGTAATTACTTGATGACCTTTTGTAGGCTGAGGACCGCAGTACTCCTTTATGGCAGCAACCGATTTACTTGAGAAAAATAAAAGGCAATGAAAAAATGAACTTCCCCAAGAATTTTTGACCACAATAAAGGAAATTTCTACTCTACTCTGGTTTCCAGAAAGACATGATGATGATTGCATCAAATGACCAGAAGATTGCCAATGGTTATATTTTATAACATGTGGGATGTTAGTGCTATTCACGCCTACATTATCTAGATGTTGCTAAAACCAGACTGGAATGCGAATAAATTGTACAAAAGGAAGGTTTTCCTTACACATCTTGGGAAAGCACTGACTGGAGTATCTGAGGGGCCTGACGTTCCTCAAACTTCTACCTCAGAAGAACAAACTGTGGACAGTGAAACTTTTTCATTATATTAGCATATCTTTTCTAACAACCTATGCCCTATACCTACATATCAAAATGTCATGTTTCTCTCAATTGACAATTTCTTTATAATTTTTATCATTATCTGTGAATTTATGTGCAAAATAATATAAGACTAAATACTTTTCACAGGTAGTGCTCAAAATATGGAGAATATACTTTATTATCACCAAATGAGTAAGCATTGCTCATTATTTCATGGTTATTCAATATTTTACTAGCTAAAATTATAATCAAAATTCCTAATTACCACAATAAATTCCTAATTACCACAATAAATTCCTAGTTACCACAATAAATTCCTAGTTACCACAATAATTATAATTATGCTAAAACATATTCATTATATGTACCAACATTTATTCATTATACGTACCAATCTATAGTACAGTGGTACAAAAAAAGCCGTCAGACCGAGGGTTAAAGACCATCAAGGTAATTCTTATGCCATCTAGGATTTATTTTACTTGTTCCTCCTCTTATATGATTGATTGTATCATCTGTTCCCGGGTTTACAATATGTGGACAGAATGATCATATCACTCCATAACCGTTTTAGGGAACATAGGAGAAATGTAGAAAGCAGTTCCCCTAAGTTCAGTTTATTTAGGCATTGCCTCGCAAATCATGGAAAGGATCCCAGTGACCTTAAAGTATTAGTAATGGAAGCTGTTTCAGCATCTCTTTTTTGGAAAGTGAATGGTTCAAAACCTTTTGAGCCAGAGACACGTCATCCAAGGCCACACTTCACTCCATACCAGGTCCTGCAAGGTTTCCACCAGCTCAGATGATATATTCCTCTGTGAAAGTATTTGTAAGTGATTAATTTGATATATAGAATTGTCAAGCATTGACGCTATATATTGTTGAATACAATGCATATTTGTATTGTGTATTATCATTCTGTCGTGTTTCTTTTTTTTTTGATTATCACACTCAATAATTGTCAGAAACCAAGAATCAGACTGAGACAAAAGTGCAGTTAAAATCACACTTGTTTAAACAGAGCAACGTAGTCAAATAATAGCCAGAATATGGTAACCGGAACAGATAGTCAGACCAGCCAGGACGTTAGGGAGCCAGAGATCAGCGTACTTCATGACCAACCAGTAAATCAGGAAACCGGAGAATCAGTGTAGTGGAACAGCAAGCAGAATCAGGAACCAGAAGGGACGTCAGCCAAGCAAGTCTTCAACAGGTAAACAGGAGAGAGTCTCTGGATGTGTTGACCAAGGGGAAGGCAGAGAGGGACTGAACTGAACAGCTTAATTAACCAGCAGAACTGACAAACAGGATATCATGATCAGGTGAGTCACTGTGGAAAAGATTGGAGCTGGCAATTAACCGACAGCTGAGCAGCCAGTTCTGAGAAGGAAGGCCAGACAAAAATTTCTCCTGAACGCATGAGGCTATAACTGCAAAAATAATTGGGTTAATCATCTCTCACCCTCCCTCCTGACTTCAACATTATATTTGCTGTATTAATACTTCTGTTTATATGATTGATATAATAGGGAAGATGATATTTCAGGAAAGCCAAGCTGTTATCATTTCACTTTTTCATGCATTTTGGGGGATTATTTCCTCAAGGACTTTTATAGGACTAATTGTAATAAAATTCTTTATTTTAGGAACATGACTTTCTGAAATCTTCTCTGAGGGGGGCTTTGGCATCATTATTAATCCCGCGTATTTTTCCTTTTGTTGTTTCTCATTTATCATACTAAAATGTCAAAAAAAATATCATCATAAATACAAAGTCAAGTGCATAACACACAGTACAAACCAAATACCAGATTGGCAAAGATTTTAAACTACTATTTAATAAAAAAATAAAAAAAGAGTAGTAAATACCTGTAAATGGTATTTTTGTATTTTTTGTCCCACTGCCAGTCTCTGCTTGTCACATCATTTCACAATCTCTCGCTACTGCTGACTACACTGTTTTTTTAATTATTAGAACACCTTTTCATATAGGACACCTTGACCTGACTGCCAAATTATCAAAATATATGGCATATTAGGTCTCAGTCCAGAAATGCTTTAGAAGTACCTTTTTAAAATGTAAACATAGGGGTTATTTTTTCTTCACTTAAGTGATCTACAATTGTAAGATTTAATGAAGTGTAGTTATCAAGTAATATCTGCTGTGGAATTAATCTACATTACATGCTATGAAACGTCTTCTAATTTTAACTGTAATCTGCAATATTTCCTGCTATTAATATTATATTCGCCTATTTGTTCCTAATTACAGCAACGTGGCATTATCTGTTTTGGGGACTGATGTCTAAAGCCTTGTACACACGACCGAGGAACTTGACGGGCCAAACACATCGTTTTCCTCGTCGAGTTCCTTGTTAGGCTGTCGAGGAACTCGACAAGGCAAGTTTCTCCATTCCCGTCGAGGAAAAAGAAGACATGCTCTCTTTTTGGCTCGACGGGATCCTCGACAGTTTCCGCTTCGAAAAATGTACAAACGACCGGTTTCCTCGGCAAAAAAAAACGCCAAGAGACTCGGTCGTGTGTACGAGGCCTTAGAGGGGATTTCTCATCATGTTGAAGTAAAATCTCCACAATGGGTCACAAACAGCAGAAAAAAAGGAAGTGAAGGAAAATCTCCCCAATAGGACACACATGGAAAAAAAACTAACAGGGGTTACAATCCTTCCTTTACTCTATCCAAAATGAAAGAAAAAAGTTTTCTCTTTAGTACTTTCCACTATTTATGCTATACAAAACAAAACATTTTTTTTAAAGCGATTGTAAATGTAAAATTGAAAAAGATAACAAACATCCTCTTATTCGGATCCCCCACTGCAGCTCCTGGCCCCTCCTCTCTGTCCAGTGCGCCCATGGGAATTTGTATGCGTGTGCTCGCTGCTGAGCCCCGCTGCTGCATTCATTGACAGTGGGACTGGGCCTCACCCCCCACTCTCATTATCCATAGGAACATCATCAAACATACTTTAGTTGTTGATTTGTCTAAAGGTGATTTTAAGCACATCTAAAGAACCAACATATAAGCAGGTGCAAAACATCTCAAACATTTTTTTGTATGAAATATTAATATATGCATACTTAAAAGGAGTTGTAAAGGAACATTTTTTTTTTGCTGAAATGACTGTTTACAGGGTATAGAGACAGAATAGTTAACTGATTCCTTTTAAAAATGATTACAAATAGATAAAAATCAATCATATAATGTACCTACAGTTTCAGTTTCGTTTTTGCATGCGGTTTCATGCTTCTGTGATGAACAGAGACAAAGAGCCAATACAGGGCAGTAATGCTTTGTAAAACGAAACTGATTGGTGTTGAGGGGTTTTAGACACACAGTAATCACACCTCCTTAATTAGTGACCACAGAGAGAAAGCTCCCATGACTTTTGTCATCAGGAAACAGACTGTTCAGAACAGAGAAGGATTACAGCAACATCAGAGCAAAAACAAACAATGAGGACATGAAACCAGGACTGCATTAAGGTAAAGGAAGCTATTTAGCTAAAAAAAAATCCTTTAGTGACCCTTTAAGGCCATTAATGCTCTTTGAGAAATGTAATAATATATGTACTTAATTTAGACTAGTGTGATAAATACCTTCCATAGTCCACAGTACAGCACTTAGAATGTAATGCAATGTTCTGCTCCTGGCTAGGGATGGGCTGGATGTGTGAGTCGAATGTAAGTTCGACACACACGTCAGCTGTTCATTTGTTCATAGAACAAACGAACAAATGGGGCGCTCGCGGGAAGTTTGCCCGCTCTGGAGTGCCCCATAATGCACTGTGAGATCGCAGTGTATTGACGGCTGCTGATTGGCCAAAGCATGCACATGACCTGTATGCTTTGGCCAAACACTGCGTGATGTGCTGTGAGAGCCATGATTGGCCAATGGCAGGTCCCACACATTATAAGGCTGCTTACACGGAGGCCGTATATAGTGAATGAATGGAGATTAGGCAGGTAGTTGGTGTAGTGTGCAGTCAGGAAGTGTAGTATATATATATTACAGTTCAAAAAATATAGTGCAGTCCGTTATAATACAGTTCAGAGTATATAGTGCAGTCCATATTATAATACAGTTCAGAGTATATAGTGCAGTCCGTATTATAATACAGTTCAGAGTATATAGTGCAGTCCGTATAGTATATATAATACAGTTCAGAGTATATAGTGAAGCCCATGTAGTATATATAATACAGTTCAGAGTATATAGTGCAGTCAGTGTAGTATATATAATACAGTTTATTACTACACTAAAAAGGGGTATGCGGTCCCTGCCTGCAAAAGGCAGTTGCTAAGGCCGGCTGAGCCAGTGTCAGGCCTAACCATAAAGTGCTAGCTGTGCCTGGGAGCTCAAGCAAGTAGTAATACTTGAATGCTGGTCTGGGCAAGGTGACAGGTGGGTCACAACACTTAGCTGCCCTTACGGAGGTACCACTACATACAGTATATAATACTTCCCTATATGAACATTATTTGGAAGCTTGTCAACGTTTCACTATCTTGACAAAAGCGCTGCTGCAATATATCTGAGGACTCTTTTAGATTTGAGGACTTTTATATTGTCTTTTAAAACATATATAATACTGTTCAGAGTATATATTGCAGTCCATGTAGTATACAGTATATAATTCAGTTCAGAGTATATAGTGCAGTCAGTGTATTATATATAATACAGTTCAGAGTATATAGTGCAGTCTGTGTAGTATATATAATACTGTTCAGAGTATATACAGTAGTGTAGTCAGTGTTGTAAATATAATACAATGGAGAATATATAGTGCAGTCAGTGTAGTATATATAATACAGTGCAGGGTATATAGTGCAGAGTATATAATACAGTGTATTGAGGTGGTTAAGGGAACCCTATGACAGAATTAGGAAACAAATGGTGTATCTCCCCCCCCCCCCCCCCCAGAATCCATACCAGGCCCATAGATTTTAAGGGGAACTCCACGCTAAATTTTTAAAAACAATTGGCATGGGGTCCCCCCAAAATCCATACCAGACCCTTGCCCTCAACATGGGGAGGGTGCTTTGGGGTGCCCACAAAGCACCTTGTCCCCATGTTGATGGGGACAAAGGCCTGGTCGGTGGTCGGTGGTCGGTGTTCTCAGGGTCTGCTGGCAGGGGGCTTATCGGAATCTGAAAGCCCCCTTTAACAAGAAGACCCCCAGATCCCGCCCCCTATGTGAATGGGTAGCCCTTTCCCATTGTACCCCTACCCATTCACAAAAAAAAAGTGTCAAAAAGTAAAAACCAAAAGTTTTTGACAATTCCTTTTTTTTTAAATAAAAATAAAAATTGTCCCGCAATGTCGATTCATCTTCAATCACGTCACCCGACGGACCTGGAAAATTAAAAAAAAAAGAAAATCTCCGTCTCTATGTGAGGCCTCCTGGCGACTGCTGTCCCCCACCCCAAAGCACTCACCCCCCATGTTGAGGGAATGTGGCCTGGTATGGTTCAGGAGGGGGGTGCTTGCTCGTCCCCATTATCCTGACCTCCAGGCTTAATGCTAGGATAAGGGTCTGGATTTTGGGGGGACCCCACGCCAATTTTTATTTATTTATTCATTTTGGCGTGGAGTTCCCCTTAAAATCCATACCAGACCCGTAGAGCCTGGTATGTACTGGGGGTGCGGCCAACGCCAATACACTTTTTATGGCAATAACTTGCATATAAGCCTTTAAAATGAGGACTTTTGATTTTTCATTTGTTTGTGTCCCATACTGTAGACTATAATAAGGTTTGCATGTTTACTGGAACTTTTTGTCTTCCCATTGAGTTCTATAAGAGATATGAAGAGGGGCTGCTTCCAGCCTTTCTCAATACGTTTAATTAGACTTTCTATATGGTGCAGCTCCCAAATTCATGAATGAGGCCGTTATAGTAGTTATTTCTAAGAAGGATAAAAATCCTTTATATCCTGAAACATATAGACCAATTTGTTTATTATCTACAGAAGTTAAAATCCTTGCCAAAGTACTTGCTACCAGATTAAATATGGTTATTAAGCATATTATCCATTATGATCAGGCTGGATTTATGCCCAGCAGGGGCAGACTGACCATAGGGCAATTTGGGCACGGACAGATGGCCGTGGCCAGTAGGGGGCCCCATGACAGCTTCCATGATCTACCCGTCAATCACAGCTAGCTGACGGGTAGATCGGGTCCCGAATCCCTGTGAAGAGACTGCAGTAAACTGACCGCTGATGATGCGCCCCTCCTTCCCTCCCATCCAGGCAGTCCCGACTTGTATTCAAAACGGCCGCGGTCCTTGCTGTCGTCTTTTTTTTTTTCTGTGATGACCAGATGCACGGCCGCATTATGGGACTTGTAGGCGGCAGGCCACATAAACGCCCTGTGATTGGCCGAACAGGGTCATGTGCGGCAGCACGCTGTGGAATTCTGGGACTTGTAGTCATGATGCGAGGCCCAGAATTCCACAGCGTGCGGACCCTGTTCGGCCAATCACAGGGCATGTGTGTTGCGAGCGACAATGGATCGGCGGAGCTGGTCGTGACCACTTGCTGGAGTCCCGCTGTGTGTTACTTTCAGAGGTCTCTCAGTCTCATCTACCCTCCTCTCTGTCAGCACTCCTCCCCCAGCCCCCCCCCTTTGTCAGCCACTCTCCCTATGTCAACAGGGAGCTGGGGGCAGGGCTCTAAATATGGGGATTGGGTATAATTGCATTTTTTTTCTTTTTTTTATTTCATTAAAATTGTATTTGTATCACATAAAGGACAACTAGCTACTAGCCAGACCTCAAGGATTACTCGCCACCAGTTCCCCCGCCCAACCCCTACCATGCCCCGCCCCTAGTCCTGCCCCTAAACACGCCCTCATAAATTATCTCATAAAATTACATGTTTTATGCAGAATTAAGTTATAAAAATAAATATTAAAAATAACTTTATCCATGCCAAATCCGCCAGTGCAGCCTGTGTTCCCAATGCAGTCTGTGTCCGCCAGTGCAGCCTGTGTCCCCAATGCAGCCTGTGTCCACCAGTACAGCCTGTGTCCGCCAGTGCAGCCTGTGTCCCCAATTCAGCCATGTGTCCCCAATGCAGCCTGTGTCCAACAGTGCAGCCTGTGTCCCCAATGCAGCTATGTGTCCACAATGCAGTCATGTGTCCCAAATGCAGCTATGTTTCCCCAATGCAGCCTACCTGTGTAGGGGAAGAGAGAGGATAGCCGCCACTGCCGCCTGGTTGATCTGAGCGCAGGGAACACAACAGCTTTAATTTCAATAGTTCAATAATGATATATTATTATTAAGAAAGGTTGTCCTTAATGAGACATCAGGAGACTTTTAGACCCCTGATGTCTCGCCTGTCATCCATTAAAGCTAATGGAGAGCAAATTGTGCCACTAGAAACTGCAAGTGGTGTTTTACATGTCACTTCTAAGTTCATTCATTGATGTCTCCCTCTCTTCCACCTGGGAATGTCCACCATGCAGGTCCCAGGCCTACAGTTGGGATAGAATGGGGAGTTGCATCAGGAGAGCACGCTTCAGGAGTCACGGAAAAGTAAATGAATTACTCAAATTCTATACAAAAATTTAAAATAAATGACTACATATGTATGCATCCCTTCAAAGTTAGCATTTAGTAGATACACTTTTGGCAGTTTTTAGTCTGTATCAGCTTTAAAATTTAGACATTGCACTTTTTCCTAATTTCTATTTGTAAAACACCTCCAGCTCTGTCAAGTTGTATGGGTATCCAAGCCCTGTCATAATTCCTCTACTGGATTATGATGTTGGGGTTGATTTATTAAAGGCAAAGAGGCTGTTTAATTTGCAAGGGTAGTTCAAGGGAATTTTTCCCAGAGCCTAGAGAACAAGGCGAAATTGCTCTTTGCAAAGATTACCCAAACATGTGCAAACAAAGCAAAAAAATAAAAATAAAAAATAGAAGTATTTTGTGAAGTGAACATACCACCTCTGAAAAGCAAACCAATAAAAAGCAAGGTGCTAACACATATGTGGTAATTGCATGTGAACAAAGCATAAAAAACAAACCAATCCCAGATACATCACCACAATGCTAGAGGAGTTGCGGACAAATAGGACACTTATTACATATGTTCTGGCAGTACCAAACCGAATATTCCAGCTAATTTCCACCCTCATAGGAATTCTAACCCCTCCTGACCCAGCACTAGCAATTCTTCACTTAGGAATAGAGAAATTCACAGCCAATTTCAGACCAGTCATTACCCGCATTTGGAAAAATAATACCGCTATAAATCTCTCAGATGTGACAAGAGCAGTCCACCGAAATTGCACTTTTGAGCGACTCATTGCAATCAACTCTATGCACTGTAAAATATTTGATAAAAATTGGTCTATATGGACAAAATGTGACAACAGCACGTAAAGCCTCTTTGGTTGTTGACTTTTCTGTTCTTTCACTTCCTTCTATTGATTAGTTAATGATCTGTTATTGATAACCACTCAATGATCTCATACGGATGTAGACTGTTTGTATCAAACTGTCTTATTTGTTCAAAATGTTCTTATTGACTTGTTAATGTCTGGAAAACTCAATAAAAACTTATTGAAGAAAAAACAAAAAAACAAAACAAATATACTCTAGTGTCCAAAGGTGAAAAAAAATATTTATAAGAATTATTAATACATATTGCACAGTCCAAAAATGTTTCCTAAATTGTGCTGAAGAAAGCTCCAATCACCATGCTCCTGGTCTTAAAGGTACCTTAGATACTCCTCATATAAGTGCTTCACCACAAAGTGTACAAAATGCACGCTTACCAACAGCATCTATGATATGTGCCTTTGGTGTCATAGGGTACCACCCTTTTTGCATGTTTTTTCACAATGCCCCACCTTAAAAAATAAGTAAACCCTGATGGGTACTTTTGTTCCCCTGCAAAGTAAAAGCACAATGGGCTAATATGCATGGGCTAGTGTGCATACTAGCCCATTATGTTGCACTTACCTGCAAGCAAAGCCAATATCCCTGAGGTCCCCGATGTTGGCCGAATCCATCTTCACCCCTCTTCCTTCCAGGGCCGTGGACTCCCAAATGGCCGGAGTCACGTTACATCGCTCCCACGCAAGCGCGGCAAAAGCCAACAGTCAGGGCAAGGGCCCTTTAGAAATATCACAATCGCGTGCTTTCTTCAGTGCGCATGCGCCGATGATGTCACGCAAGCGTTATAGCTCCTAAACTGTGCAGATTTAGGAGATATTTCCAGTACCTACAGGTAAGCTTTATTATAGGCTTACCTGTAGGTAAAAGTGGTGTAACTAGGTTTTAAACCACTTTAAGAATGGTATATGGGAAACTACCACCAGCTGACCAGGAGTATATGAGGCACCTTTAAGACCAGGAGCACGGTAATTGGAGCTTTCTTCAGCAAGATTTAGGAAAATGTTTTGGACTGTACAGTATTTATTATTTATTTATTTATTTATTATTTTTTGGACTCTCAAGTATATTTGATTTGTTTTTTATCCTTTGTTCACATGTAATTATCACATATGTGTTAGCACCTGTCTTTTCATTGGTTCGCTTTCCAGAGGTGGCATATTCACTTAAAGGGGCAGCTTCACATTTTTCAGGATATTTTTTGTTGGTGCCAGGGCTTACTTTTATTTTTCACATTGTTGTGTAGTGTTGGCCTTATGCTTAGGGTCATTGTCCAACAGGAAGACACATTTTCCTCTTCTGTCAATGTCAGGTTTTCCTTTGGGATTTTCCTGTATGTTCCTGTATTCTTCTTAAACCCTACCTTCACACACCTCCTAGGGCCTGCAGAAGAAAAAACATCCCCACAGCAAGATGCTTTATAGCAAGGATGGTGCATTTATGATGATATGCAGCCTTTTCCCAGTTACATTCAGGGTCTCCCACATGCATATGAAGAAGAAAAATGTCAAACTTTGTCAAGATGTGATGTAAATTTTAGTTAACAGTGTCTTTCTCTAAGGCCCCTTTCACACTGGGGTGGGAGGTGCGGTGGAGGTTTTAGCGGCGCTTTGTCGCAAATTTTGCACCGCTATTCGTCCGCTAGCAGGGGCAGTTTTACCCCCGCTAGCGGCCGAGAAAGTGTTAAAACTGCCCGCAATGCACCTCTGCAGAGGCGCATTGCCGGCGGAATAGCCACACTGTCCCATTGATTTCAATGGGCAGGAGCGGTGATCAAGCAGTATACACACCGCTCCAAAGTTGTGGCTAGCAGGACTTTTTTCCCGTCCTGCTAGCGCATCGCTCCAGTGTGAAACCCCTTGGGCTTTCACACTGGAGAAACAGCAGCAGCTGTTAAGGGTCGGTTTGCAGGCGCTATTTTTAGCGAAGTAGCACCTGCAAACCGCTCCAGTGTGAAAGGGGTGTTACTATTCTTCCACAGAGCTGCAACTGGTGAAGCCTCTGTGCAACAGTTGTTGAATGCGCAATTTCCCAATCTCAGCCGCTGAGGTCTGTAACTCCTCTAAAATGATAGAAGGTCTCTTGGTAGCCTCTCCCACTAGTCTCCTGTTTGAATGGTCATTTACTTTTGTTCCAAGATTTACAGCTGTGCATTACAACACACCAGTGATCTCTTTTTTTTTTACTAATTATGATCCAACAGTGATGGTTAAAGTGTTACTAAACCCAAGACCCTGCATTCACTATATTTGGTCTCCCACAGTACACCGAACATGTAAATTCAATAATTTTTGTAAATATAAACTGCTAAATACCTTTACTCGTCAGCATTATATAGCAGTTTTGTGACTTATATCACTGTCTGGTTAAAGCTTGTAGGAGGAGTTTTCATTCTACTCTGAGGCCCCGTACACACGACCAGTTTCCTCGGCAGAATTCAGCTTCCGACCGAGTTTCTGGCTGAATTCTGCCGAGAAACCCGGCCGTGTGTACACTTTCGCCGAGGAAGCCGACGAGGAGCTCGACGAGGAAATAGAGAACATGTTCTCTATTTCCTCGTTGTTCTATGGGAGCTCTCGGCCCGCCGAGCTCCTCGGCGGCTTCAGGGCTGAACTGGCGGAGGAACTCGATGTGTTTGGCACGTCGAGTTCCTCGGCCGTGTGTACGGGGCCTGACAGTCCTATAAGATTTCAGGACCCCTGATCCTCTGTCTGGACAGTGCTGATTGGCCTGTGCTGATCACATGCACCCTCCCAAGAAACAAAAAAACTCTCTAGCAATACACACCAAACTGAGCATGTGCAGAGGGACTACAAAAGCTTTGTCTTACCAGGAGATAGATTGGGGACAGTGGAAGAAGGGGAGGATCAGAGAAGGCAAGATCAAACAGCTTTCTTACACAATGCACAGGACTATTAACCCCTTTGGTTCCACAGTGAGTATAATAAGCATGCTTTACTGCATATACAGACTGATTTTACTGTTGTGGGTTTAGTAACACCTTAACATGTGTAAATTAAAAGGGGATGTATACTTATGCAAAAATCTGTTTTCAGTTTAATATTAAAGAATGCATGTCTGTTGATCAGTGTAAGAAACCTAATCCCTTGTGTTTTCAAAGTGAAATTTCAACACATTCACTAAGTTCTGGGGATAAATCCCTTGGAAACTAAACACCTTTTTTACCTTTTGTAAGTCAACTCCCATATCTCAATCCAATAGAGTAATTGTGGCAGGACTTGGAAGAAGGCTGTTCACTCATGATACCCATGCAACCTGACAGAGCTGAAGCAGCTTCACAAAGAGAAATTGCGAAAAACTGCTGTGTCTAAATTTTAAAGCTGATATCGAATCAATACTGTGATAAGTGCATCTACTAAATGCTAACTTAAAGGGCGTTTAACCACTTCTGCTCTGGAAGATTTACCCCCTCCATTTTTTTTTGCGATACAGCACTGCGATACTTTAACTGACAATTGCGCAGGCGTGTTACACTGTATCCAAACATAATTTATGTTCCATTTCCCCCACCAGGAGAGCTTTCTTTTGGTGGTATTTGATCACCTCTGCGTTTTTTATTTTTTGCGCTATAAACAAAAAATAACCAACAATTTTGAAAAAAATATATTATTTTTTTGCTTTCTGCTATAAAACGTATTCAATAAAAAAAAATTAAATCGAATTCATGAATTTAGGCCAATATATATTCTACTACATATTTACGCGCCCGTATCTCGTAAGTGCAGGATCACGTATATTAACATGATCCTGCGCAACACGGCCACCCTGTATCAGTAAGGCCCCTTTCACACATACGGAACGTATGTCCGCTTTTTCATCTATCCGTTTACGGATGAAAAGGGCACATACATTGATCCCTATGAGATCGATCTCATCCGGGTCCGCAATCCTCTGATTCTGCAGACAGAGGAAAACCCTAGTTTTCCATCCATCAGCAGATCGGATCGAGTGAACACGGACAGATGGTCTGTGTTCATCCGATCCCCCCATAAGGGGGGGAAATCTGACAGGGCGGTCCCTGTACAGTGTGCGGGGAACGCCCTGTCATTTGTCGGCTCATCAGGGATCAATGGAGCGATCCCCTCTGAGCAAGCAGAGGTTCACGGGGCAAATCACCATGGATCCATCCCGTGTGAAAGGGCCCTAAAACTGCTATAGGGCATTCGGCAACTGGATATTTATGTAGTCATTTATTTTTTGTTCTTTTGTTGTTAATTTAAAGCTTGGTTTTTCCCTTATTTTGATCAATGTAAAACAAAAAAATACACAGTTCACATTGCAAGGGGAGTTGCACTTTGAAATGGAATTTTCCCCAAAGCTTAGAGAATGTGGTGAAATTTCTCTTTGCAAAAAATAAGGATATATAAGTGTAGCGCTTATAATGATAAAGTGAATATCAAAATACCATAATCTGTGTAGTAAATAAAATACATAGATATTAATAAATGTAAAACATAAGTCAAAACGGTATGTACAACCCTTTGAATGGAAAAAAGGTGCCAATTAAGCAAATAGTCTGGTACACTTAATGTGATATCAAGTGACTTCTAAAACGAGACAGTCCCACCACCGATAAAAGTGCAGGCTTACCGGAACTTGTTGACCACTGATGGCGTATGCCAAAAGAGGTCGATCAAGGCTTTATATGACAGATGTCAAAAAACGATCCTTGGCGGGAAGTGTAGGCCCAATTGGATGATGTATCCTTGGATGGAATGGGTCCCCAGGGACAGACTGGAAACTGTACTGATGTAGGACTCCCAAAACCAATTGGTTCAATGTAATAGTGGTGCATAAGGAAAAGAAAAGAGAGGTGGCCACATAGCGTAACTCCGTATAGTAAAAAATTGCGTGTTTATTCACAGCTGACAAACTTACATTTGGCTGAAGTAAAGAGTTCTTGCATGCAAATGGGGCGACAGTGGAGTCCTCCCGACGCGTTTCGTGGTCAAAAGCACATCGTCCACTGATGGCATACGCCATCAGTGGTCAACAAGTTCCGGTAAGCCTGCACTTTTATCGGTGGTGGGACTGTCTCGTTTTAGAAGTCACGTATCTTTTCATTTATTCACTCACTTGAAGGACATGTGGAAAATATGAACTTCGATATTATCAATCATCCTAAACACTGAGTTTTGCTGGACTTTGCACTTCACTTGATATCACATTAAGTGTACCAGACTATTTGCTTAATTGGCACCTTTTTTCCATTCAAAGGGTTGTACATACCGTTTTGACTTATGTTTTACATTTATTAATATCTATGTATTTTATTTACTACACAGATTATGGTATTTTGATATACACTTTATCATTATAAGCGCTACACTTATATATCCTTTTGTTACTTTGCTTTTTTGAATAAGCTGTGTTAGCAGCTACCATTACCGCACTATTGGCAGCGCAGGGTATTCACTTTTCTTTGCAAAAAATACCCAATCACCCACAAAGAAAACAGAAAAAAAAGAGTATGTTTGCTTGCACATGATTGATGATGGAAGTCAGCAGAGCTTTACCTCATCCACTAAGTTCTGGGGAAATTCCCTTATAGAGTGCAACTTCCCTTGCAAACAGCTTATTTTATTAAATCAAACCCCAATGTTACATGACAATAAAACATAAAGGGGTAAATACTTTTTATACTGTATTTAATCCACAGCAGCTAGATAATAGAACACATCTACATTTACAAATGGGATGCAGAACAGCTGGCCATATACATTGATGTGGGGATGGCCAAATGAGCCCACAGAAGGATCATTATTTTAAAGCATATTCTAGGAGAGCCTTTTGAGATTTTAGCTCTGGAGAAAACTGAAACAAAATGAGGCCGCAAACAAGGAAATCCTTTACAGAAGGCAATCACTTCAGGGGTCTCAAACCGGGGGCCCTGCAGCTGTTGCGGAACTACAAGTCCCATTATTCCTCTGCCTATGGGAGTCATGCTTGTAACTGTTTAGCCTTGCAATGCCTCATGGGAATTGTAGTTCTGTAACAGCTGGAGGGCCACCAGTTTGAGACCCCTGGTATAAGCAGTCCAATATAAGCTGTTTGTGTAAGCAGTCCAATATAAACATCAAATTAATACAGCCTTTATCTAGGGATCCAGAAGTTAAGAATGTATGTTGAACAATGCTTTGAGTTATCATGAGGTCTGCATTATGTTTAATTAGATTTATAGTTTATTCTATCTACTTTAGCTGATTTTAACTTTTATGTTGTAGTTCATAGATAAAGCCCCTACAGCATTACATTAGCCAGTGAGTTCAAATAATTACTATTTATGGAATGTTTATATGTCAGTAAATTCTAGAACACACTACAGATTATACACCACACAATTAGACATGTTTTGTTTTGTTTAGATTAGTTAATTTAGTTATTTTGTTCTGTTAGATTCGGTTGATCTGTTCAATCCATATTCAGAATTCATATTCGTAATTAGTTTTGTATTTTTTCAAATTTTCTTAGAATTTAACGTTTTTTCAGTTCAACATAGGCGTGTGCAAGGGGTGTGCCAGTTGTGCCTGGGCACCCCCCCAATCCTGGAATTGGCAACCTGTCAATGGTGGGCATGTGATAGGTAAACTGCAATCCTTCCTTGCCTACCCTCAGAACCTGGACAGGAGAAGTGGAGGGGGCTGAATTTAGTGGAACCGATCTGTATTTTCCTCCTTGGATTGGTAAAAATCTTGCGCCACGGGAACATTTAAGTGGTATGAACCAATACTAATTAATTAATTAATAAATAAACTATGAAATAAAGCTGCTCCCCAAAAATTCAGTAGCCTGAAGTATCTGTGTATATTGTGAGGGTAGGGGGCGCTGATGAGCTAATATGTGAAAAAATTATATATATATATATATATATATATATAAAATATATATGAATTAATTATACATATACCTAAATTAAACAATATCGTGCATCAATAATATTATTCAAATAAGGAAGAAAAAACGTCCATGCATAATTATAAATATGAGTATAATCAGTGCAAAATGTGCCAAAAAAATCCAGTGATAAAGAAAGTCTTTGATGGTATAATAAAATAGTTGCGTGATGGAAATAAATGATCAAAGTGAAGCCTTCACCAAACAGCAAATAATCCACCCGACGTGATTTGAAAAAAGATGGCTCCTTACCAACAATATTTGACCCTTTAACTAAAAAGAGGTCATAAACACTTGACCCGGAAGAATCCAATCACCCGATCATAAGCCAAACGATCATATTCCAAGCAGATGCCAGGTACCACAGAATATAAAAGAAAGGGCCGCAATAGTGTAACACTGATTTATTAAAACAAATGTAAAAACAATAACAGCCGATTGGCTCCTTACTGTGTCCGGTGCCCAAATCCCGGCACTGAGGCTGCTGAGCGTTATCAGATATGAGAACCGGTCTCCGTCGCCGTGTAGGTTGGCGTGCATTCCACCACCAACACCCAGCCGACCCGGAAGATATGTGTGTGTGCGTGACCAGTATGCACCTCGACGTACGTTTCGTTTTGGATTACGTCATCAGGAAGCGTACCTGGTCACGCTGAGGGGTGGATTTTTAAAGTCCAAAATTCAATTGAGTGGCAGGGAGTAGGCCAATCGCAGCCTCAGTCCCATTCTCAAGCAACAATATAAAACTATATCAAACGCACAATAGATTAAATGACACTCCACCGACATGTATAAAAAATCAATGTGCAATGAGTAAATACATATAAAATATTACACTCACTTTATATAAAAGATATTAGAACATGAAATTTCTTATTAAAATAAAACTTTATAAATGTTTGTATATATATATATATATATATATATATATATATATTTTCCTCCTGCAGCAACAGAAAAGTAGGCTTCTCCTCCTCTGCTTTTTGTAAACATTCAGCTGCCACAGAAGGAAAATATAGGGGATCGGTACTAATATATGCCACCCCTCCTTTCCCTGTTCCTCTTCCTTCTGATGTCTGGGTCCCCCATGTGCTCCCTTACTTCCCCTTCCTCCCATTGTTTCAGGATGGAGAGTGGGGAAGAGGCCGGTAAATATGTCAAATGCATATGTGCTAGAGCTTTGGGGGTGCACACCCTAATGCAACAGGCTGTGCACACCTACAGCGTTCAAATTGATAAACTTTGAATCAGTCAAATCGAAAAATTTCGATTTTCTTCAATTTGAATGTGGCAAAGTGAACAAACAAAAGAAAAATCTTTATCAAATGATTTCAATGACTCTTTAATTCACCTTTGGCTTAACAAAAACAGCATTATTTCGAAATGGCAATCTAATAACACACACAGTCTTCGATTTCAGAAATATGTTTACAGTTCGAATCCGAATGGAATTCGATGTAAAATTCAATAAGAATTTTGGAAATTCGGACGAATTTCATTTAGTTATTCGGAGCATTTGGTAAACTTTGTTTATACTGTAATTCAGGTATTCAAATATATCGGAATCTCTGAATAATAAAAAAGGTGTCCAAATATTTATTCAGAACAAAACAAACCGCACATGTCTACACACCACACTCTTTACATCATTCCCTACTCTTACTAACAGTATAATAATGCTAGCACAATCATACCTTGTGACATGTTAGGTTAGTTGCTAAAATTATACGCTCCACGTGTCTTGCTTTTTTTTGATTAACTAGTGTAAAAATGTATTTGCATGTATTATTAATAAAGTTTAACATCATCATTATTATTATTATTATTATTATTATTATTATTATTATTAGTAGTAGTAGTAGTAGTAGTAGTAGTAGTAGTAGTAGTAGTAGTAGTAGTAGTAGTATTAGTAGCACTCCAAATATGAACAAAACAGGAACTCCCTAATTAATTGAATACAGCGGTACTAACGCCACTATTATTATGCAAACAAGAAAATGTTCTAACAAATCAGTCCTGTCCATACTTGAATATCATTTAAGTATGCAAAAATAGAAAGATGTAATTTTATAAACTAAGCAAAATTCTTTTATAAATATCAGCTAGGACATAGCAAATGTAAATCAGGTAGGATTTGAGTGGAAATGCAATTAGGCCAAGTCATGGATATCATCAAGTAGAACTGATGCTTTCACTTCATCATTATCTATACAAAACTTTACCCGGCATGAAAAATGCAAAGTTATTTCAAAGATTCTGAAAATATCTTGGACAAGTTTTGATTTCTGCAGAGTAAGCACTCTCCGATCTCCTCTGGGGAATTGGTAATGATGGCTGGTTTGAATGTTTAATAGAAAAGGGAATTCTCTTGTTAAGTTATATGTGTCCATATTAACATGCTTCAAAATGCAAAATGGAATACAAATATCTTTCTTTGAATTAATCAAGAAGGATGAAGTTTATATTCTTTGTCATCCTATGGCTATATTTCCCCCTGCTGGCAAGAAATAGAAATGCCAGTATCAGCAGCTGCAATAGTATGTGTTTAAACTGCAGTTTTGTTCAGGCGGAACAAAAAAGACTTATAAAATGTATTATACACTACAGTAACAAATATTATACAATTATGCTTTATGAAAAATCTGATTGATTATGATTTTATATATATAGATATATGGATATATATAGAGATATATATCTCTATCTATCTATCTATCTATCTATCTATCTATCTATCTATCTATCTATCTATCTATCTATCTATCTATAAAGATAGATATAGAAAAAAAGATAGATAGATATATAATGCTGCTCTGCCTTGCATATATAATTAAAATAAAATATATTAGTTGACTGTTGATGTTACCAATATTGTAACTATTACGTAAATTTCACTAAACTGTTTGCGTAAGTCGTTCGCGAATAGGACTTTGCGTAGAATGACGTTCAAGTCGTAAGCATTGGCTTGTTACTGGTTAACTTCGAGCATGCGCACTGGGATACCCCCACGGACGGCGCATGAGCCATTCAGAAAAAACGTCATTTACGTCGGGTCAAGACGTATTGCCATAAAACACGCCCCCATCTCATCCATTTTACATCTCATCCATTTTACACAGTTACACTACGCCGCCGTAACTTACGGCGCAAATTCTTTGAGAATACGGGAAATACGCTGTAAGTTACGGCGGCGTAGTGTATCTGAGATACACTACGCCGGCCATAAGAAGCGCCGCGCTTCGTGGATCTGGCCCTATATGTCTTGATCATAGGTGTGTGCAGCTTATTGCATTAGGGTGTGCACCCCAAATGTATTAAAACATAGATGTGTCAGTAGAGCAGTGGATATGTCATTAGAGCAGAGGTTGGTGCCAGTAGGGCAGTGGAAGGTGTAAGTCGTTTTTTATTTTTATTATTTTACTTTTTTTTAGTTTTTGAACCGCATTGGGGGCTTTGGTGAAATATCAGCAGGAGGAATCTGCACCGCACAGGGTGATTAGGGTGTGCCCAGGCACACCCCCTGCGCACGCCTATGGTCTTGATAATTGTTCTCACCCAATTATTCAGTTCACATACAACTATATTAAATGGGTTTGCTACTGTTACTTTTGTTCACGTAAAATAGTTATTTGACTCTTGTAGCCCTTTATTTGTCAGGAATCTGTATTTTATCGAATTCATTTTTATTTTAATACCTCAACTTACCCCTTTTCTACTTTCTTTTACTACTTGCCGACTGCCCTACAGCATTTTTACTGCTATAGGGCGGGAGCTGTGTGCTGGATGATGTATACTGTATATATGTCATCCCACACTTCCGAGTAGGGGGCACACATGCGTGCTCCCGGCGGAATGCTCTCGCTGTGATTACACACATTGGAAGCCAACCAAAAGACAACTCTTTTTGTGGGGAAAAAAGGGCATACATTTTATTTGGGTACAGTGTCACCTAAACGCGTAATTTTTCAGTTAAAGTAACGCATTGCTGTATTGAAAAATATGGCCTGGTCATGTAAGGGGTTAAATCTTCCGATGGTCAAGTGGTTAAAATATCCATGCTATTTTTTTTGTGAATTGACTTAAAAAATAACCCAGAAATCAATAATATAATGTGTTTGAAGCGAAAATTACTTAATTTTCAGTGTAAATGCAGTGTAAAGCAAAGGGTTCCCTTTACTGCAACCCTTCCTTGATACTTATACTTGCCTTTCTCTAACACTCTACACCACCAGCTAGTTTCCAGTTTTGATTCAATGCAGTTCATTTACTAAAGGCAAATAGACTATTCACTTTGTAAGAGAACCTACCAGCTCCATAGAAATGTATTGGGTTATTTTACTATAAATGGAGCATTCAAAATCTGGTGCAGTTGTGCATGGTAACCAATCAGCTTGTTCAATGAAAGGAGTTGTAAACCCTCAAGGTTTTTCACCTTAATGCATTCTATTCCGCATGAATGCCCCCATGGAAAGCGGCTCTCCGTATGTCTTACATCCCTACGATGGCCACATCCTCAAAAACAGCAATCACTCAAGGCCAGGTTGGCATCGGCAATATATGCTGGAACCCAGTACCATTGCAACAGCACTTGGTACGCTGCTTCTAAAATGGCAGTATGTAAAAGAAAATTTAGCTACAGAAGGCCAGGCCCTGCTCCAATCTGCCTGGTCGATCTCAGTACCCAGATCTCGTTCTTATTGGAAGAGGAAAGTGAGGTGAAAGATGATTGACCATGCAAAGATGCATAGAGAGTAGAGATAAGGCCCAGAGTCCATTGCTGATTTTTAAAAAGAAAGAAATTATCTTACTGGGTGTATAGCCAAGAGCACCTTTTCTAAATATTTTTAATTTTTGAGTCTCACTTATATCATAAACCTACTAGAGGTGTTACGTTTCAATATAACTGTATTTCTAGGATGCATTTACATATTCAGGTAGGGAAAACTTGTGGTGCTGCAACCTTTAAATTTAAAGCGTTTGTAAACGATCACTTGTAAAACAACCCATTCAGTTTAAAGTAGAAAATACCTTTTTTCTTTTTTATAAGTGATCACATGCCCTCTGTTCTCAGCTGCATAAGAGCTAGGGGGGGGGGGAAGCAGCTTCACAGTGAAAGGCTGTGCAGTGGGGGCATGTCAGGACAAGTCTGACCTTTTGGAGGAGAGCATACTGAGTTCCCAGCATTGCTAGAGAACTGACCACGCTGTGCTCTCCTGCTTAGTGTGGTCAGTTTTTATTAGGAAAGCAAGGGGACTAGCAGGAATAACATGAATTTCACAAAAAGGAAGCAATACAAAGAGAACAGGATACTATACAAGTACATGGTAAAGCAGGTACATATCAGGAATATGAATGTGGGGGTAAAAAAACGCTTTTAACGTCCACTGGGACATGTGCAATAGTCTATGCCAGGATTTACGCTGTACATACCATAGACAAACATCAGAGAGTTAGAAAATCCACCACCAACTTGATTGATGATAAGATGGTTCAAACTTTATTAGGTATCCATCTAGTCATACAAGTATCCATCACATAAAATAATGTACACGTTTCTGCCCCAACCTTAGGGCTTTAATCATAATCACGATGATTAATGCCCTAGGGTTGGGTCAGAAATGCATAAAAAAATGTTATGATATTGTAATGTAATGTATTGTAATGATATTTTTATTTCTTGATGGATGCTTAATAAAGCTTAAACCATTTTATCATAAATCAAATTGGTGCTGGATTTTCTAACTCTCACTTGACATGTAGCACCCAATGTTTAGGTAGGTGCTAGAGGTAATATTTTTGGTGAGTGCAGGTAAATTTAGACAAGCATAGCTTGTTTTGATATGTGTGGGCTGGGACTGGCTCAGAGTAGAAGCTGTGACTCACAGGCAGCATCACTCCACTATCACCCCCCTCTTGCTTCCAGAGGATTCTAGAAGAAGAGGAGGGGAAGAGAGGTGGAGCTGTCTGGGGTGCCTCAGGGAGCCCTGACCAATCCCCAACTAGGATTGGCAGGTGGCAGGCCTCCTTGAAATGCCCAGAGTCAGCCCAGCTGGGAAGGAGTTGTCAGGTAGAAGATCTGAGGATGGAGTACTAGGCTGCTGGGGCCTTTGAGGGAGCTCCCCAGTCTGGGAGGGGACCTTAGGCCTAGGACTCGGGTGCAGGACAGATCCCATCAAGAACTCATGAAAGATCTGAACAGGAGGCACAGAGAGGTGTCAGAGAGGATAGCAGGAGCTAGTACTGCCGGGCAAGTCTTCCCTGGGGATGGTCCTGATGTTCGAATGGGTGTTGGGTGTTCATTTGTCCGCAAACAAACCGAACATTTGGGGCATTCGCAGCAAATTTGAGTGCCACGGAGTGACCCATATTGCTTGCATACTTTGGTCAATCACAGCATGATCTGTTGGGAGAGCCATGCTTGGACAAAGGCGTGCCTTTGACCAATAATTGCTCAGGGGGCTAAGTCCACACCCCACACTATATAAGGCTGCTTACACAGCAGCCGTATGTAGTGTGCTAGAGTGGAGAGATTGAGAGAACTTGAGCTAGATTAGGTAGGATAGTTAGTGGCGTGCAGGCAGATTAGTTTATATATTTATATACACTGCAGTCAGTGTAGAATATATATACAGTGCGGGCAATGTATTAATATATATTTATATATATACTGTGTATGTGTGTATATATATATATATATATATATATATATATATATATATATACACACAGTGCATTCAGTGTAGACTATATATACAGTATATGACAGAATTAAGAAAAAAAACGGCATGGGGTCCCCCCAAAATCCATACCAGGCCCTTTGGGTCTAGCATAGATTTTAATAGGAACTCATACCAGACCCTTATACGAGCAAGCAGCCTGGGAGGCCAGGAAAGGGGGGATGAGCGATGAGCACCCCCCTCCTTAACCATACCAAGCCACTTGCCCTCAACATGGTAAGAGTTCCCCCCAAGCAACTTGTCCCCATGTTGATGGAGACAAGGGCCTCTTCCCGACAACCCTGGCCATTGGTTGTCGGGGTCTGCGGGTGGGGGGGGCTTATCAGAATCTGCAAGCCCCCTTTAACCTATCCACCAAAAAAATTTAAAAAAGTAAAAAAAGTAAAAACCACAATAGACAGTTTTTGACGATTCCTTTATTAAAAAAAAGGGGAAAAAAATGTCCTGTGATGTCCATCCATCTTCAATCATGCCGCCTGATGAACCTGAAAAATAGAAAAAAAACTCTGTATTCCATCGAGGCAGTGATATAACCGAATGACCCTGCCCCTTCTGATGTCATGTGATGTCAGACAGGGCGGGATCATCCAGTTATGTCAAAGGGTGGCCCTGCCCTTGCCTTTATAACAACTGTCAAACAGCCAAAAGACAGCAGTCGCCGGGAGGCCTCCCATGGAGGTAGATTTTTTTTTGTTTTTTTTCACATGATTGACAATGGATACACTTTTTTTTTTTTTAATAAAGGAATTGTCAAAAAGTAGATGAGCGATGAGATGTCCATGCAGCGCACGCATCGCCTGTCTCCACCAGGCGAAATTTTTTTGGTATATATTTTCGCAGAACAAGCAATTGGTTGATTGGATATCAATCAGTTGGGACAACTATACACACTTAGCTACTCCGGGGTGCATTCAGGGACCTGCACCAGCATGACATATTGGGATAAAGCGTCTGTGTGTCTCAGTAGGAATAAATGGGATGCCGGCATTGGGATGCATGCAACACTTTAAAACAGTGTCACTATTTTAAACAAGGTTAGGACTGTATGATACATTAAATACGTTAAATACAGTTCTGTAAGCAAAACCTTATTTTCCGACAGTGCCCCTACCGAAACTAGACTCTGGATCCGCTCCTGCATCCAGGCTTAGACATCTGTCCCTAACCGCTCTGTGTGCAGCTACATGTAAACAGCAGCGGCCACAGTCTGCCTGCTATTAGTTTAAATGGGCTGAGCGGCAGCAGCTGATCATGTGATCTGGTCATCCCAGCAGCAAGAATTTGCTGATTCCTGCCACAAGAGACCTTATAAACAGCACATAGAACATATACATAGATATTCTCTCATGTAGAAAGCAACTGACTGATGAGTTCATATCTATGTCCTCTTTTTTTCAACTAACATGCCTCTTGTTAGCATATGAGCACAACTGTTTGCTTTCTTGATCTGCTTCTCCATCACTCAGCCAAACCCTCTATTGGGTTTCCAAGAGGCTGATACCAAGCCATTTTATAAACTTGCACTACTTGCATTAGTTTAAAAAAAAGACGTATTAATAAATATGGAAAAGAACAAACAGAGTTGCGCTGTGTGAAAAATAATAAATGTTAAGATATATTAAACTAAAATATAAATTTGTGATAAACCATAGGTGAAAGGAATATGATATATGATTATCACACTTGTGATTTTTTGTCCTGTTGTGCAATAAAGTTCAACAAAAAGTGAAAAAAATATATATAATAGTGTCCAGAAGGTCAATCTGATGAAAAGTAGGTACACCCTAAGCGTTGAAAATAATCCTGATGATCAGTAAAGTTCAGCAAGAAGGTGCAAATTCAATTAATCCTGGCTTCAATGGAGATGACCACCACCACCAAAGACAACTTGTAAAAATGGAGGCTTACCGGAAGGCAAGCGTAACCAGCTTGCGGCTGTAAACCCCAGCCAGGGCCTTTGTATGAAGCAGCCACAGACGCAGATATGTTATGAATCCTCCAGGTAAGTCGCCATCAATTAAATATACCCAAAAAAACAACAATAGGCTCACATAGTGAAGTTCAGCAAAAAAAAGGTGCAAATGTAATCAATCGTGACTTGGATGTAAATGACCACCACCACCAGAAAACACCTTATAGAATGGAGGCTTACCAGAAGGCAAGTATAATCAGCTTGCGGCTATAAACCCAAGCCAGGGCCTTTGTATGAACCAGCAACAGACTCAGATACACTGTAGATCCTCCAGATAAACCGTCATCAATGGTATATACCCAAAAAACAATAGGCTCACATAGTGAAGTACCGTAAAAGCATTGACACGTTTAATAGAATAAAATGCACTTACAGGAAAGTAGAAATATAAAAGCAAGGAATATGTAAAGCCGGCCGGCTTACTCGAACGCCCGTCCGCTCGGACCGTCACGTCATGTGTCAGCACATCACCTTCCCGACGTACGCTTCGTCATACAATTGACGTCGTCTGGGGCATAAATATAGAGATGCTTTTATTGGTGTCTTTTCTTCCTGACTGGAGTTTTGTTTTAAATGTACATTTTTTATTTAGTGGCAACATTCTACTAATGCTTTCAAAAGCATTTGCAAATACATGGCCTTAAATGGTGAAAAAGGAGCAATAAAAAAGTTATCTGTTTTAAAATGTAAAACAATGCAGAGTAATCGATCTTTTTACAATTATAAATGGATTATTTTCAGCTTCATGTGAAATATTTATTTTAAGTATTAAATCAGGATATTGCTACAAGATATTTGACGTGCAATGAGGATATCCAGTGTAAGTCTAAAATAAATAAAGCTAGGTTGTCCTTAAATTCTGCTTTTCTTTTACTTTTGGCTTTGCCTCATTACAGCTGTAGCCATAACCCCAGGATGGGGATTATTTACCAGAGACAAGCTCACACACAAGATTCTAAATGACGTAAGGGTTGAAAACGTCTTTCTAGACACATCTTAAAAATTTTCAACTCAGTTAGTAAATCTTTTTTTTTCTTCTACTGTATATTAGAAGAAAATTGTGTTACTATTCCCTATTGCTTTTTCCACCAAAGACATGTATATTGGAAAACGCCATTTTTACCACGTTGTTGTTTACACAGGAGTTCCTACTAATTAATGTGTCTCATGCCTGTCTTATAATGATCCTCTGAGCAAATCCTCAAACTTAAACTATTGTTTTTAGGTATGTTATCAAAGTTTTAACAAGATTCAAATGTAGCCTTTTGCTCCACAGGTTCAGTTCTGATACTGCATTGCTTATAGATGAAGGTTTCATGTTTTTGCCAATAGATCTACTTTTATAAAGTGTTTATTTGCTTATGAGGTTTGCAGATTATAATTTTGTATTGAATCTAAAATACTGTAGCATACATGTACCACCGTACACAGTATTCAACGCCGGCGAAGTGAATGAAAGACAGACAGCAGCTCAAGTCATCGGCCATCAGTCATGCCCAAATTTGACCAATGGGTGGGACTTTTATTTATTTACTTTTACTTACTTCAAAATACAGTGTACGGTGGCACTTGTATACTATATTGTATCTTGGGACAAGATGTGCTCTGTCCTCACCAGCACCTGAATACACTGGCCCAGATTCTCAAAGGAGATACGACGGCATATCTCCAGATACGCTGTCGTATCTCTGAGTCTGAGCCGTATCTATGCACCTGATTCTTAGAATCAGTTACACATCAAATTTGTATTAGATCCAACCGGCGTAAGTCTCTTACGCCGTCGGATCTTAACTGCATATTTACGCTGGCCGCTAGGAGCGTGTACGCTGATTTACGCCTAGAAATATGTAAATCAGCTAGATACGGGAATTCACGAACGTACGCCCGGCCGACGCAGTACAGATACGCCGTTTACGTTAGGCTTTTCCCGGCGTAAAGTTACCCCTGCTATATGAGGCGTACATGCGGCGTACCAATGTTAAGTGTGGACGTCGTTCCCGCGTCAAATTTTGTAAATTTTACGTCGTTTGCGTAAGTCGACCGTGAATGGGGCTGGACGTAATTTACGTTCACGTCGAAACCAATACGTCCTTGCAGCATACTTTGGAGCAATGCACACTGGGATATGTCCACGGACGGCGAATGCGCCGTTCGTAAAAAGCGTCATTTACGCGGGGTCACATAACATTTACATAACACACGCCCACATCTACCACGTTTGAATTAGGCGGGCTTATGCCGGCCTATTTACGCTACGCCGCCGCAACTTACGGAGCAAGTTCTTTGAGAATACTGCACTTGCCCGTCTAAGTTGCGGAGGCGTAACGTAAATAGGATACGTTACGCCCGCTCAAAGATACGCCGCTGTACGTGAATTGGGGCCAAAGTGTAAACCTGGGAGACTGATACTGCCAGCTTGGAGCAGTACCGATCTGTTATGGTATTTATTAGTATTGAATCTTGCCATGACTTTTATTATGTTCTTAATGACTATATAAATGTGATTATTTAAATGAAAGCATTGTTTGTCCCACCATAGCATATTATAGCCTTGTTTGAATGAATTTGAATCTTTTTGACTACCTAAGATCCTCATCATCCAAGGTCTCCCAGCTGAACTGCTCATATGCAGTAGAATCCACCATTAATTTCTATTAGGGGTGTATTGCTGTCTCTGCAAGTTTTAGGCAGGTGTGAAAAAATGCTGTAAATTAGGAATGCTTTCAGACATAGAAGTGTTAATAGTTTATTTTTATCAAATAACAAAATGGAAAGTAAATGAAGGGAATAGAAATCCAAACTAAATCAATTTGGCATGACCACCCTTTGCCTTTAAAACAGCATCAATTCTTTGAGGTACACTAGCACATATTTTTGGCAGGAACCTGGAAGGTAGGTTGTTCCAAACATCTTTGAGAACTAACCACAGATCTTCTGTGAATGTCGGCTGCCTCAAATCCTTCTTTCTCTTCATGTAATCCCAGACAGACTCAATGATGTTGAGATCAGGGCTTTTTGGAGGCCATCACTTCCAGGGTTTTTTGTTCTTCTATATGCTGAATATAGTTCCTAATGAAATTTTCTGTTTGGGGTTGCTCTCCTGCTACAGAATAAATGTATGTCGCGTGCACATGATCGGATTTTTCGTCGGAAAAACCTTGGATGGTATTTCCGACGGAATTCCGCTCAAGCTTGGCTTGCATACACCTGGTCACACAAAAGTTCTCTGAACTTTCGTCCGTCAAGAATACGGTGACAACACTACGACAAGCCAAGTTAAGTTCAATGCTTCCGAGCATGCGTCAAATTGTTTCCAAGCACGCGTCGGAATTTTGCATGTCAGAATTGCTACAGACAATCTGATTTTCCGATAGGAATTTTTTCCGTCTGAAAATTTGAGACCCAGCTCTCAGTCTTTTGTTGGCCGAAATTCTGACAGCAAAAGTCAGATGGAGCATACACACGCTCGGAATTTCCGCTCCAAACCTCACATCGGACTTTTGCTGTCGGAATTTCTGATCGTGTGTATGGGGCATAAGAGGCACTCACACGCCTCCCTGATGGTATGGCATGAAGTATCTGCCTATATTTATTAGCATTGAGGACACCCCTGATCCTGACCAAATCTCCAACTCCATTTTCAGAAATGCAGCTCCAAACCTCCACCATGCTTCAGTGTTGTCTTCGGACGCTCTTTACTGTATTGCACTCCAACCAATTCGACGAACAAACTGCCTCCTGCTACACCCCAGTTCCTATGTTTTTGAGCATAGTTGAATCGCTTAACCTTGATCTCATGTCATTAATATGGCTTTTTGCCCACAATTCTTCCTTGAAGACCACTTCTAGCCAGACTTTTCTGGACAGTAGATGGGTGTACCTGGGACCATAGGCGTGCGCACAGGGTGTGCCAGGTGTGCCCAGGCACACCCTAATCACCCTGTGCAGCACAGATTCCCTCTACTGCCCTGGCTCCCATCTTTCCCCACCGCAACGTTGCCAGCTTCCCTCCTCTACTATCGGCTGTTGCTGCTGGGATGTTTTAGGAGTGGGGAAGGGGCCAGTAAACATGTACTTTACTGGCCCCTTCCCTTTCTGAATGAACACCGTGAGTGATCGGTAGTGTGTGTTTGGGCTTTGGGGTGCACACCCTAATGCAATAGGGTGCGCACACCTATGCCTGGGACCCATAGGTTTTCACCAGTTCTGTGCTGATGTCACTGCTGGACATCTTCTGATGTCAAATGGAAGAAGCACGATGTGCCTTATATATGCTGCATTAAGTTTCCTTGGCCATCTACTACGTCTGCCATCCTCAACATTGCCTGTTTCTTTGTGGTTCTATAATGACCAGCACATCTTGAAATCTCAGTCTGCTTTGATTTCTTTGCTTGCAAGAGACATTGCTGATGTATTATATCTACCCTATGTCTTGTTGCTGTTCTCAGTCTTGCCAAGTATATACTGTATATACTGTCTTCCACAACCTCATCGTAGTAGTAGAGTTTGGCTGTTGCCTCCTACACAATTGTTTCTGTTTCAGTTAATGGCTGTGTGTTTCAACCTACTGTACTTGCACGTGTACAAAGTGTGCAAGTGTAAGAATTGATGCTGGTTTGAAGTTAAAGTATAGTGGGCCATATTCTCAAACAAGTTACGCCGGTGTATCTACTGATACACCGGCGTAAATTGAATTTCCCGCCGGCGTATCATTATTTTGTATTCACAAAACAAGATACGCCGGATTTAGGCTAGAATTCGACTAGTGTAAGTCACTTACACTGTCGGATCCTAAATGTAATTCGCCGCCGGCCGCTAGGTGGCGTTTACGTTCAGGTCTCATTTGTTTATGCAAATGAGCCTGATACGCCAATTCCCGAACGAAATCGCGTCGCGTAACCGTCGCTAACGTCATTTGCGTAAGCGTAAGGTTACCCCTGCTATATGAGGGCTAACCTTACGCCAGTCCCACGTACGCCATGTTAAGTATGGCGTCGGGTCCGCGTCGTCTTTTCCCATCGGGTATGTCGTTTTACTAAGTCGTTCTTGAATACGACTTTACGTCAATGACGCACACGTCGGCGTCATTGACGTTTTCCGCCGAGAACTGGAGCATGCGCACTGGGCTATGGAGTTACGCGGGGATACGCCGGGCCAATTACACTACGCCGCCCCAAACTACGGAGCAAGTGTTTGGGGAATACAGCACTTGCTCCTGTAGGTTGGGGCGGCGGAGTGTAAATGGCTTACGCGACGCCCGCCCGAAATCTACGGGAATATGGCCCAGTAACACCAGATATTGATATTATTTCGATTTTTTTTCTGTTCCCTCAGTTCCATTTTGTAACTTGATAAAAAGAAACATATAAAATATATTTTTGAAAGCATTCATACTTTAGAGCATTCCTTCACACCCACCTAAAACTTTGGCACAGTACTGTATATAATAGTTGATTTTGTCAATGGGTTAATATTTATACTTAAAATGTAATAAATGAAGTTAAGAAACCATATACTTTAGCGTAAAGAAGGAAATGTATCACAAATACATAAAGTATATATATATATATATATATATATATATATATATATATATATACACACACACACACACACACACAAATACAGTATATGCATACAGTATTGCTGCAATTAGTTCTATGTAAAAGACCTGCAAATAAATATACTGAGTAATGCCGCGTACACACCATCACTTTATGTGATGAAAAAAAATGACGTTTTTAAAAACGTCACTTTAATTGACTGTGTGTGGGGGAAAACGTCGTTTTATGTCTTGTAAAAAACGACCAAAAAAAATTGAAGCAAGCTTCAATTTTATGTGTCGTTTTTCAAAAGTGCACTTTTTACTTCACAGAAATTGACCGTGTGTAGCAAAAAACGTCGTTTTGTAAGACGTTTTTTCATCCACGCATGCCCAGAAGCAAGCTTCAATGGTAAAACGTGGTGGAACGTAACCTCACTTTGCTAGAACATTGTGAGAAAAACAATGGTGTGTAGGCAACTTCGTCTTTGAAAATTGAAGTTTCAAAAACGTCATTTTTTACTTCACAGAAAGTGTCGTTTTTTTTCATCACATAAAGTGATGGTGTGTACGGGGCATAAGACTTATGTATATACAAAAGAACAAATAGCTCTACAAATGAGGGCTGTACATTACTTTGATCAATTCATACATGTTGTTCGCATGACTTGATCATCATTTTCAACATTACAGGTTATTTGCTTTTGAAAATGAGGGCTCTGGTGTTCAAATTAAGTGTCTCTCCTTCAACTCTGTGGGTGCTTGATGGAGTTGAGCAGCTGCTTCTACTTCAAATGTGTAGATATTGTGTATTGCTCATTATGCTCCACTAAAAAGAAAGCTAAGCTGCATAAACCCAGACATATTTCTTTTCCAAAGCAAGACTCCCACTGGAGAGTTGTAGACAAAGTATGGCCATGTCCCTGTCTTCCAATCTAGTGAAAAGACATTTAATCATAGGTAAGGTTGTGTGTTTGGTTTCATTTTCTTGCCAAAAAATGTCAGTTTCATGGAAAACATGTAATCAAAATGTATGTTTTTTTGAAGTTTGAAGGACAGCAGGAAGAAGAGAGAAACATTGTAACATTGTAATATTGTAATGTGGAGTGACTAGGTTTTCTACTGCTGCTTATAATACAGAGTCCACAAAATATTTCTCATCTTAGGCTAAACATAGCTTTTTTTAAGACTTATATTGTGACAATCATAAATACAGTACTACGGCTTCCTTTCTTGTGGGTATATACTAACATGGCAGTAGTTACAATTATAGCAACAACGTCATTTGAGGCTCTGCAGGATAGATACGGCTTTTCGCCCTTTATGCGGTTACATTATATGCAATTGAGACATGCTGTGAAGGCGCAGAGCAGTGCTTCTGAATGTTCTCCTTCACCGACGCCATTATTTAACTTAGTCCTGAGAGCATCCAACACCAAAGGATTTATCTCCCAATTTTATAGTATGCTATTGCAGAACTTCCTGTACAAACACCCCCTGAGAATGATGGATAAGTGGGAGACAGATGTAGGGCGGATGGATGGAAATCAGTGGGAGGAGATTTTACAGGCGGTGCCCTAAAGCTCGCGGAACGTATCATAAAGGCTAACACAATTGTATATTATTTTTTAGAGTGTATTCTACCCCTCATAGATTATACACAGTGGGTCTGAGGCCCACCCCGTTATGCACTAGATGCAAAAGAGACCATGGTGATCTGATCCATCTACTGTGGAGGTGCCCGAAGCTACACTCCTTTTGGAAATGAGTGGTGGACACCATAAACAGGATTTTTCAGGTCTCTATGCCCACCGAACCAAAACACTGTTTACTAAATGTGCTGGAGGAATTTGAATGGGATGAATGCGTCAGAATAGCAGTTACCAGAACCCTGTTCTTGGCACGTAAGATGGTAATGCTCCACTGAAAGTCAGAGGACCCTCCCACAGTTAAGGAATAAGTTGCTGCAGTTGGGAATATGCTTAGAATGGAGAAAATAGTATATCAGCACAGGGAGTGCACCTGTTTGAGAAACTATGGGGGCCGTGGCTAGATGTACCCGGACTCGTCCCGGTAGATTTGGTCATGGGTAGATTGCTAGGTGCGAATGCTGGTTAAGTATACTTGCACAACATACTGGTCTGAATAATATGGGTGAATTAACTTAGGGTGGCACTGGAGGGGCAAGACTTTGATGGTAGGCATAGTTCTTGGTGAGCCACACCTGAGATTTGGATACAGCCAATTTGCACTGTGAATTTGTAAGCTATGCGATGTAACTGTTTGCAAATGAAGCCTGGTTCTGTATGTTTATGTTGAACTTAATACATTTTTCTTTGGATAAAAAAAAACAATTATAGCAACAACAAAAAAGTGTAGTTTACTACCCCTCGACGCCAAATAATCTGTTCTGAAGAAGTTGTTGTTTCACCATGTCTGTTGTCAGATTTGTAAATATGAAAGGTAAGCCTTTGTTATAATCACTTGAGCAAATTTAAATGTTGTAATAAAAATGGAGCTGCATTTCTGCATTCCTTGAAGACCGATTTAATCCACTGTGCTATGGTAAAGCACATAACATATGTTGATGTACTGCAGTGGCAGTAATTGAAAATCACCCCAATGCATCTGCATGGCAGAACAACACAAAGTATGATCAGATTTGTTATAGTGTGTTAAATGCTCTTCAGTGAACCGCCGTGGTGTAAATGAGCCCGTGGAAATGTATAATGCCCTGTACACACGATCGGTTCATCCGATGAAAACAGTCTGATGGATTTTTTCATCAGATATCCGATGAAGCTAACTTTCATCAGTCTTGCCTACATACCATCAGTTAAAAAAACGATCTTGTCAGAACGCGGTGACTTAAAACACTACGACGTGCTGAGAAAAATTAAGTTCAATGCTTCCGAGCATGCGTCGACTTGATTCTGAGCATGCGTTGATTTTTAAACAATGGATTTCCCCACAGACAATCGTTTTTTTCTATTGGTTTTTTAACCATCAGATAATTTTAAAACAGGTTCTAAGTTTTTCACTGATGGGAAAAAAAACGATGGGGCCCACACACGATCGGTTCGTCTGATGAAAACAGTCCATCCGACCGTTTTCATCAGACGAACCGATCGTGTGTACGCGGCATAAGTCTTATAATAGTCTCAAACTTTTTACCGTGGAGGAACCCTTGAAATAATTTTCAGGTCTTAAGGAACTCCTGCTAAAAATTATTATATCTTCCACTAACAATACATTAGCTTATTCAGTAAGTTAAAAATATAGGAATAACAAAAAAGGAGAAACAGCCCTGCTCTATATGACCAAATTATTTTCAGATATAATCATGAAACAAAATGAATAATGGCCAGAAATTAAACAAAGTGAAAATTACACAGCCTGTAGAAAAATGTCCCTTTATATTGGTAGTCAGTGGAAGAATGACTTTTACATTGATGGTTAGTGGGAGAAACATATTTCCACTTATTGGTTGAACTAGATGGACTTGTGTCTTTTTTCAACCAAACTAACTATGTAACTATGTAAACCCCCCTTACCATAGCTGGGACAGGGGGTGGCTGCCGTGGGTGCAGTGGGAATTTGGGGTATTTTGCTAGAAGAGGAGATTTGGGAGGAGGGGGGATTTGTACTGGGAGGGAGGATTTGTGTTAGGAATTGGTGGGGGGGGGGGTTGTGGTAGTAGGGGTGAATGGGGGATTTGTGCTAGTAGGGGAAATTTAGGGGGGATAAGCGATAAGAGGGGGGGATTTTGGCTGGGAGATGGGAATTTGGAGGGGGGGGGGGATTTATGCTCAAAGGTAAAATTTTAGGGGTAGAGGATTTGTGTTAGAAGGGGGAATTTGGGGAGGGGGAGAATTTGAGCTGGGAGAAGCGTGTGAAGATTAGTGCTTGAATTTTTTCAGAGGGTAGGGAGGGGATTTTTGCTCATTGAGGAGGATTGTACCTTTTGAGAAGGAATGTATTTGGCATCTTTGCCCTGGACGCTGGATGACCTTGTCCCAACACTGCCCCTTACCCTGGTGGGCAGTGGAAAAAATGCAATGTTATATTGGAGGTCTGTGGAAAGTATAAACTGTTATACTGGTGATCAGAGGACAGAATGTCCCTTTATGTTACTGATCTATAAGCAGAAGAGGTTTGTCTCTTAAAAATAAAGCTGAAGTCCTCAATGTACAAATTATTCAGTGCATCATACAAATTAGCCAGTCGTTAAACAGTCCCATAGAATAGTAAGCACTAGAAGGGGTTTTAGGATACTCATTTAGTAAAGTCAAAGACAATAATGTATACATAAAACATTACAAGCAAATGGTACAGTATACAGAAAATCATTACCAATTGCTGGAATAAAACTGTGTATACTCTGCTACAGAAAGCCCACAATTAGATTGGCAGTTGAGGGGGCTGCAGGGAACCAAAGGTAGAAACAATCCCTGCAAGCTTCCAGACCTGAACAGAACACAATGAGGAAGAAACTCTAAGGCCTCGTACACACGACCGGACATGTACGCTGAAACTGGTCCGCCGACCAGTTTCAGCGGACAGATCCGATCGTGTGTACAGGCTAGCGGACAGATTTCCAGCAGACAAATGTTTCTTAGCATGCGAAGAAACATGTCTGCTGGAAAGCTGTCCGGCGGACATGTCCGCTGGTTAGTACACCTAACCAGCGGACAGATATCTCCCGCATGCGTCGAATGGATTCGACGCTTGCGTGGAAGTATTTTACTTCCTGGTTTGGTGACGTGGCGGCGTCAACGTCACCGCGCTGTCTGTCCGCGCGGATTTCGGTTTGATGGTGTGTACAGCCATCAGACCGAAATCTCCGAGCGGACATGTCCGATGAAAACGGTCCGGCGGACCGTTTTCATCGGACTGTCCGCTCGTCTGTACGGGGCCTGTGGAGTATAATGAGATATAGGTATAGGCATTAGAGTTGGATTTATTGTTGAGCTTTTAACGTAATATAAGTAATTTTTTATTGCAAAAATAAATGTAGGGCCAGGATAGTACACAAGCACTTAGGGCTCATTCACACTCATAGAGGGCAGTAAAGCATTTGTTTGAGCTGCTGTGTTTTCACCACCTGCCCAAAGGGATGTTGACAATTGTAAAACTAGTTCTCAATCAGTTGTTGCAGACAGATATTGGTTCTTAAAAGTTTTTTGGGTGTACAGATCTTTGTGCACAGGTAGGGCACATAAGAAAATGTATCCCGGCACTGCAATTCAAAGAACTTAAGCATTGTTTGTTAAAATAGATGTAAATCCAACAATGAAAATCTCATATAAGCTTTCAGCATGATAATACCACTTTGAAAAAGGGCCTATTAAAAATGCAGCCAGTAGGAATTATTAAATAAATATTAAATATAAATAAATAATGCCCTGGGGGGGGGGGATATGCATTATTTTATTAATGTAATGCACGTGGACAGAGACAGGATGTGAAAAAAATTAAAATA
This sequence comes from Rana temporaria, assembly GCF_905171775.1. Classification (NCBI taxonomy): domain Eukaryota; kingdom Metazoa; phylum Chordata; class Amphibia; order Anura; family Ranidae; genus Rana; species Rana temporaria. Next base: position 301,978,014 of record NC_053489.1, on the reverse strand, counting down.
AATTGCAGCCAGCAAAAATTAGGAAATATCCCCTGTGAAAAAACACATGCAGCCTGCTATGACTGTAGTGCACGGGGACAAGCCCAGGTTGTAAAAAAAGCTGCAGGACACACAGCAGCGTTATTATATAATACCCTTCCTTTCCCCCTCACAACCAGAATCCCCCAAGATGCACAGCATTTTGCTACCTAAAGGACATTCAGTATACAGTAGGTTGACATCTACTTTAAGAGACTATTGCATTCAAACCTGCCACTAATCTGTTCCTATGCACTTTACGTGCAGTACTTCCTCTACTTTCCCTATCACATTGTTAATATGGTTGCAGGGAGCCTAACCTTTTATAGTGAAGGGGATGGTCTATCAAAAAGCTCATTATTGGCCCTCTAAAGTCATCTGATCAAAGTTCAAATGCCAAGGAGTGTATTTGTGGTAGATGGTTGCAATGGTGGCAAAAATATTCATTATTGTCCCAGGTCCACGTACTGTGATTGGGCTGGATTCCTTTGAACCCACGCTTGACTAGAACCCAAAGCTTAAAGCCACTTTCACACTACCGCGACTTCAAAGTGATGTGATTTTGCAGCTGCAATTTTGCCACGATTTTGCTGCGATTTCAGGGAGTGTCTGTGTAAACTTGAGGTCTATGGACCTCAACTCACATCAAAGTCGGACCAAAGTAGTACAGGAAGTACTTTAAAGTAAATGCGACTTGAAGTCGCACAGATATGAATGGCAGTCATTGGAAATCATGGGGTATGACTTGTCATGCGACTTTGTAGTCCCAAGTCGCAGGACAAGTCGCACAAGTGTGAAAAGGGGGGATGCACAGCCGTTCAGTGCAGACAGCTTGTTTAAACTGATGACAGGCGGGCAGCTGCACGGATCTGTGCAGATCTCCCAACTGCACAGATCCCCGACTGTAGATCCATGCAAAACTTATGCACAGATCAGAACCCAGACAGACTGCATTCTGATCCATGCATTACTTTTCTTTTGTCAAGCTAAGAACATTGTCAGAAAATACCTGTTGATCTTGTAAGAAACGTTGTGTCCTTGTCACTTCCTGTAAACTGCACCAAAGAATATCTTCTTTGCTAATTATTTCCTGTCATGTACCAATTACTCTGCCTTTCCATGTAATGGAGATAAAGAGTAACAGGAATGTTTGTAGTCCATATCAGGAGAGCAGCCTAGGGTGACAACCATTGCTCGCTCCATAGATACAGTCGAGGAGTCATGTAGCTACCAGGGATGGGAAGAACCAGGTGAAAATAAAGAAAAAGGAGCTTGGAGAAAGAATCCAAATGCCACTACCACACCAAGAACTAGTATTCTGAAATATATTGCATTTTTAGCTAAGGGTTTAAACACACTTTAAAGCTTTAGTAAAGTTCACTTTTTTATATATATCTACAGGTAAGCCTATATTAAGGCTTACCTGTAAGTATAGTAAATATCTCCTAAACATGCACTATTTAGGAGAAATTTACTTTAGTAGCAGCCAGTGACGTCACTGGCACATGCGCACTCAATGGATGGCATGCCATCCATTTAGAGTGCTGTGCCACGGCAGTGACATCATCATGGCTCGGCCCTTCAAATTGCCAGAGCCCACAAACCTAGAAGGAAGACCGGGTGAAGATGGAAGCCCTGTCAGTGGTGACAGCGTACTGCTGGAGGGCTTCATTTTAGGGTAAGTCTTTCATAATATATTAGTACATTATGCTCTTAACTTGCAGGGAGAAGATTTGTTGGGGGGGTTATTTTGTTGTTTACTACCACTGTAATCCTTGTGGTCAGATAAAGGAATGCTCTGTTATACTGTATTAGTGCTTAGTGGACAGAATGCTCGTGTATATCTGTGGATGGTGGTCAAAGTAAAGAATTTCCTATGATTTTATTGGTCTGAGAAAATAATGCCTTGCTACATTAGCGGCTATAGCAGTGTCTCCATATATCGATAATCACTTGTCTTATGCCTCTGGGCCAGTGTCGATCCTGACCTCCCTGGGGCCCTAAGCGAAATTACATGTCACATTACAGTTGATAAGGGGGTGGGCGCTGCCGTCAGTGACATGTCACATTAAATATTTAAGTTGAGAAGTGGGGGTTCTGCTGTCGGAGATGCCATCTTACATTAAAGTGAGAAGCGGGGGGGGGGCTGACTTCTTACCTATTCTCCCATGCAGCCAGCAAGTTGAGAAGCGGGGTGAGGGGCCGAAAATTACTTCTTACCAGGCGGGGCCTCTAGTAATTTGGGGGCCCCTCCACAGCTTTGCGGGGCCCTAAGCGGCTTGCATAGTGAGCCTATAGGGTGGATCAGCCCTGCCTCTGGCTCTGTTGAGTGATGATGGTGCTGAAACTGTGAAGTCACTGTCATGACAGAGGCCAATCTGCTACTACTTACTGCTCAAGAAAACCTTAGCAACCTGTGAAAGAACAATAAAGAAAATAAACTAGTGTGCTACTACCTATGATCCAAAACTTTATTATACTTCCACTCAATTGCTGCAATCACCAATTGTGCTCCCACACAAAATCAATAAATATACAACAGAAATAGTGATGCATTGCTGACAATCTCTAAAAAAAATATGTGAACATTAATCAGTAAAAATAAAAAACAAATAAATAAATTATATAGAAACTCAAAAATTTCAAATATGTCTCAATTATTGTGTACATTTAATAAAAGATGCTCACAGTGAATACATGCATCCAGTAATACAGTAATACAGTAAAACCTTGGTTTGCGAGCATAATTTGTTCCAGAAATATGCCTGTAGTACAAAGAACTTGTATATCAAAGCATTTTTTTACAGTGTATAAAAGAGAAGAGAGGCACCTCTAAGTGTAGCAATAAGTTGCTAAATACTGTACCTTCATTAAATGTAACCATATTGCTACACTTAGAGGCTCCTCTCTCCTTTTTTATACTCAGTTGTGACATGACACTACTCTTATATCAAGACATCGCTTGTATATCAAGGCAAAAGTTATTAAAATGCTTTGCTTGTCTTGCAAAACGCTCTCAAACCAAGTTACTCTCAAACCAAGGTTTTACTGTACATTTAAATCACAATTCACCATGCCTTTGCTAAAATACCAAATATCATCATACAAAGGTACATCCAAATGTGCAACAAAGTCCCATATATAATAATAGGAAAGGTTCCCCCTTATGCCTTGTACACACAATCGGAATTTCCAATGAAAAAAGGCAGACGGAATTTGTGTGGGCCCCATCAGACTTTTTTCCGTTGGAGCTTAGAAATAGAACATGTTTTATTTTTTTCCGTTGGAAAAAAGTCCTATCGGGAATTCCGATTGTCTGTGTGGAACTCAGACAGAGAAAAAAACACGCATGCCCAGAATCAAGTCGACGCATGCTCGGAAGCATCGAACTTAATTTTTCTCGGCTCGTCGTAGTGTTTTACGTCACCGCGTTTTGGACGGGCGGAATATGGTCTGACAGTGTGTATGCAAGACAGCTTGAACGGAATTCCGTCAGAAAATTCCATCGGATGTTATCCCATCGGAAATGCAGATCGCGTGTACAGGGCATTAGGCCTGATTCACACTTGATTGTATTTCAGCCACCATTGCTGCTTATTTTTAACAATTTGTTTAATAACATTTCTATGAACTTTTATATATTTTGTTGGTAACTTACCTTTTTGTGATAATTGTATAATAGCACTTGGGTCAGTAAAGGCCCACTAAGGGGGAATCATTCCTATTGTTCTACATTTGGGATGTGGGCCCATCTAACTGATCAACCTCACTTACTTTTTTCTTAATTAAATATATGAACTATTTTTTATATACTGTACTGTATATATGGAACCTTGTTGCACGTTTGGATGCACCTTTTATGATGATATATGTTATTTTAGCACAGGCATAGTGAATTCTGATTTCAATGTATTACTGGATGTATGTGCTCGCTGTGAACATACAGTGGGGATCAAAAGTTTGGGCACCCCAGGTAAAGATTTGTATTAATGTGCATAACGAAGCCAAGGAAAGATGAAAAAATCTCCAAAAGGCATAAAATTACAGATTAGACATTCTTATAATATGTAAAAAAAAGTTAGATTTTATTGTCATCATTTACACTTTCAAAATTACAGAAAACAAAAAAATGGCGTCTGCAAAAGTTTAGGCACCTTGCAGAGTTAATATCTTGTACTGCCCCCTTTGGCAAGTATCACAGCTTGTAAAGGCTTTTTGTAGCCAGCCAAGAGTCTTTCAATTCTTGTTTGAGGTATCTTTGCCCATTCTTCCTTACAAAAGTCTTCCAGTTCTTTGAGATTTCTGGGCTGTCTGTCACGCAGTGCTCTTTTAAGGTCTATCCATAGATTTTCAATTATGTTGAGGTCAGGAGATTGTGAAGACCATGGCAAAACCTTCAGTTTACGCCTCTTGATGAAATCCCCCGTGGATTTTGAGGTGTGTTTAGGATCATTATCCATTTGTAGAAGCCATCCTCTCTTTAACTTCAGCTTTTTCACAGATGGCATCAAGTTACCATCCAAAATTTGATGACATTTTATTGAATCCATTTTTCCTTTTACTCGTGAAACGTTCCCTGTGCCACTGGCTGCAATACAACCCCAAAGCATGATTGATCCACCCACATGCTTCACAGTTGGACAGAGGTTCTTTTCATTAAATTCTGTGCCCTTTCTTCTCCAAACATACCTTTGCTCATTCCGGCCAAAAAGTTATATTTTAACTTCATCGGTCCACAGAACTTGTTTCCAAAATGCATCAGGCTTGTCTATATGTTCATTTGCAAAGTTCAAACGCTGATTTTTGTGGTGAGGACGTAGAAGAGTTTTTCTTCTGATGACTCTTCCATGAAGACCATATTTGTACAAGTATCTCTTTATAGTGGAATAGTGTACCACAACTGCAGTGTCTGCCAGATCTTTCTGGAGGGATCGTGCAGTCAAACGTGGGTTTTGAATTGCTTTTCTCACAATCCTGCGAGCTGTTCTGTCTGATATTTTTCTTGGTCTTCCAGATCTTGCTTTAACTTCCACTGTTCCTGATGACTGCCATTTCTTAATTACATTCCGAACAGAGGATATTGACATCTGAAAACGCTTTGCTATCTTCTTATAGCCTTCTCCAGCTTTGTGAGCGTCAACTATTTTCACTTTCAGTTTTCTAGACAACTGCTTGGAAGAACCCATGGTGCTGATTGTTGGGGCAAGGTCAGAGGAGTCTGGGCATTTAAAACCTTTGAGATTGACATCACCTGGTCTTCCCAGACAATGATTGAGAACAATCCATGACACTGGCAGGTCTCAGCTTTGCAAAGGGGGCAGTGCATGCTAGAAATTCTGCAGGGTGCCCAAACTTTTGCAGACGCCATTTTTTGGTTTTCTGTAATTTTGAAAGTGTAAATGATGGAAATAAAATCTAACCTTTTTTGACATATTATAAGAATGTCTAATCTGTAATTTGATGCCTTTTGGAGATTTTTCCATCTTTCCTTGGCTTTGTTATGCACATTAATACAAATTTTTACCTGGGGTGCCCAAACTTTCGATCCCCACTGTATGTTATTAAAATGTACACAAAAATTTAGACACATTTGACATTTTTGAGTTTTTATCTCATATACAGTATTTTATTTTATTTAAATTGATTGATGTTCACATATTATTTTAGACATTGTTAGCATCACATCACTATTTTCTGTTGTATAACCTGTGAACAAAATACTAGGGGTCCACAGAAACCTGTTTGAGAAATTCTGCCTTAAGGTGCTTTCACACTGACCATACCTATTCCAATCAGCAGAGGATTTGTTCATTGGTCAGAGCCGAATGGCACTGATGTCACCTTTGTGACATCCATGATCATTCAGTTTTTCCCTTCTGGAGCATAATAATGTAACTCGTGTAAGGTCTATGGACAGATGGATTTAGATAGACATGTGTTGCTCTACACCCAACCATCTCAGATCCACTATGTTTCTATCCACCAAAAAACGTAAAAGGACACAGATCTTTTCTGTTTGTTTGTTTTTTTAGACCTAGATGGACTGTACATAGACGCAGATACATTTTATATTTGCCTGACCATAGACTAACATGGAGCTTCAGTTTAGGTTTGCCTGAAAAACTGTCTGGCAGATCTGATTGGTCCACCATGTAAGAGGCCTATCGATGCAAAAGTGAAACTTCTACTGTAGGGAGTGCCTGAAAAATTACTTGTATCTCAGTGCAGACTAAAAGGAAAAGCAGTGAGAAAATCACACAAGTAGGAAATTACATTTCTGGAGTCGTTCTGTACACCCAGGGTATACAAAACACCCTCGGGTTCCCATTTTGCAAGGACTTGACTTTTTCATTTTCTTTTATTGTTTTAGAAAAATACACTGGTATGGGATTGAATTTTTAGCAAAAGTGGAGTCTTCCTTAAAAAGTTCCTAAATGTAGGGCTAACTTACATAGAAGAATCATATTTGAAGCACCTTCATGTTGTTGTTTTGTTTGTAGTGTGTCATACCAGGTAATATAATATAGAAAACTGTTAACAAATAAGTCTTTGTTTCCTTCTGTTTTATTGCTATGCTTACTGGTAGTTGTTACTTCTAATTCTTTTATCACATTGGCTTTTATACATGGATGGAAAGGAAATATAAGCTTTCGGGGATTGTGAAGATGAGGAAATATTACTTTAGGTCCGCAAATCATAAATAAAAGCACACATACTATTATCTACTCACTATAGTTTTATCTTTCCCTAATTTCTCACAGTTTATAATTCCGGTTGTATCCCATCAATGATAATAACATCTATACAATGAACAAAGTATCCTTGAAAAGAGTGCTGAGTTCACATGATCATTAATCACATCTCTTGACAAGCTTCATTGTCCATTACAGGTGCAGGCACAAGAGTTCTAGCAGTAGTCATGATCACTAGAAGTCAGACACAGGCCATGAATTCAGCAGCCTCTAAGTTATTCAAGCTACAGCCTTTGAACACAAAATGTGTTGTCTACAGATATAATTCAGTTGGCGTTTTTCAAATTTCCATCCTTGCTAGCAATAATAACGAATTTAGATGAAGTTAGATTTCCAAAAATTTGCCCTGTGGTCAATATGTGTATACTCAGGAGCCTCTCTCCCTGAGGGTATGGCCATTGGTTTGTCAAGGCTATCAGTTAAAACAGGAAAGGAAGCAATGCATCCACACGCCAGGGATATTTCAGACCGCTCCCAATTAGGCTAATTTCTCTGGCAAGTTTCATTTGAATGAGGGACATAGGGTTTAATCACCCCAAGATATGTGCAATTGAATAAATCACTTAAAGTGGTTCTAAAGGCAAAAGGTATTTTTATCTTAATGCATTCTATGCATTAGGGGAGGAGCCGCAAGAGTTGCAGTTGGACCCCAGAAGATGACATGAAGTCCTACTCCCAACGAAGACCCCGCTCCTACCCCCCGAAAAATTTCATGCCAAATGTGGCATGTAAGGGGGCGAGGAGTGCTTAAAACAGAAGTTCCACTTTTGGGTGGAACTCCACTTTAATTATACGTGTAGTATATTAATTCTCTATCAAATATGAATTATTATGAGACAAATGTCCTACTCTTTTATATATATTATAGATATGTCATGCCACACAACACTTGACCCTCCACATACTTCATTTAAGTCCTGCTTCCTTGCTCTCTTTTGCACAGTGGAGGTAAGTATGACATGTTTGTTATTTAAAAAAAAACATGAAGCTTTAGTATCACTTTAATAAGTGTGCATGGCAATGTGCAGTGAGTGAGTGAAAAACTTATATAGCGCTGCAAATGCGAACTAAATCGCCTCTGGGCGCTCGTTTGTCCATTTCTCCTTTGAACTCAAAAGAGATGGGTTTTGATCTTTCTCCTAAAGGTCAAGTGATTCTCCTCCAACCGAATGCTGGTTGGTAAAGCATTCCATAGTCTGGGGCCCTGGAGCGCAAATCTTCGTTCCCCCTTGGACTTGTATCTGGCTTTGGGTATTTGGAAAGCAGTGAATCACATGAGATACTATTTGTTTACTGCTACCTTTTCTAAGGCTTGAAACATAACTACGGGATTGACATAAGTATGCATCTGGGAAGGGTGATGTAGTTTATCTTGGGGAGGTGGAAAAGGAATTAGTATATATTTAGTGCAGTTTCATATGAGCAGCAGCTCTCAGTAATGATTTGCTATTACAGATTTGTACAGTTACGTGTATTTGAAAAAAAAAATCTTCTTCTACCCGATTACAATTGTATTGTAGGAGACATGTTTTTGTTAATATATGTACTGTATGTAAATCCAATTTGAATAGCTGCCTAATGCACCAACATTTTTTTTTAAAAGTGTATGCAATGTTTGAGCACTAGGACTTCCTTCCGACTTGATCCGACTTGGATGCTATTTAGGAGCCAGTACAAGGGATGAAATCGCACCCAAGTCAGACCAAAGAAGTGCAGAAACCTTTTCTAAAATCGGAGCGACTTGTGTAATATTAGTTAACCACTTGCCGACCGCCCCATATCACATTTAACCCCTTCCCAGACAGTGTAATTAATATAGTGACAGGCCATATTTTTAGCACTGTTCACTGTATTAGTGTCACTGGTCCCAAAAAAGTGTCAAAAGTGTCAGTTAGGTGTCTGATTTGTCCGCCGCAATATTGTAGTCGCTTATCGCCGCTGTTACTAGTAGAAAAAAAATCATAAATATATCATTATACGCTAATTGAGATTTTTTCTTTACCAAAAATATGTAGCAGAATACATATTGGCCTAAATTGATGAAGAAATATGTTTTTTTTTTACAATTTTTTTATTGGATATGTTTTATAGCAGAAATTGAATGTCTTTTTTTGTTTATAGCACAAAAATTATGCAGAAGTGATCAAATGGCACCAAAAAAAAACTCTATTTGTGGGGGAAAAAAATACATAAATTTTGTTTGGATACAGTTTTGCACGGCCAAATTATTGTCAGTTAAATAAAAAAAATGGCCTGCTCAGGAAGGGGGTAAGGTGAAGTGGTTAAGACTCATATATAAGAGCTCTTATAAGGAAACGTTGAATTTGACATGTCATGCAACTTGGGGTCTCACATGTCGGATCCCACGTCGCAGCAGTGTGAACCAAACCTAGCTGGGTTCCTACTCACATTTCATCCTGACATCTGAAGGGCACACTGATTGCACATAAATGGGTCAAAATGATCACGCCTATTAAGGAACAAGCTGTTCCTGCTCACAGTGCTAAGACAAAGCATAGCGTGGTAAGCCTTCAATGTCAGTCTGTTCATTTATAAGGCATGTCAACATTTGATTAGAATCATCTAGTAGAGACAAGTGCTGCCAAATAATACAACCTACAGTATGCTGTGGCAAATCCTGTGCAATGTGTGCAACATGTTCCTCAAGGGGGATGGGGCCCTGCTGTACTCTCACGCTGCACAGCATTATGGCTATTAAATAAAATCACCACTGTTTTGACTTCTGACTGAGGTTCAGTCTGTTCCCTTTAATATCTATACCAGACCTGAAGGGCTTGATATGGAATTTGGTGGTGACCCTGACACATTTTTTTATTTTTTTTTGGTTCGGGGTTCCCCTTTATATTCATACCAGACCCAAAGGGCCTAGTAATGGACTAAGGGGGGAACCCATGCTGTTTTTTTTCAATGACTTTTATCTGTATTGCCGGGACCCGACCATTCATTATAGCCGTGAGTAGTTTTAAAATACTTTTTTCCTTTAGAAATGTCATTTTGTGCCGGGGAAGCACAGGAAACATGCGCTACTTTACAGGCATACTATAGACACCCCCCAGGTATGAAATTTAAAGGAATATTTCACTTTAAGCATTATTAAAATCACTGCTCCTGAAAAACGTCAGTTTTTAAAACTTTTTTTGCATTGATACATGTCCCCTGGGGCAGGACCCAGGTCCCCAAACACTTTTTATGACAATAACTTGCATATTAGCCTTTAAAATTAGCACTTTGGATTTTTCATGTTCGTGTCCCATAGACTTTAACAGTGTTCAAACACATTTTTTGCCTGTTCACATGTTCTGCTGCGAACCAAACCTGGGGATGTTCGGCTCATCCCTACTCCTTGTATAGTCCTGGCTGCACCAGCTTTAGCTTTGACCATCAGCATATAGGGCTAGATCCACATACATGTAGAACGGCGCAGCATATCAGAGATACACTACGCCGCCGTACCTTACCTGGCGCATTTTCCAATCCTCATCAATTTTGCGCCGTAAGTTACGGCGGCATAGTGTATTTCTGGCGGCGGATTTGAAATTGGGCGGGTTTCATTTAAATGAAGCGCGTCCCCGCGCCGAATAAACTGTGCATGCGTTGTCCCGAAATTTCCCGCCGTGCATTGCGCTAAATGACGGCGCTAGGACGTAATTTTTTTAAATTAGACGTGAGTTACGTCCATCCCTATTCACGGGCGACTTACGCAAAAAAACAAAAATTCTAATTTCGACGCGGGAACGACGGCCATACTTAACATGGCAATTCTATGTATACGCCGCAAAATACCAGCTTTAACTATACGCCGGAAAAAGCCGACTACAGACGACGTTAGAAAATGCGACGGCCGCGCGTACGTTTGTGGATCGTCGTAAATCGCTAATTTGCATACCCGACGCGGAAAACGCCACCCAGCGGACGCCCAAGTATTGCATCTTAGATCCGAAGGTACACGAAGACGTATACCTGTCGGATCTAACCCAGAGGATTCAAAACAAAGATACGACACAGGAATTTTGAAATTACGCAGCGTATCAATAGATACGCCGGCGTCATTTCTTTGTGAATCTGGCCCATAGTATCTAAAGTGTACTGCAAGATCTTAATGACACCCCAGTGAAGTATTTCTCAGCCCTGCAGCCTTGGAGGAACCATTGACAAAATATTTTAGATCTCAGGAACCTCAGAATAATTTTCAGTTCTACAGCTCATAGAACATTAATGCGATCAGCAAGCTGTTGTATATATGGGCTGTCATGTTGTATGTGTATAAAGTTTTTACACATACAGTAAATACATGGCAGTTATAGCGAGGCGCCTGTGAAACCGGTTGGAGTAGAAGGAAAAGTGATCGATGGGATATACAAAATAAGTAATGAACACATCACCATTTTTCTAGGTAAATATATTTCTAAAGGTGTTATTGACATGAAATTTCCACCATGTCAGTAACAACCCATGCAATCCATACCTACTGTATAAAAAAAGCAAAACAAAGAAGTTCAGAAATGAAATGATGTGTAATAAAATGTAATGACACAGGGAAAAAGTATTGAACACATAAAGAAATAAAGAAAGAAATTCTTCCAACATTGTTTTGGTTCTTGTTCAATATATGTTGAACTCAACCCAACATATTCTTTAAGAGTCAGCCAGGGTCTTGCTCCTTTTAACACTTATTGCCCGACACACTTTTTATTTTCCTTTTGTATGCTGTTTTCCTGTTTAATAACATATTTATATCATACATTTATGTAAGTTCGAAGTAGCATCCTTTTGTTTTTCAGCACGACACAATATCCAACTGATATGTAGATTTCTGGCAATAAGCGTTATTTTTGATATTACAACAATACTTATCAAACGATTATATCTTTTTAATATAATATAATTTTATTATGATGTCCATGTACACTTTTTGTCTATATAAATATTTCTATGACACGTTTAACACGGCCTAGGGCCAATGCTTTATATAACTATATTCACCTGTCACTACAGTAAGAATTGTTCTATTTATTTATTTTATATTTATATATGTTTCATCTATATTGACTTTTTGTACATTTTCGGTTACACCTTTGTTGTATTTCCACTTAGTCCCATCTATATGATTGTGCCATGCCAGGGTGATTTTACACTGAAGACCATCACCAACAAATGCTTTCTTAGCATATAAATGTTTTCCAGTTCTCTAGTGCTGGTTTATCGCCCTGCAGGTGCAATCTATTTTTAAGATTCTAAGACCTAATTGTGTGGGAGGTGTGTTCACTTTAATTTCTAATTAAAGCGGAGGTTCACCCTAAAAAACAAGTTTCTACCATGCCATCCAGGATACTAGCGTGAGCTACAGTATGCCTTTATTTTATTTTTTTGCGCCATACTCACAGTTTAATCCCTTAGTTAAGTTTCAGACTCCCCGCGGGGAGTAGGCGTTCCTATGCAGAGGGGAACATGATTGACGGCCAGCTATGGCGCGTCACGCTTCCTGAAAATAGCCGGAGTAGGACTCGGCTCTTCACGGCGCTATACAGTGCCTGTGCACAGACTAGGAGCTGACTGCTCAGGCGCCGTGAAGAGCCAAGTCCTATTTCGGCTATTTTCGGGAAGAGTGACGCGCCATAGCCGGCCGTCAATCATGTTCCCCTCTGCATAGCAACGCCTACTCCCCACGGGGAGTCTGAAACTTAACTAAGGGATTAAACTGTGAGTACGGAGCAAAAAAAATAAAATAAAGGCATGCTGTAGCTCGCGCTAGTATGCTGGATGGCATGGTAGAATTTTTTTTTTTTTTTAGAGTTTTTTTTTTTAGAGTGAACCCCCGCTTTAACTCTGATTGGTGCCTGGATTTCCCAAGTCTCCTCTTATACCCACTTTTGGTTCTTGTTCATTTAGCTATGGGTAAACATCTAATGATGTGAAACACGTTAGACTTTGTCCCTGTTTTTCACTATTTGATTTGACTGTATTGCATCGGATTTTATTTTCACAATAAAGACGCCTTTTCAACGGAGTGCGGCAGTCCAGGATGGTTTCTACAGAAGAAGAATACTAGCTGTACCCATTTGATAAACTCTCGGCCTAGTATTATTGCATGTAACACTCCCCCGCCCCATGTAATCTCATTAAAAACCTCAAAGGCTTTGGCAGTGTCAAGTGAAGGTATTATTCTATTTCCAATATTGAGAAAGACTCTCCATTTGTTCATTGTTTGTTTGGATTTTTTTAAATATTAATCATGTAACTTGACTGGATATAGAAGTGATGGAGTATTTTGGATACAGTATTAACATTTACACTTTGACTAGGGCAGCAAACTCCCAGTGACACTGACAGGCCATTGATGTCTATTTACAGCCTTTTAAATGTGATAACTACAAACACAAATTGAAATATTTGATACGAAACAGCAAACTATATTCTATCAGTCCCCCCAAAACTGACATTTCAGATTTTGGTAAATCCCAGAAGGTTAGACCACCTGACAGTTTCCTATTTCTCTCAGGACTTTATTGCTATGATATGCACACTTAAGCTTTAAAGTATAACTCCACTTTTTTTGAGAAAAAACATTCCCCTCTTGGGTGATCTATGTACATTGCAAGGATTAAACACACATTTGTTGCAGATTTCTACCCTTTGTTATGCTGAAGAAATCCATGTTTGTTCCTCTGTGCCTCTGTTCTGAGTAGGTCTAATGGGAGTGGTTTCATAATTATCTGTCAGCTGTGTAGCTGCAGAGCACTAATGAGGAAATCTGCTGAGCCTGCATCCCTTTAGACGTGTTCCTACTGAGAGTATCTCACAAAACATGTCAGGGAATCCACAGAGATCAGCTGAGCAGGAGGCAGGAAATCAGCAGAATCTGACTTGACAGCAGGTGGATGAACAGCAGAAACCTGCTGGCAAGCAGGTGAACAATCAGCAGAGACTGGCTGGCCAGCAAGCAGAGGATCAGGGTAATCAGGTTGGACAGCAGCCAGAGGATTAGTGAAATCAGGCTGGGAAGCAGAGAGAATGAGAGAACATTTTCATTTATATTTTTTTTTACTACTAATGGCGGTGATCAGCGATTTGTTTCGTGACTGCGAAATTATGGCGGACACGTCGGACACTTTTGACACATTTTTGGGGCCATTGTCATTTTCACAGCGAAAAGTGCTATAAAAATGAACTGATTACTGTGAAAATGACAATGGCAGTGAAGGGGTTAACCACTAGGGGGCGCTGTAGGGGTTAAGTGTGACCTCATGTGTGTTTATAACTGTAGGGGGACGGGGCTGGACGTGTGACGTCAGTGATTGTCGTTCCCTATTTCAGGGAACAGGCAATCACTGACATTGCCACAGAGAAGAACAGGGAAGGTTTGTTTACACTCACCTCTCCCCGTTCTTCAGTGACCGCACCTGTGACCGGATCGCAGGACACCCGCGGTGATCGGGTCAGCGGGTGCCGCGGGCATGGTCACGGAGCTTCGGACCGCTCGCAACCCACGGCTGGGCTCTTAAAGAGGACGTATATAAATACGTCCATGTGCCCAACAGTGCCATTCTGCCGATGCATATCATCGTGCGGCGTTCCTTAACCCCTTTAACACCGGGCTTTTATACCCACCACAATTCCGGGCCTATTCTGGCACTTCTCTCCTACATGTACAAATCATCATTCTTTTGCTAGAAAATTACGCAGAACCCCCAAACATTAAATATATGTTTTTTAAGCAGACAACCTAGGGAATAAAACGACGGTCATTGCAACGTTTCATCTTGCACGGTATTTGCGCAATAATTTTTCAAACGCCTTTTTTTTGGAAAGAAAATGGTTTTATGAATTAAAAAATAACAAAACAGTAAAGTTAGCCCAATTTTTTTGTAAAATATGAAAGATTATGTTATTGCCGAGTAAATAGATACCTAACATATTCATGCTTTAAAATTGCGCACACTCATGGAATGGCGCCAAACTTCGGTACTTAAAAATCTCCATGGGCGACGCTTTGAAACTGTTTACAGGTTACCAGTTTAGATTTACAGAGGAGGTCTAATGCGAGAATTGTTGCTGACACTCTAACGCACGCGGCGATACCTCACATATGTGGTTTGAACGGCGTTTACATATGTGGGCGGGACTTACGTGTGCGTTCGCTTCTGCGCGCGAGCTACCGGGGACAGGGGCGTTTTCATTTTTTTTTTTACTTATTTATTTATTTTTTTACACTTTTTTTTTTTTTTTTTCACTTTTATTCCTATTACAAGGAATGTAAACATCCCTTGTAATCAGAAATGTTTGTGACAAGTCCTCTTTATGGAGAGATGCGCGGTCAATAAGACCCTGCATCTTTCCTCCAGGCTGGAAAGCATGAGATTGTGAAACTAATTTCACCGATCTCATGCTTACTAGCCGTAATCGCGGCTTTGTTTACTTCCGGGTACCCGGGCGTGAGGTCATCACATCGCGCCCGGGCCTCCGACAGTCATAGAGATGACTGGTGACCATCTGGTCACCAGTCATCTCTATGCCTCCTAGCCTGCACCGGATGATTCTTTCTCTGGGCCCCCGATGGCACGGGAGAGCCCGTAGAAGCACCGGATGGCGGCAGGAGGGGGGGTGTCCTCTCCCGCCGCCTATAAGAATTATCAAGCGGCGGAACTGCCGCTATGATCATTCTTATCGTGCACAGAATCGCCGGCACGAAAGAATGATATCTGAATGATGCCTCTAGCTGCAGGCATCATTCAGATATCACTGCACAAACCAAACTCATGTGACGTCCACCCAGGATGGGAGATCCCTTCTGTGGATGTCAAATGACTATGGGCCAGTAGTGAAGTGGTTAAATGAAATCCGGGGACATATTTTTTTTTACTAGTAATGGCAGCAATCAACGACTCTCTGCCGTCGCGGCTGCCGCCCGTCTCACATCCTGTCAAGTCTTACTCTCCGGGCCCCGGTTACTACTGGGTGGGGAACGGAGGAAAATCACTCTGCCAGGGAAGGCAGGGGATGTCTGGTCACCCTAGGCTGGGCAGCAGATAGATGATTAGCAAAGTCAGGTTGGGCAGCAGAGAATCAGCAAAATCAGGCTGGGCAGTAGACACAAGATCAGTGAAGTTAGGCTGGGCATCAGACAGGTCAGAGAAGTCAGGCTGCAGTACCAAAATGTGGGCAGGGTGCTTGATTTCTGGAATGGCTACAGATTGCAAAGTCTTTGGGACAGAGTTGAGGTGCAAGGCTGCTGAAGCAAGGCTAGGGTGCAGAGCAGCTATGAGCTATTGTGAAAGACCCCATTGCCCAAATGAGCAAGTCTGTCCAATTAGAAAGACATAGATAGATGATAATGGCGGAGTCCTACACATAAAACAACATAAGTCAGGGCAGAGGATTATTCAGGAACAGACTAGCTTATTGCCGGCACTGTAACAGGCTGGACTGAAGCAGCAGGTGCTGGAACAGGCTGGAAAGGTGCAGTTGGCATGAAACAGTGGTCAGAGGCAGCCAACATAAAGCCAGGGAACTAGCACAGGCTGAACAAAGGTTTGTGGCAGGAGTGGACATTGGCAGAACTGTGGAGCTGGTGTCTAGGAGCAGAAATGACTTGGTGCAAGTTAGTTAAGGCTGAGTATAAAATATCTGAGCAGGCTTGGAGTGGGGGTTGAACAAAACTCAATTTACAACTTCTTCGTCTAACTAGAGAATGCACAGCACTTATACAATCCAGCAGAGCCTCTCGCGAATACACTGAAAAATGTTTAAAAGAAGTAGGGCTTATCAACAATAATCATACCAGAGACACAACCTGAGACACATTAAAGGGAGGAGAAAATTCATCGCCACCTTTAGCCTAGGTTCACATTGGAGCAATTTGTCATGCAATTTGAGAGATAAAATCGCATGACACAGATTTTGCGGCGCCGCACCGATTTGCAAAAGTAGTACCTGCACTACTTTTGCGGATTTCAGGTGCGACTTCAATAGACATCTGTGCATGAAGCCACAAATATGTCTTTTAAGTAGCACCTGAAATCGCGCTGACCTTGCTACTTTGAAATCGCGCTACTTCAAGTGAAGTAGTGCGATTTCAAAGTAGCGTCAATGTGAACCGGGGCTTAGGGCTACAAGAGAATTCCAGCTCAGAGCAATTCTGAATCAGGGGCTGAACTTCACTAAATAAAACCCTGCCTTGATCAACAAGAGAATGAGATTAAAGTATGTATTCCAACAGCTGTTCACTAGTCTGCTCCTTTAATATTTGGTGGCAACATTCCCTTTCCTCTGTTGTTAGTAATACATCCTCTGGATGCATTTTGAAGCAAACAGCAAGTGAATACAAAATAATCAAAATAGATCAATGTTTAGCCAATCTGGTTCTTAATGGCCTCAGTAGTATATTAGGTTACCAAGCTCTGGTATCCTGTGTTTGTTAGTTATGGATACCATTCAGTTCTAATGATTGATGCATGCTCCAAGATAATCAAGATGTCATGTGGTGAGGGAGCTCAGACATGACTGCACACTATAGGAAGCTCACAGTGTCACATGAAGTAAGCAATTTATTTACAAACATGTACAACTGTACCAGAGCGAAGGTATAGCTGGAGTCTCCTTAAGTACTTTAACTGTTATGCCTCGTACACACGGTCTGACTTTTGACCGTGCAAAAGTCCACAGTGAGCCGGAACTCCGGAAGTCAGAATTTCTATTTAAAGGGATTGTAAAGGTTCGTCTTTTATTTTCTAAATTGGTTCCTTTACGCTAGTGCATTGTTGGTTCACTTACCTTTTCCTTCCATTTCCCTTCTAAATGTTTTTTTTCCTTGTTTGAATTTCTCACTTCCTGTTTCTCCTCAGTAAGCTTTCCACCATCATCTGAGCAGTGGAAAGTCCTTTAGAACTGCTTACTGAACAGCTTACTGAGGAGGAACAGGAAGTGAGAAATTCAGACAAAGAAAACAAAGAAAAAAAAGAAGGGAAATTGAAGGAAAATGTAAGTGAACCAACAATGCAGTAGCTTAAAGGAACCTATTTAGAAAATAAAAACCAAACCTTTACAACCCCTTTAAGGTCCGTCAGACTTCCGACCAAAAAAGTCAGATGGAGGCTATACACACGAGAAAAAAAAGCCTGTCTGACTTTTTTTCCGGCCGTGTGTACGAGGCATTACTGTAATATTAAAAGATGCAAGATTTATGACTGTGTACTAACCATAGTATTTTTTTTTTACAATAGTCAAAGCTATTATGATATACTGTACATTGTGCATAGCTTTTAATCTGTTCAACATTCAACTCACAAAAGAATCTCCTTTAAAATAAAAAGTTAATATAGCTGAGGCACTGTAAATAGTAACCAGCTGGAAGGAGATGTAAAATAATCCTTGAGGCCCAGTACAGGGGTAACGGGAGCAATGTGAGTCTGATCCAACACATGCAGAACATCAAACTTTATCTCCTCTACAGCAAATGGATAACGCACAGCAATGGAAGGAACATGAACTTATCCTCAGGACAAAGTCTAGATTAAAAACAGGCTCCTCCACTGACAGCATCGGAAACAATAAAGTTTTAATACTCCAAGAGCAGAGTAACGCAAACGACATATTTATTGCCTAATGTTGCTAAGTAAAGATATTTAAAACAAATAATATGGACTGGAATTACTAACAATGCCAGTTATAGAAATATCATGTGGTGTAAATATAACTGATTACAAAGTCACAGCTTTAAAATGAACTTACAGAATATTATACAATAATATAGCATGTATTCTTATTTTATAGAAAAAAAAAAGAACATTTTTATTTCATAATACATTGCCAAGAGGGAATTTTTTCAAGCCAGATGTAGGATAAATTGCATATCGTCCAATGAAAATGACAGATGAGACTTTTGTGTTCAAGTTATATCTGACTTGTAACTTCTGTGCCATTAAAGCTAAGAAAAAAATCGACTTCACTTGTGCAAACAAAGGCCCGAGTTCACAGACATCGGCGCATATTTATGCCGCCGTAGCGTATCTCATATACGCTACGCCGACGTAGCGCAGAGAAGCAAGCACCGAATTCACAAAGCACTTGCCACCAAATCTGCACTGGGTTTCTTAGGCGTAAGTCGTCGTAAGTGGAAGTGGGCGTGAGCAATGCAAATGAGGCGTGACCCCATGCAAATGATGGGCTGAGTCTCAGCCAGATACGAATAACGAACGGCGCATGCGCCGTCCCGTGGACGCATCCCAGTGTGCATGCTCAAAATCACGTCGGAACGAATGCCTAAGGCCCCATACACACGATAGAATCCATCCGCTGAAAAATCCCAGCGAATGGGTTTCAGCGGATAGATCCTATGGTGTGTACAATCCAGCGGATCTGTTTCCGCGGATATATCTCCCCTGGGATGGATTCCAGCAGATCGAATATTCGCTGACATGCTAAACAAATCTATCTGCTGGAATCCATCCCAACAGATGGATCCGCTGGTCTGTATAGACTCACCGGATCCATCCGTCCGAAGGGATCCCCCACATGCGTCGTAATGATTCGACGCATGCGTGGAATTCCTTATATGACAGCGTCGCGCACGTCGCCGCGTCATAATCGCGGCGACGGCGCGACACGTGATTGCCAGAGGATTTCGGCGCGGATTTCAATGCGATGGTGAGTACACTCCATCGCAGAGAAATCCGCTGAAATCCTCGAGAGGATTTATCCGCGGAAACGTTCCGCTGGAACGTATTCGCGGATAAATCCTCTCGTGTGTATGGGGCCTAAGATACGACGGATCACTGCCTACGGCATGAACGTAACCTACGCCCAGCCATATTCACGTACGACGTAAATGGCGTAAAATACGACGGCTTGAGTTCCCTTGTCCATACCTTTGCATGGGTTGCGCCTCATATATGGCGAATAACTTTACGCCGGACGTACGACTTACGCAAACCGCGTATATTATGCGCCGGGCGCAAGTACGTTCGTGAATCGACGTATCTCCCTCATTTCCATATTTGAATAGGAAATCAATGGGAGCACTAGGTGCGTCCAGAGTAAATATGCGCCCACGATACGCCGGCGTAGGCAAGTTACGTTGGTCGGATGAAGCCTATTTTTAGGCGTATCTCAGTTTGTGGGCACGGCACATTGATACGATGGCGCATATTTACACTTACGCGGCGTATCTCGAGATACGTCGGCGTAAGTGCTTTGTGAATCCGGGCCAAAAACTTTCTCAGAACACTAATTGGGGGAAACTAGTAGTACCTTGTAACGGTCACCACCGTTTACGACCTTCCATCAACTACGACAGCTCATCTGACACACAGACAAACCAGCAGGCCTCCCATTTCCCCAGAATCAAGACGAGACACGCAGCTCTGTACTTGTTTCAAATGAAGGTTTGGTTTTTATTTTCTAAATTGGTTCCTTTAAGCTAGTGCATTGTTGGTTCACTTACCTTTTCCTTCAATTTCCCTTCTTTTTTTTCTTTGTTTTCTTTGTCTGAATTTCTCACTTCCTGTTCCTCCTCAGTAAGCTGTTCAGTAAGCAGTTCTAAAGGACTTTCCACTGCTCAGATGATGGTGGAAAGCTTACTGAGGAGAAACAGGAAGTGAGAAATTCAAACAAGGAAAAAAAACATTTAGAAGGGAAATGGAAGGAAAAGGTAAGTGAACCAACAATGCACTAGCGTAAAGGAACCAATTTAGAAAATAAAAGACGAACCTTTACAATCCCTT
The DNA here is from genome assembly GCF_905171775.1 of Rana temporaria. NCBI lineage: Eukaryota > Metazoa > Chordata > Amphibia > Anura > Ranidae > Rana > Rana temporaria. The sequence continues at coordinate 301,957,505 of NC_053489.1, read as the reverse complement.
TAAATAGAAATTCTGACTTCCGGAGTTCCGGCTCACTGTGGACTTTTGCACGGTCAAAAGTCAGACCGTGTGTACGAGAAGCAAGCACCGAATTCACAAAGCACTTGCCACCAAATCTGCACTGGGTTTCTTAGGCGTAAGTCGTCGTAAGTGGAAGTGGGCGTGAGCAATGCAAATGAGGCGTGACCCCATGCAAATGATGGGCTGAGTCTCAGCCAGATACGAATAACGAACGGCGCATGCGCCGTCCCGTGGACGCATCCCAGTGCGCATGCTCAAAATCACGTCGGAACGAATGCCTAAGGCCCCATACACACGATAGAATCCATCCGCTGAAAAATCCCAGCGAATGGGTTTCAGCGGATAGATCCTATGGTGTGTACACTCCAGCGGATCTGTTTCCGCGGATATATCTCCCCTGGGATGGATTCCAGCAGATCGAATATTCGCTGACATGCTAAACAAATCTATCTGCTGGAATCCATCCCAACAGATGGATCCGCTGGTCTGTATAGACTCACCGGATCCATCCGTCCGAAGGGATCCCCCACATGCGTCGTAATGATTCGACGCATGCGTGGAATTCCTTATATGACAGCGTCGCGCACGTCGCCGCGTCATAATCGCGGCGACGGCGCGACACGTGATCGCCAGAGGATTTCGGCGCGGATTTCAATGCGATGGTGAGTACACTCCATCGCAGAGAAATCCGCTGAAATCCTCGAGAGGATTTATCCGCGGAAACGTTCCGCTGGAACGTATTCGCGAGTAAATCCTCTCGTGTGTATGGGGCCTAAGATACGACGGATCACTGCCTACGGCATGAACGTAACCTACGCCCAGCCATATTCACGTACGACGTAAATGGCGTAAAATACGACGGCTTGAGTTCCCTTGTCCATACCTTTGCATGGGTTGCGCCTCATATATGGGGAATAACTTTACGCCGGGCGTACGACTTACGCAAACCGCGTATATTATGCGCCGGGCGCAAGTACGTTCGTGAATCGACGTATCTCCCTCATTTTCATATTTGAATAGGAAATCAATGGGAGCACTAGGTGCGTCCAGAGTAAATATGCGCCCACGATACGCCGGCGTAGGCAAGTTACGTTGGTCGGATGAAGCCTATTTTTAGGCGTATCTCAGTTTGTGGGCACGGCACATTGATACGATGGCGCATATTTACACTTACGCGGCGTATCTCGAGATACGTCGGCGTAAGTGCTTTGTGAATCCGGGCCAAAAACTTTCTCAGAACACTAATTGGGGGAAACTAGTAGTACCCTGTAACGGTCACCACCGTTTACGACCTTCCATCAACTACGACAGCTCATCTGACACACAGACAAACCAGCAGGCCTCCCATTTCCCCAGAATCAAGACGAGACACGCAGCTCTGTACTTGTTTCAAATGAAGACAATTTTAATGGTTTCTTCTCAGCTTATATACAGTACAAGGCATTAAAGGAACAATCAACTCCCCACCCACACACTAAGGCTAATTACTAAACATTCCTTCATTAACCGCATAACAAACAAAACACCATCACACAATGATCTCTTCAATCCATATCCCCAGACAGACGCTCTGTCTCCAACAAGTACATTCCACACATAAACAGTATTTAGCATATATAATTAGAGGTCTGGGAGCAGACCTGGATTAACACCTGTCTGTTACAATACCTTTACACAAGGACAATGAAATGTCTTCCAGGCCCTGACTCAATTAGCATGTCACTAGTCAGGGCTAATCATAGAATGAGTCACTATTGACTGGTTGGGCCAACATCTTGCAGTATCTCAAAATCCTGCAATACGAACTATCAGTGATGTCCCATCTCATGTAATACATGAATTATGATTCACTTGCCACCCCATGCCCAAAGGGCACAGGGTGGACTCAGACCCAAGAGTTATCAGTGACGCTGACACAGGAGTATCCCCCATCCTCACAAAGTCTCTGGGTGTCCCAGGTCATTCCGTTACATCTCTCCCCTTTCGGTGGGAGACTGACACAGGAGGAGACCCCGAACGTGTTGACTCCGAAGTCAGTCAGTAGATCCAGTCCTCCAATGCTGGTATCCATACCGTACCCCAAATAAATTGCTCCAAACAGAGCATTACTCACCCCGCCAACCTCTGTCTCCCTCAGAGAACCTGCCTGCCACTGGGGAGAGGCCTGGACTGGCCCTTCTCCCTGGAGTCCTTTTAGCCGCTGGAGAGAAGACAGGGTTACTGGGCTCAGTCCATCATGTGGTTTAGGATCTGGGCCAACTGGCCCCCATCCCTGGGGTATACCAGTGGAGACTGAAGTCCCATCCACTGGTAGGTGAAAATCCCCCGATGCTTGCAAAGCCAAGCCGACATCCTCCTGTCTCGGTGACGCACCATTTTCTGGGGTTGTGTCAGTGGAGACCACAGTCCCATCCACTGCCCCAGGAACTCCCTCTTCCTTTAGTAGAGAGCAGAGGCTTGTGGCACTCTGCTCTGTTGCCAGCTCTTCTGCTGGGTCACTTGGAGTGGAGACCACAGTCCCATCCACTCCCACAGGAACTCCCTCTCCAGCTAGTTGAGAGCAGAGGCTTGTGGCGCTCTGCTCTGTTGCCAGCTCTTCTGCTGGGTCACTTTGAGTGGAGACCACAGTCCCATCCACTCCCACAGGAACTCCCTCTCCTGCTAGATGAGAGCAGAGGCTTGTGGCACTCTGCTCCGTTGCCAGCCCTTCTGCTGGGTCGCTTTGAGGGGAGACCACGGTCCCATCCCCCGATGTCAGCTCAATCTGCAGTTGTGTGCAGCAGCCAGTAGCATCCTGCCCTGCCGCCAGCGATTCAGCTGGGAGTAAATGCTTTACCACCACAGCTTGTTGCTGGGGAGAGGGGCCAATTGCCCCGGCTCCCTGGAACTCCACTTTCCTGGAGACTGGTCTCTGTACCTCTCCTCTCTCTTCAGTTGGTGCTGCTGTGACTTCTGCTGCTGCAGCACCTCTTTGCTGTAGCCAAGTGGCATCCACAGCCGCTATAACCCGGTCTATGATCTCCGGTGGAGGATTAGGTCCATACTGTGCCAGTCCATGTCTAACAGCCCGGTCAAAAAACTCTCCATTGGGTGTCCCGTCCGTTATGCTGGGCCTTTCTGTTACGCTGGGCCTTTCAGCTCTATCCATTTGGACAAGCTCTGTAATAATGTCCCTTCTCTTACAATTGCAGGCCGATCTGCCCCGGCTCTCCAGTAAGTCCTTGAGAGAAGAGAGCTTCAGCCGTTCATACAGCGTCTCCATCGTCATGTGTCCTTGTGTAATGCCCCTGTCGTTCTCTGTAACGACTGGTTCCTTCCCCCTTGCAATTCGCCTCCTCCCACTTCCATTTCTCACGTTCAGGCTCAGTGTACTGAATCGACCGCGTCACTTCCGGTGCGCGGACGATTGCGTTCCACCCTGGAACGCGGAAGTGCGCCCTGGCGTTCTCCAGCTGAGTCCCATGCTCTTCCCCTATTTAAACCCTCGGACATGGCGGCTAGGTGTTCCACTATTCTTGTAGGACGCCTGCCGCCTCGTGGGAGACTGAAGCAAGCCTTATTGCCTACTGCCCTGGTACCACAGCACGACTTCCTGCACATGCCCAGCGGAGACCCTGATCCAAGTTCCAGCTTTCTGAACAGAGAACTGTCAGCCCTGCATTTCACATAAGTCCTGCTGCTGAATAATCATACAAACTTCTTTTCAACTTCACACCGTCCAGGACTGGAAGTACTAATGACGTTTTCATGAAGGAATCTATTCAGCAAACCGCAAGTATCTGGTTTATCAGTATTTAACCTCATATAACCTGCATGTAGTAAATATAGTTACATAGTTACATAGTTACATAGTTAGTCAGGTTGAAAAAAGACACAAGTCCATCCAGTTCAACCTCAAAAAAATAAACAAACAAAATAAAAAACACAATACAATCCCATACACCCAACTCCATACCCACAGTTGATCCAGAGGAAGGCAAAAAACCCCAGCAGAGCATGATCCAATTTGCTACAGCAGGGGAAAAAATTCCTTCCTGATCCCCCGAGAGGCAATCGGATTTACCCTGGATCAACTTTACCTACAAATCTTAGTACTCAGTTATTTTATGTACATTTAGGAAAGAATCCAGGCCTTTCTTAAAGCAATCTACTGAGCTGGCCAGAACCACCTCTGGAGGGAGTCTGTTCCACATTTTCACAGCTCTTACTGTGAAAAAACCTTTCCGTATTTGGAGGTGAAATCTCTTTTCCTCTAGACGTAAAGAGTGCCCCCTTGTCCTCAGTGATGACCGTAAAGTGAATAACTCAACACCAAGTACACTGTATGGACCTCTTATATATTTGTACATGTTGATCATATCCCCCCTAATTCTCCTCTTCTCAAGAGTGAATAGATTTAGTTCTTCTAATCTTTCCTCATAGCTGAGCTCCTCCATGCCTCTTATCAGTTTGGTTGCTCTTCTCTGCACTTTCTCCAGTTCTCCGATATCCTTTTTGAGAACTGGTGCCCAAAACTGAACTGCATATTCCAGATGAGGTCTTACTAATGATTTGTACAGGGGCAAAATTATATCTCTGTCTCTGGAGTCCATACCTCTCTTAATACAAGAAAGGACTTTGCTCGCTTTGGAAACCGCAGCTTGGCATTGCATGCCATTATTGAGCTTATGATCAACTAAAACCCCCAGATCCTTCTCCACTACAGATCCCCCCAGTTGTACTCCCCCTAGTATGTATGATGCATGCATATTCTTAGCCCCCAAGTGCATAACTTTACATTTATCAACATTAAACCTCATCTGCCACTCAGTCGCCCAATTAGACAGAGCATTGAGGTCAGCTTGTAAATTGGAGACATCCTGCAAGGACGTTATTCCACTGCATAGCTTGGTGTCATCTGCAAAGACAGAAATGTTACTTTTGATCCCAGACCCAATATCATTTATAAATATATTGAAAAGTAAGGGTCCCAGCACTGAACCTTGGGGTACACCACTGATAACATTGGACCATTCAGAGTAAGAATCATTAACCACGACTCTCTGAATTCTGGCTTTCAGCCAATTTTCTATCCATTTACAAACTGATATATCCAATCCTTTAGACCTTACCTTACACATGAGCCGTGTGTGCGGAACTGTATCGAACGCTTTTGCAAAATCCAAATATATCACGTCCACAGCCACGCCTCTGTCCAGGGTTTTACTTACCTCTTCATAAAAGGAAATCAGGTTTGTCTGACAACTTCTGTCTTTCATGAATCCATGTTGTCTGCTGCTTAAATAGTTTTTTTCCTGCAAGAACTCATCCATGTGGTCTTTTATTAAACGTTCCAGTATCTTCCCAACTATAGAAGTTAGACTAACAGGTCTATAGTTACTTGGAAAAGACTTTGTTCCCTTTTTAAATATAGGCACCACATTGGCTCTACGCCAATCCAGTGGTACTATTCCTGTCATTAATGAGTCCCTAAATATTAGATACAGTGGCTTTGAAATGACAGAGCTCAACTCAAATACAGACTTACAAGACATACAATCAGAGTAATTTCACAAACCTCACCTTGAAGTATTACCTGTGTTAGTAGTATTACTTATTATACACAGCTTCACCATAGTTTAACCTCTGTGCTTTCTAAAGACTTTCTTGTTGACATATATGCCTATGAGGGAATAGGTATACGCACAGAGCAGTTTTCTCTACGTTTGAGGTTGTGATGATTTGATCCCTAAACTTTCTACACAATATAGAGAGTGACCAAGGGTATCATACCTGAGAAGCCTCTGCAGCTGAGATCCATACCTTATACATATAGATTGCAGGGTCTTTACATAATAGTGGAACCCCAAGAAAGTTTTTTTTTTGGTTAAATGGATCCTGCAGAGTTAGCAAATCATTTGGTTGGACTTTCCCAACGGGTTGACACATTAACCGCTTCCATGAATGAGCTCCGGCTTGAAAATGACGCTCTTCGCAATCAGAATTTTGCCCAACCCCGAGACCGCCCTGAACCAAAAGTTTGTTCCCCAGAACCTTTTTCTGGTGATAGAAGAGTTTTCCGACAATTTATTAGTTTATGTAGACTCATGTTTGAACTTTGTCCTCGTACTTACTATTCAGATAGAGTGAGAATTCTCACCTTAATTTCCTACCTCAAAGGTGAACCCAGAGTATGGGCTGACTCATATGTTGAAGAGCATGGAGATCTTCTTGGAGCCTTCAATACCTTCCTAGATGAAATGTCCTTACTCTATGAGGATCCCAATAAGCAACTAACCGCAGAAAATATGATCCGCAATCTAAAACAAGGGAAAAGACCAGTTGAGGATTATATTTCCGAATATAAATGTTGGAGTCGTAGATTAGGCCTCTCTGAGGCAATGAAAGATGAGATCGCTCGAGTAGAGCTTCCCACCTCTCTAGAGGATTTGATGCACCTATCTGTAACCATAGATCAACGTCTTCGTGAGAGGAAGGCTGAACGTGCCATTCAATACCCACCTACTCCACTCAGAAGATATAAATCACCACCCAAGGAAGTACCAATGGAGCTGGGTACTATTAGAGGCCCTTTGTCTCCTTCGGAGAGACAACGACGCAGATTAAATAATTTGTGTTTATATTGTTCGGCACCAGACCATATCGTCTCTACCTGTCCGTAACTCCGAAGGTAACATTTCCAACATATGTATGCCCACCTCTCGACGATCTACCACTAATTTTTATATTTTTGTTACTCTTACTTTACAGTGGGACCAAGAAAAGATCCTTATTGATGCGATGGTGGATACTGGAGCTTGTGGCAATTTCATAGATTCTGGAATTGTACATTCAAATAAAATCCCTTTTTTCCTTAAGCAAATACCTTTGCCAGTCACCTTTATTGATGGCTCAAGTTCCTCCTGTGGTCCAGTTTCTTCTCAGACCTCTCCCCTTATGGTGTCCTGCGGGAATGGTCACTCTGAGATTCTTTCTTTTGACATCATTCCATCCCCCCTTTTCCCAATTGTACTCGGATTACCCTGGCTACATCTTCATCAACCCACTATCCAATGGTCTAATAGATCTCTATCCCTACACTCTACTTACTGTAACGAGACCTGTTACGCTAACCAACCACTCCTCATTGCCAATACGGTTAATCCTGACCTCCCTACATACCTACTTGATTTTGCAGACGTATTCAGTAAATCTAATGCTAATGTTTTACCACCCCATCGCGTCTACGATTGTCCTATAGACCTCATTCCTGGTAGTTCTATACCTACAGCAAGAATTTATCCTCTATCGCAACCCGAATTAGTCCATCTCAAGGACTATCTAGATGACAACCTTAAAAAAGGTTTTATCAGACCCTCTACATCACCAGCAAGTGCTGCTATGTTTTTTGTTAAAAACAAAGATGGTTCTCTCCGACCTATTATCGACTACAGACCACTGATACTCCACCACTCTCCATCATACCTTCCAATCGCATCATCGGTGTTACAACTCCTTTTAGGCAATTGCTTTCCCATTCCTTCGCAGGTAATGTTCCCTCATTACCTCATGACCTCACTAGACAGCCTGACGGTGTATACACTTTCAAGAATAAACTCTATGTACCTCCAGACCTACAGCTTCAACTTCTTAAACAATTCCATGATTCCCCTCTAGCAGGACATCCAGGGATAAACAAGACCATTCTTCTTCTTAAAAGAGATTACTGGTGGCCTCAGATGGTCAAAACCATTCAGGATTATGTTGGCTCCTGTGAAGTCTGTGCCTCCAACAAACACTCAAAAAGACCCCCCTATGGACTTTTAAGTTCTCTTCCTATACCAAATAGGCCTTGGGAAGTAGTCTCGATGGACTTTATAGTTGATCTCCCGAGATCACAAGGCGCTAACACAATCATGGTGACAGTGGATCTTTTAACCAAGATGGCACACTTTGTTCCTCTAAAAAAATTACCTACCTCCTTCGAGACAGCTAAAGCCTTCATTGACCACATTCTCAGACTCCATTGAATTCCTTCTCAAGTTATTTCAGATCGTGGTTCACAGTTTATCTCTAAATTCTGGAAAGCCCTATGTAAAGCCTTACACATAGATCACCGAATGTCCTCCGCTTACCATCCTCAAACAAACGGTCAAACTGAACGTGTAAACCAAATTCTGGAACAATATCTATGATGTTATTGTAGTCACCTTGTCATGATCACTACCGTGCCGGGTGGGCGGCGAGGCGTGGTCGTCCCCCAGTTGGCTCTGGGTGGAATTGAACCCAGGACCTCTCTATTGCTGGTCCAGGTCTTTGCCTCTGAGCCACTGCTCAGTGATATTCTTCTTGCTGTCCGTCGGAGCCTGGTTCTGAACTCGTGCTACTTTGGACCAATCAGTGGCCTGAGCGGCCTATTTAAACCAGCCCCTTCCTCCTTGCAAATTGCTGGTTCGTTTGTCAGTAATTGGAGTGTTTGCTACTGGAAACCTTATCTGTGGATATCCTGTTTACCTGACCATTGGCCTGCTTTTGGATTGTCGCTTTTTGTAACCCTTTGACCCCGGCTCTTGGACTACCTGATCTCTTTATTCCCTGACCTTTGGCTTTGGACTTTGGATATTCTGCTTGCTTCAGCCCCTGACCCCGGCTCGTTCCTGGTATTATCTTCAACCTTGTTTCCCGTGGGCACCTTCTGTTTGGACTATTTCCTGTGTGCTTCTGAACAGCCTCCAGTGAGCTTCGGCTATCCAGTTCCCGGTCCACCTTGGATTCCCTCCTGCCACTGGACCCGGTGCCTCCTGGTGCGTCCTTCCCTCTGTCTCAAACTCCAGCGGGTGGATCGCATCCAGTCGCAAAGGTGAGCCGCCCTTGGCATCTCGGCCTCGGTAAGTAACGTTCCTGATACACCTCCAAGATGAATGGCATCATTTGCTCCCTTGTGCTGAGTTTGCCTACAACAATACCACCAGTTCCTCTTCTCACTTTTCACCTTTTTACGCTAATTATGGTTTCCATCCCAACAGCTTACCTACCTCCTTTCCGCCAAATAATGTCCCAGCATTAAAAGATTATCTTACCACTATAAAAGACACTTTGATTGAACTTCGTTCCAATTTACTAGCTGCCCAGCAAAGACAAAAGAAATATTATGACGCTCGTAGAACACCCCCTCCGGTATATAAAATCGGTGATTTAGTATGGCTTTCTACCCGGAATTTACAACTTAATGTCCCATCTAAAAAACTTGGACGACAGTTTACTGGTCCATTTCCTATTTTACACATAATCAACTCTAACGCAGTTAGACTAAAGTTACCTACAGATTGGAAAGTACATCCGACCTTCCATGTCTCCCTCATCAAACCCTACACCTCTAATCCTTTTCAAAACAGACTTCCACAACCCCCTCCACCAATAGAGGTTTTAGGTGAAACGGAATATGAGGTTGAAAAGATTCTTAATTCTAGGAGACGGGGTTCAAACCTACAATACTTGGTCCGTTGGCTTGGTTACAGTGAACTGGATGATTCCTGGGAGGATTCCTCAGACATTCATGCCCCTAAGTTAATCAAACAGTTTCATCGCAGATACCCCAACCGTCCTTCCCTAATGATCAATACTATTGGGGCCCCCTTGAGGAGGGGAGTATGTAATGCCCCTGTTGTTCTCTGTAACGACTGGTTCCTTCCCCCTTGCAATTCGCCTCCTCCCACTTCCATTTCTCACGTTCAGGCTCAGTGTACTGAATCGACCGCGTCACTTCCGGTGCACGGACGATTGCGTTCCACCCTGGAACGCGGAAGTGCGCCCTAGCGTTCTCCAGCTGAGTCCCATGCTCTTCCCCTATTTAAACCCTCGGACATGGCGGCTAGGTGTTCCACTATTCTTGTAGGACGCCTGCCGCCTCGTGGGAGACTGAAGCTCCTTTTAGGCAATTGCTTTCCCATTCCTTCGCAGGTAATGTTCCCTCATTACCTCATGACCTCACTAGACAGCCTGACGGTGTATACACTTTCAAGAATAAACTCTATGTACCTCTATGTACCTCCAGACCTACAGCTTCAACTTCTTAAACAATTCCATGATTCCCCTCTAGCAGGACATCCAGGGATAAACAAGACCATTCTTCTTCTTAAAAGAGATTACTGGTGGCCTCAGATGGTCAAAACCATTCAGGATTATGTTGGCTCCTGTGAAGTCTGGATGATTCCTGGGAGGATTCCTCAGACATTCATTCCACTATTCTTGTAGGACGCCTGCCGCCTTGTGGGAGACTGAAGCAAGCCTTATTGCCTACTGCCCTGGTACCACAGCACGACTTCCTGCACATGCCCAGCGGAGACCCTGATCCAAGTTCCAGCTTTCTGAACAGAGAACTGTCAGCCCTGCATTGCACATAAGTCCTGCTGCTGAATAATCATACAAACTTCTTTTCAACTTCACACCGTCCAGGACTGGAAGTACTAATGACGTTTTCATGAAGGAATCTATTCAGCAAACCGCAAGTATCTGGTTCATCAGTATTTAACCTCATATAACCTGCATGTAGTAAATACAGACTTACAAGACATACAATCAGAGTAATTTCACAAACCTCACCTTGAAGTATTACCTGTGTTAGTAGTAGTATTACTTAATATACACAGCTTCACCATAGTTTAACCTCTGTGCTTTCTAAAGACTTTCTTGTTGACATATATGCCTATGAGGGAATAGGTATACGCACAGAGCAGTTTTCTCTACGTTTGAGGTTGTGATGATTTGATCCCTAAACTTTCTACACAATATAGAGAGTGACCAAGGGTATCATACCTGAGAAGCCTCTGCAGCTGAGATCCATACCTTATACATACAGATTGCAGGGTCTTTACACCTTGTAGCCGTCCTTTAAGCGATGGAATTATCCCACTGCTGTGCCACCACTGTAACGGTCACCACCGTTTACGACCTTCCATCAACTACGACAGCTCATCTGACACACAGACAAACCAGCAGGCCTCCCATTTCTCCAGAATCAAGACGAGACACGCAGCTCTGTACTTGTTTCAAATGAAGACAATTTTAATGGTTTCTTCTCAGCTTATATACAGTACAAGGCATTAAAGGAACAATCGACTCCCCACCCACACACTAAGGCTAATTACTAAACATTCCTTCATTAACAGCATAACAAACAAAACACCATCACACAATGATCTCTTCAATCCATATCCCCAGACAGACGCTCTGTCTCCAACAAGTACATTCCACACATAAACAGTATTTAGCATATATAATTAGAGGTCTGGGAGCAGACCTGGATTAACACCTGTCCGTTACAACACCTTTACACAAGGACAATGAAATGTCTTCCAGGCCCTGACTCAATTAGCATGTCACTAGTCAGGGCTAATCATAGAATGAGTCACTATTGACTGGTTGGGCCAACATCTTGCAGTATCTCAAAATCCTGCAATATCAGTGATATTGCTATCAGTGATGGGACATCACGGATACATCCCCTTCCATCTAGGCGGGTCAGATCAGAGGTTCCATAGAGTAGAGCGGGCTGTGTCCATGTCTGCTCTGCATATGTGGAGTGAATATGGACCTGTCATCTGCCCTGGCCACTCATTGTGGCCCACGAACGGTTATTAAGTTGCTGAAGTGGCCATCGCTCTTCAAAAGGTTGAGCACCCCTGCATTAGGTCCTACACCTGGACAGGAATGGCAGCATATACAGGAAGTGACCCCTTCATTTTCCTTCTGCAACAGCTTAAAGCTTGCAGGAAAGGAGAAGACGGCTTTCAGAGGCTGCAGGAGGAAAATGGAGGGGTCGGTTCCTGTATATGCTGCCCCCCTGTCCAGGTTACTCTTATTTCTGCTGCCCATGCCCTCTGTGACTCCCCTTAACCCCCACAGTGCTGCTGGCTTCCCCTCTCCTGCAGCAGCCTATGGCTTCTGCGGGGGATGTTTCAGTAAAGAGAACTCTGTTTTCTATGGATACAGACAACGTTGGAGCAGGAAGCCGGGACCGAGAGTGGATTACCACCGCTGGATTTTTATTAAAAAAAGGACTTTTTTCTACGGTGTGTGTGTGTTTTTTCCAACTATTTACACTTCCTTCGTGAAATGGTAGGGGTACAATGTACCCCATTATCAATTCACATAAGGGGGCCAGGATCTGGGGGTCCCCTTTGTTAAAGGGGTCTTCCAGATTCTGATAAGCCCCCCGTCCGCAGACCCCCACAACCACCGGGCAAGGGTTGTGGGGATGAGGCCCTTGTCCTCATCAACATGGGGACATCCTCCCCATGTTGAGGGCATGTGACCTGGTACGGTTCAGGAGAGGGACGGCCGCACTCTGTCTCCCCCTCTTTTCTGCGGCCGGCCAGGTTAATGTGCTCGGATAAGGGGTCTGGTGTGAATTTTTGGGGGAACTCCACGCCATTTTTTTTTTTAAATTTGGGGTGGAGTTCCCTTTAAAATCCACACCAGACCTGAAGGGTCTGGAATTGATACTTGGGGGGAACCCTACGTCATTTTTGTTTTAAATTGACGGCGGGGTTCCCCTTAATATCCATTCCAGACCTGAAGGGCCTGGTAATTGAATTTGGGGGGACCCCCACGCTATTTTTTTTTTTTATGAATGAATTCTCTCTGAATTGCCAGAGCCGACAATTCATTATAGCCGCAGGTCCGGTTTTAAAATACTTTTTTTCCTTTCAGAAATGACACTTTGTGCAGAGACAGTTCTATGTATTGGAAACATGCGCTATTTCACATGCTAACTTTACACCCCCCCAGGTATGAAATTTAAAGTAATATTTCACTTTTATTGTTTCACTTTTAGCATTATTAAATTCACTGCTCCCGAAAAAACGGAAGTTTTTAAAACTTTTTTTGCATTGATACATGTCCCCTGGGACAGGACCCAGGTCCCCAAATACTTTTTAGGACAATAACTTGCATATTAGCCTTTAAAATTAGCACTTTAGATTTCAAATGGTCGAGTCCCATAGACTTTAATAGGGTTCTAAAGTTCACACGAACATTTGGTGTGTTCGCAAGTTCTGGTGCGAACCGAACAGGGGGGTGTTCGGCTCATCCCTGGCCCTCAACATGGGGAGGATGTCCCCATGTTGATGGGACAAGGGCCTCATCCCCACAACCCTTGCCTGGTGGTTGTGGGGGGTCTGCGGGCGGGGGGCTAATCAGAATCAGGAAGCCCCCTTTAACAAATTGGTAACGGCGTACATTGTACCATTACCATTTCACCCAAAAAAGTGACGAAAATTGTAAAAAAAACACAGACACAGCTTGGGACAAGTCCTTTAATTAAAAAGAAAAACAAATCCAGCGATGTAATCCTTCCACAACCCAACGATACACGCCGCCACGATCGATTCCACCTCCATTGGAGACACCTGCTGAATGACGCCAGACCCGCCTTGACAACTCTTAAATAATGTGACGTGTGCGGGTGACCCCACCCCCCTCTGGCACAACGGGGATTTCCGATGGTTTCCCACCCTCGGCTATTTAAGAGCTGTCACGGCGTGTCTCTCGTCATTCGGCGGGCGTCTCCTATTGAGGCGGAATCAATCGTAGCGGCGTGTATCGTTAGGTCATGGAAGGAATACATCGCTGGAATTTTTTTTTTTATTATTAAAGGACTTGTCCCAAGCTGTGTCTGTGTTTTTTTTACCATTTTTGTCACTTTTTTGGGAGAAATGGTAGAGGTACAATGTACCCCGTTACCAATTCACATGGGGGGCAGGGATCTGGGGGTCCTCTTTGTTAAAGGGGGCTTCCAGATTCCGATAAGCCCCCCGCCAGCAGACCCCCACAACCACCAGGCAGGGGTTGTGGGGATGAGGCCCTTGTCCCCATCAACATGGGGACATCCTTCCCATGTCGAGGGCATGTGGCCTGGTACGGTTCAGGAGAGGGGGCGCTCTCTTGCCCCCCCTCTTTTCCTGTGGCCTGCCAGGTTGCATGCTCGGATAAGGGTCTGGTATGGATTTCTGGGGGAACCCACAACATTTTTTTTTGGTGCAGGGTTCCCCTTAAAATCCATACCAGACCTAAAGGCTAGCTTGGCTTATAGGAACTAGGACTGCTGTAGGTGACGATACACCACTAAGCTATATTCCCTGACCCAGTGGTGGCTGTTGCTCAAAATTTTTGGGGGCACAAACTAACTGAAAAATTCGAAAAATTACTGAAACAAAAACATCAATTGCAGCCACTGTGCCATCAAATGCAGCCACTGTGCCCATCATATGCAGCCCCTGTGCCCATTACATGCAGCCAACTCTGCTCAGCAAATGCAGCCAACTGTGCCCATCACATGCAGTCACTCTGCCCATCATATGCAGCCAACTGTGCCCACCATATGCAGCCACTGTGCCCATCATATGCAGCCAACTATGCCGATCATATGCAGCCACTGTGCCCAGCAAATTCAGCCAAGTGTGCCCATCATATGCAGCCAACTGTGCCTATATTATGCAGCCACTGTGCCCATCATATGCAGCCACTGTGCCCAGCAAATGCAGCCAACTGTGCCCATAATATGCAGCCAAACTGTGACCATCCTATGCAGCCTCTGTGCCCAGCAAATGCAGCCAACTGTGTCCAGCAAATGCAGCCAACTATGTCTATCATATGCAGCCTTTGTGCCCATCATATGCAGCCACTGTGTCCATCATATGCAGCCAACTGTGCCCAGTGAATGCAACCAACTGTGTCCATCATATGTAGCCAACTGTGCCCATAATATGCAGCCAGCTGTGCCCATCATATGAAGCCATTGTGCTTATCATATGCAGCCACTGTTCCCATCATCTGCAGAAAACTGTGCCCAGGAAATGTAGCCAACTATCCCCATCATATACAGTCAACTGTACCCATCATATGCAGCCAACTATGCCCATCATATGCAGCCACTGTGCCCAGCAATAGCAGCCAAGTGTGCCCATCATATGCAGCCAACTGTGCCTATATTATGCAGCCTCTGTGCCCATCATATGCAGCCACTGTGCCCAGCAAATGCAGCCAACTGTGCCCAGCAAATGCAGCCAACTCTGCCTATCATATGCAGCCTCTGTGCCCATAATATGCAGCCACTGCCACCCGCCCGACCAAACGACAGCGAGCTGTGGGGGTCAGGCTATGGCTACTGTGTCCTCCCTGTGTCTCTTCTTCCTGTTCTGCTAGGCAGGCCAATGGGATCACCTCTGCCTTCAGCTAATCAGGTGACCGGTATTAGATCCGTGCTTCCTGATTGGCGGAGAGGCGGTTCAGTGTTAGAAAAGCAAATATTAATTTGCTTTGCTAACAAACCTGGATGGACTGCGAGCACAATGCTCTGCGCTCGCAGTTCACCTTTTTTGAAGCCTATTAGAGCCTATGACTCATCAGGTGCTTAAAAAAAACATCTCCGCCGCTGTAATTTAGGCACCCTGTGTCCGAAAGGGGGCTGGACGCCTGAATAGGGGGTGGCTACAGCAGCCATGGATAGATTCAAGATATGCATTAATCTATCCATTTTACATAGAGGGGGTGGCTGGAGAGAGGGGGTGGCACCCGTGCGCCCTTACAGTACACAGGTTTTGATACAATTGGTTGATTTGTGTAATACACACAATAAAATGTCTTGTACTTAATCAGTCCAGCCAGTGAAAAAGTCTCACACATGTGGTATCACCACGCTCAGAACTTTGGGTTGTAATTTTAAATATGCCCATGCTGTATGTGAGAAATATCTTAAGTTAACAACTTTTGGCAAAAAATTATGGGGTAGATTCAGGTAGGGAGCGCGCATTTGTGTGCGGGCATAACGTATCCTATTTACGCTACGCCTCCACAACTTTGACAGGCAAGTGCAGTATTCACAAAGCAAAGTTGCGGCGGCGTAGCGTAAATAGGCCGGCGTAAACCCGCCTAATTCAAATGTGGAAGATGTGGGCGTGTTTTATGTTAATCTATTGTGACCTCACGTAAATGACGCTTTTTCCGAACGGCGCATGCGCCGTCCGTGAAAGTATCCCAGTGCGCATGCTCCAAATTAACCCGCAAAAAGCCAATGCTTTCGACGTGAACGTAAATGACGCACAGCCCTATTCACGAACGACTTACGCAAACAACGTAATCGACAGAAAATTCTATGCGGTCCCGACGTCCATACTTAACATTGACTGCGCCTCATATAGCAGGGGTAACTTTACGCTGGAAAAAGCCTTACGTAAACGGCGTATCTGTACTGCGACGGCCGGGCGTACGTTCGTGAATAGGCGTATCTCGCTGATTTACACGCCCCTAGCGGCCAGCGTAAATATGCAGTTAAGCTACGACGGCGTAGGAGACTTACGCTGGTCGTATCTTAGACAAATTCTGGCGTATCTGATTCTTTAAATCAGGCGCCAAGATACGACGCCTCACACTCAGAGATACGACGGTCGTATCTCCTACCTGAATCTGGCCCTATGTCTTCAAAATACTCCCTGTGTCTCGTAGGCCTCTTACACACGACCGAACATGTCTGCTGAAACTGGTCCGCGGACCAGTTTCCGCGGACATGTTCGGTCGTGTGTAGGGCCGACCGGACAATTTTTCGGCCGACCGGACAGGTTTCCAGCGGACAAATGTTTCTTAGCATGCTAAGAAACATGTCCGCTGGAACCATGTCCGCCGGACATTTCCGATGGTCAGTACGACTCATCGAACATGTCCGCTCGGCCGAAATCCCTCGCATGCGTCAAAGTGATTCGACGTATGTGTGGAAGCATTGAACTTCCGGGGTCGCGTACGTCGCCGCGTCATCGTCGCCGCCACGTCGCCGCCGCGTCACCGCGTATCCTGTCCGCGGGGATTTTGATTTGATGGTGTGTACAACCATCAGACCAAAATCTGCTAGCTGACATGTCCGATGAAAACGGTCCGCGGACCGTTTTCATCGGACAGGTCCGCTCGTCTGTACGAGGCCTTAGAAAATACCTTGGGGTGTATGATTTCCAAAACTCATTTTATTGGAGTTTCCACTGTCCTGGTGCTCCAAATTATCCATAAATGTGTTAGGTAGTCAGGAAATTAGATGCATATACTGTATAAAGGCCCTTACAAAGCCTAAGGCCCCGTACACACGACCGAGTTTCTCGGCAGAATTCAGCGAGAAACTCGGTCAGAACCGGATTCTGCCGAGAAACTCTGTCGTGTGTACACTTTCAGCCCGATGGAGCCGCCGAGAAACTCGTCGAGAAAATAGAGAACATGTTCTCTATTTTCTCGTTGTTCTATGGGAGAACTCAGCCCGCCGAGCTCCTCGGCGGCTTCAGGGCTGAACTCGCCGAGGAACTCGATGTGTTTGGCACGTCGAGTTCCTCGGCCGTGTGTACGGGGCCTCAAAGGTGCTCCTTGACTATTAGGCCACTCTGTGTAGCCATGCTGTGAAAAGCCTCACACGTGTAATACCCTGTAATACACCCTAAGACACAGAATGTGTCTTAGGGTGTAGAGAAATATCTTATTACCGTAATTGACAACTTTGGGCCAGATTCTCGTAGAATCGCCTATCTTTAGGCAGGAGTAGCGCATCTGAGATACACTACGCCGCCGTAACTTAGAGCGGCATGTCCCGTATTCTCAAAGAACTTGCGCTTTAAGTTACGCCCGCATAGTGTATCTGGGCCGGCGTGAGCCCGCCTAATTCAAATGTGGAAGTGGTGGGCGTGTTTTATGGAAATTAATCGTGACCCCACGTAATTGACGCTTTTTTCGAACGGCGAATGCGTGGGATGCTCAGTATCACGTAGAATTTTCAAATTAAATTGCGCCCGCTCAATGCCTAGTCGACGTGAACGTAACTTACGTCCAGCCCCATTCACAGACGACTTATGCAAAAGACGTAAAACGCGAAAAATTCGACTCTGTTCCGACGTCCATACCTAACATTGGTACGCCTCATATACGCCTCATAGAGCAGGGGTAACTTTACGCCCAAAAAAGCCTAACGTAAACGACGTAAAAAAAGCGCCGGCCGCACGTACGTTTTGAGAATCGGCGTATCTAGCTCATTACCATATTCGACACGTAAATCGACGGACGCGCCACCTAGCGGCCAGCGTAAATATGCAACTTAGATACGACAGCGTAAGAGACTTACGCCGGTCGGATCTAAGACAAATCTATGTATAACTGATTCTAAGAATCAGGCGCATAGATACGACGCCTCAAACTTTTTTTTTCTTTTCAAAAGACTCATTATGCCTCTTAGTATTTACTAAGAGGCATAATGAGTCTTTTGAAAAGAAAAAAAAAGAAAATTTTATACACAAAGGGCCAGATTCTCGTAGGAGTTACGCCGGCGTATCTCCAGATACGCTGCCGTAACTCTGAGTTTGAGGCGTCGTATCTATGCGCCTGATTCTTAGAATCAGTTACGCATAGATTTGTCTTAGATCCGACCGGCGTAAGTCTCTTACGCTGTCGTATCCAAGTTGCATTCTAAGAGCATAAATTACATGTAAATTAATCATCTAATTTCCTGACTACCTACCACAATTTAAGAGGAGCACCAGGACATTGGAAACACACAGAAAATGACCCCATTTTAAAAAGCAAACATGACAATGTGGCAAGGCTGTGAAAATGTCTCACACATGTGGTATCCCCATACTCAGGTGCATAATAAAATGTGTTTTGGGGTATAATTCTAAGTATGCCTGCTTTGTGTGAGACATAAGTTGTAAAAATGACAACTTTGTGAATAAAACACATTTTACTTAATTTCTTAATTTAAAAAAAAATCGGGAAAAAAATCACAACGTCAAAAAACTCACCATGCCTCTTACTAAATACCTTGGTTGGTCTACTTTGCAAAAAGTAATGTGTGTGGTATTTGTGCCATCCTGCCATTTTAGGGCATCAAGAAATGAGAGGCAGCCAGTACTGTACATCAGGACTGATCAATTTTTAAATCTATGTACCATAGTTTTTAGATTACAACTTTCATACAGACTATATAATATAAAATGATTTGGGTTATTTTTTTAACCAATAAAATGTAGCTGTATAAATGTTTGCCTACATTCGTGAACAAAAATTACTTATTTGCAAAATGTTATAATAGAAACTAAGAAAAATATTATTTATATATATAGGCCCGGATTCAGAAAGACTTACGACGGGCGTATCAGTAGATATGCCGTCGTAAGTCCGAATCCGCGCCATCGCAACTTTAAGCGTATGCTCAAACTGAGATACGCTTAAATGTTGCTAAGATACGACCGGCGTAAGTCTCCTATGCCGTCGTATCTTAACTGCATATTTACGCTGGCCGCTAGGGGCGTGTACTTTGATTTACGCCTAGAATATGTAAATCAGCTAGATACGCCTATTCACGAACGCATATGCCCGGCCGTCGCAGTACAGATACGCCGTTTACGTAAGGCTTTTTCCGCCGTAACGTTACCCCTGCTATATGAGGCGCAGCCAATGTTAAGTATGGACGTCGGGCCAGCGTCAAATTTTCCGTCGATTACTTTGTTTGCGTAAGTCGTTCGCGAATAGGGCTGTGCGTAATTTACATTCACATCGAAAGCATTGGCTTTTTGCGGGTTAATTTGGAGCATGCGCACTGGGATACTTTCACGGATGGCGCATTCGCCGTTCGTAAAAAGCGTCATTTACGTGGGGTCACGATGATTTTACATAAAACACGCCCACATCTTACACGTTTGAATTAGGCGGGACCACGCCTGCCAATTTACGCTACGCCGCCGCAACTTACGGAGCAAGTGCTTTGTGAATAATGCACTTGCCTGTCAAAGTTGTGGAGGCGTAGCGTAAATAGGATACCCCACGCCCGCACAGAGTTACGCGCTCCCTACCTGAATCTGGCCCATAGTTTTTTTTATTTGTTTATATATAAATAAAAATATAAAAGCCAGTGGTGATTAAATGTCACCAAAAGAAAGCTCCATCTGTCTCAAAAAATGATAAAAAATTAATTTAGGTTCAATGTTGCATGACTAGTAATTGTCATTCAAAGTGTGACAGTGCTGAAAATAAAAAAAATGGCCTGGGCAAGAAGGGGGTGAAAGTGTCTGGAATTGAAGTAAATAATGAAAACAATGGTAGAGTAATAATGAAACATGAATTGCACATGACACAAACTGCAATTTCTAATATTCTATCTACAGTAAATAAAATTGTTTGTTGAAAAACATCTATTGCCTATTTTTGCTAGGAGAAAAACAAAACAGGTCCTATGGGATGAGACATTTACGTGTATTTGCATGCTGAATTTTGAAATGAGGGATTTACATTTTTAAATGCTAAAACAAGCATCAATGGCACAATTCGGTGGCAGAGATGAAATTAAAGGCTGTCCTGTGTATCCTTTTTTGTATACAAAACCTGAGCTAGATTAACACCAAAAAAACTTTGATTATTAATAGCAACATAATTCTGCATGAATATATATGTACAGTGTACGTTTAGTACTTTTACATGTGCTGCTATAAAATCATAACATTTCTGAATTTGAGGGCTAAGTGATGGCAGCTCATTCATCACAAACTCCTAACAAGCTAAATGATTGCAACTTAATATGTTGTTTTTATTATATTAATAGCTGACAAAATATTCCTTGAGCAATATGGGTTATGTAAAGAGACTGCACGACAGTAGTTAATTCCTTTTAAACATTGTCTCTGATTGAAACCTCAGATGGGATTGTACATAGAGTAGGGGGAGTTTGAGGGATGATTCACTGCTCCAACTCAATTGTTTGTGTGTGTAAATATCAGCTGGAGCTATTGAACTCAGTGAACAACAGACATTTTTTTTAGCAGCACTTAAGCAGAAAATGAAAAAAAAGAAAAAGGAGTCCAGAGCTCCACCTCCTGGCTCAAAAAGAGAATACCAAATAATTTTAGGCAACATTTCATTTTAACTTGACTATGTACAGTACAGCACTTGCAAAAGTTTTAGGCAGGTGTAAACAAAATGCTGTAAATTAGGAATGCTTTCAGAAATAGAACTGTTAAAAGTAATTTTTTATCAATTAACAAAATATAAAGCAAATGAACAGAAGATAAATCCAAATCAAATCAATAATTCGTAGGGTTGCACCGATACTGGATCGTTGCCGATACTAAGCATTCGCACTAATATCGATACTTGTGCAAATGCTCCGATACTAGAAACCGATACCTTCAGGTTCAGTCTTTTCAGCTGTCAACAGGGGAAAGCAGGGGGATGCAACAAATTAAAGATGGGAATAATCGTTTTTTATAGGAGCAGGGCCGTCATGTCCTTAACAACTGATGACGTTTCAGCTGTCCCTGACTCTTTCTCCCTTCCCGCCTGCTGTCACTTCTACCCTTTGCCTCTTCCTTTCCATTCCACCAGCTTTGCCGGGTGCCTTTCCCACCTCCTCCTTTCTCTTTTGCCAGCCGCAGTGTTCTCCTTGCTGCTAGCAGGTCTGTCATCCTGCATAGTCAGGGAGCTTCCTGGTTGTCAGCAGAGGCTGCGGGCGGCTCTCCTCATCTAGCTGCCCCTCCTTTTTTTACCAATCTGTTACATCTGCTTCCTTTCTCCCTGGTAAGGAGCTTGTTATTGAGCCATCCTATCCACACATAGCAGCATGTGAGTGGACAACCTTAATTCCACATGAGAATAAGATGAACTAATGTTATCAACTGGAACTTTGTTTAGTTTTCTCCTTTGCCCAGTGTTTCCCATGTTTGTATGATACACACAAGCTTGGCATGGTATATACAATAGTATTTTGGGTTTTTGTGCAGAGACTGTATATTATCTCAATTCAAGATGTCTGTAGTTTAAGGACTTTGCACTTCAAGGACTGGTTGTTAGATATGATTTTTGCATTTATTAATTCAATAAATATCAATCAACACATGTCACCACACAGTGTTCCCACACAATGTCCCCCAAAATAGTGTCCCCAAAACACTGTCACCCCACACACATGTCCCCACACATTTCTCCACACAATAAATACACCTGTCCCCCACATATGTAACAGTAAAATCATATGTCCCAATGATCATCTGCACACATATGTCAGTGATCATCTGCGTACATCTGTACATGATCATCTGCGTACATCTGTCTGTGATCACACAAACCAATTCTTATACATTTTTTTTTTAAAGTGTATTTTGTGCATGTACTCGAGAGAGGAGCCGGACTGCAGGAGTTGGGAGTAGGCAGGCCTCCCCCAGAGGCAATCTGCCACCTTTCTCCATGCCCCGGGTGGCAATGGCGGGTGTGTGAGGGGGTCCTCCCACACAGCCCACCCTACCAGCTCCGCTTTGAAGCCCAACAGGATAGAGGGACTCCCTATAAGGGAGTGAGAGGATTTGCCCGCTCAACCAGCCCCATTAGTCCTTCGCCTCTCTTTTTTTAGAGACCGCGTGGTCAAAGTGCGTGCATGTTAACCCAATTTCGAGTGCGTGTTAGGCCTTGTACTCACGACCGGATCTGTCCGCTGTAAACTGTCTGACGGACAGTTTCCGGCGAACAAGGCAGATTTATCTTTTGGTCTGCTCGCTTGTACACACCAGCGGACCAAATTCCCGTCGTACCGGAACACGTGCACGTAAACCACGTACGACGTCACTATAAAGGGGAAGACCAAAGTCAATGGCGCCGCCCTCTGTTCCTCTTTTGCTAGTTACGTGTTTGCTCGTGTTAGTGAAGGTTTGGTTAGAGCTGATTCGCGCTTTTCGGTCTCCACGCTTTGACAGCTTGTATTCACAGGTTCAGTGCGTGTGCTTGCGGGATCGTAGTTGTCATTCGGCTATAGGCTTGCAGGTTGTTTCTGCTTTTGCAGTTGCGTCCTGTACGCTCGTATCTGTTTGTCATGCGTTCCTCGCAGGTTGTGCTGGATTTGCGAGTGCTTTCTGTTGGAGTGTGTTCTTGACTGACCAGCCGGCCGGTTTGAAGCCATGACGGAGCAGCAGCGTCAATTTTCGCGAGTTGGTGCTGTTTATGGGATGGCTGCTGGATATGTTCATCATTCCAGTACTTTGGCCAGAAACAGGGGGCGGAGGCGTTTCTGGACCAAGAATTGGTTGCGCCAGCGTGACCAGTTCTCACATATGCCTCTGCTTAGGGAACTCCAGGAGAATAATCCTAATGACTATAGGAACTTTCTCCGCATGACGGACCCCGTATTCAACCGTCTGCTGGATCTTCTGTCCCCCTATATCACGAGGCAGGACACTGTGATGCGCCAAGCCATCACGGCCGAGCAGAGGCTTATTGCCACGTTGCGGTACCTGGCGACTGGGAGGAGCCTGCAGGACCTCAAGTTCTCCACAGGCATCTCTCCGCAGGCGCTTGGGGTCATCATACCACGTGTGCTGCCATCATCAAAGTTCTGCAGGAGGAGTATATTAAGGTAAGTTTCCTCCTTTTCCCCTCACAATCTGGCTGTAATAATGTGGGCAACTAACATTTATTTTTATTTCCCAGATATGCTGTGTGTTTATTAACTAACGTTCCCTTTTCTCCCTATGCATGTTGATATAAGCTTTCCATGTTTTTTTCT
The DNA here is from genome assembly GCF_905171775.1 of Rana temporaria. Taxonomy (NCBI): domain Eukaryota; kingdom Metazoa; phylum Chordata; class Amphibia; order Anura; family Ranidae; genus Rana; species Rana temporaria. The sequence goes on along the minus strand of NC_053489.1, from coordinate 301,933,939 downwards.
TGGCCTACCTGCATATTTGTCCCTTACCCAATATTAACCTGTCCAGCATGCTATCCTAGGGACAAACCCACCTTGCCAATTTTTAAAACAGGACTTTTTGGTTTTTCTGTTCCAACCGCCCCCCCCCTTAAAACTTTTTGAGTCCCCATCAGAGGGCTGTGGAGTCTCTTAATTAAGTGGCCCTATATATTTCATTACCCAAATTCTCCCTGCACATTTTCAAAATGCAATTATAATACTGTGAAGTAGCACAAGGATGCTTGTAGGATTATGTTTTCAATGTTTATGTGCCAAAGTACTAAATCTCTTTATTTGTTTGTCCCCACAGCTACCCTCCACACCATAGGAATGGCAGTCTGTGGCTTCCCAATTTGCCCAGCGGTGGGATTTCCCGAACTGCGGTGGAGCAATAGATGGGAAACACGTCCGCATAGTGCCCCCACCCCACTCGGGGTCCTACTATTATAACTACAAGGGTTATCATAGTATTGTGTTGATGGCGGTGGTGTCGGCACAATATGAGTTTCTATATGTGGACGTGGGGAAGAACGGCCGGCTGTCTGATGGGGGAGTGTTCGCACGGACTGATTTCTATGATCGTCTCCAAGCTGGTGGTCTGGCATTGCCACCAGATGAAGATAATGTGGAAGGACTTCCGTTTGTGTTCCTAGCGGACGAGGCTTTCGGGCTTGGTCCTCACCTCATGCGGCCTTTTCCCCAGAGGACCCTCACCTCAGAGAGGAGGGTGTTTAATTATCGGTTGGCCAGGGCCTCGGAGGGTAGTCGAGAATGCCTTTGGGATACTCACCAAGCAGTGCCGCCTGTTCAGGACAGCGATACACTTGGCGGAATATAAATTGAACACCGTTGTATTTGCCTGCTGCATTTTGCACAACTTTTTACGCAGGCACTCCCAGACGTACCTACCCGACATCGGTTCTGAGGCAAGACTACCCTCAGATCCCCTTCCCGGGCTGGACACTGGTCGCGCTGGCTTGGCCACCCAATCAGCTCGTGAGGTACGCGTCAAATATGTTGAGTACTTCATGGGTCGGGGGGCCATTGCTATGCCAGATCATATTTCTTTCTAATTCGGCCCCCAAAAGAAAGAAATATTCACAGAACTAATAAATAATTAGACCATTGGACTTTATACAGTTGTTTGTCATTACTGCTTTTTCTCTTTTTATCTGTCTTCCTGGTTCTCAAACTAACTATTGCACTTCTATTGACACATTTATTTCTCTAGTTTTATTAAATCACCACAATTGCACAATATCCACTCATCTCCAAACTTGGTATTGACTCTAGAAATAAGAAGCCACTCCATTTTCTAATTTTGAGGTCAAGCTTTTTATTTTCTGCTTGTTCATGACCACACACAAATTTTTTGTTTTTTAAAGTACTCCCTGCTTTTGGATTTAGGAGTCTCCAATTTTTTTAGTCCTTTTTTTAGTAATTTTTTATTTTATTTACCAAAAAATATTCTCAAGAATATACATTTTTAAACAAGTTCACATTTTTGGTTAGCAAATATAGTTCTATTTCTTTTTTACATAGATATATATATATATATAATGTCGTAAAACTTTGGCCAATAAACTCACTAAATAGAGAGATATATAGATAATAATTTTTTGTGGGGTGTTTACCGCCATTTATTTAGTGTTTTTTGGCATTTTTTTTTTCCAAAAAAAAAATATATTTTATTTTTGGACTTTTTGTTTCCCAAAAAAATAAATTATATTTTTGTGAAATATTTTGTTTCGATTTTTCGAAATGTTATCTTTTTCTATTTTTGAAAAAATATATATTTTTTGGGTTTGTTCTTATTTTTTTTGGTAAAATTTTATTTTTTGTTTTTTTTTCAAAAAGATTATATTTGTTTTTGATTTTGGTGTCAAATCTCAACTTCCATAAATTTGGGATTTTTTAAGATATATAATTATATATATATATATATATATATATATATATATATATATATATATATATTTTTTTTTTTTTTTTGTTTGGTGTTTATTCTTTGATTGTTTATGGTATAAACTTTATAGTATCCAAAAATTAAGAAAATGGACAAACAAAAGAACTTAAACCTTATAAAAATATTAAGAATTCACAACAGCAGTCAGTCATGGTGTGCTTTCACACTGGAACACGCCAAAATTTGAAGATGCACACATTCAGTGAAAAATCGCTAAATGTCATTGGTTCAACAGACAAATGGCCACATGTGCTATCTGACATCATGGGTGATCAATGTCAGTGTTTTGTGGGAGCAAACCCTTCCTCTCAACTACTTGAGGATGGAGGAGGGGGTTGGACCCACAAAGCACAGACACTAGATATTTTGTGATGGCAGATAGCACATGTTGGCACACTGTGTGTGCATCTTCAAATTTTGGCATATTCATTATTCAAAAAGTAAAAATGGTTGTGGGGGCGGGGGATGGGCGGGGGGTGTTTCAGTCTTTGACATGGCCCATCATGTCAATAATATTTTTAAAATTTGATTCGATGACCATCATTCTTTGCCGCATATTGTCCATTTCCGTGCTGCACTCCAAAAGGACATTTGTTACATTCTGTTCCATGACAACCATCCTTTCACGCATATTGCAACACCATCTTCATCCCCTAAAAAAGAAAAAAATGGGCAATCAAAACTAAAATATTTTATGAGGCCTATCTACATATGTTTTGCCAAATCAAGCTGGGGTGACACTGACCTGATCTGGGGTGACACTGACCACTGGTCTTCTCCTTTCCACCTCCACAACTTCGCCATCTTCTATCACTCCTCCTTCTTCCACCACTTCCCCATCATCTTCCACGACTCCTCCTTCTTCCACCACCTCCCCATCATCTTCCACGACTCCTCCTTCTTCAACCACTTCCCCATCATCATCAACTCCTCCTTCATCCATCAATCCACCTTCTTTAAATTTGCCAAATTCTTCTTCCGCCACTTGCCCTTCATCTGCTATAAATTCTAAGTCCAAAATTACTTCTTCCTCCTCTCTTCCTTCCTCCTTTCTTCCTTCCTCCTCTCCTTCCACATCCTCTTCTCCTTCCACATCCTCCTCTCCTTCCACATCCTCCTCTCCTTCCACATCCTCTTCTCCTTCCACATCCTCCTCCTCCTCCACATGGCGAGATGGAAGATTTTGGCCTTGTCTGGCCCTCTCTGCCTCCTCCAAATGCTGGCGACTTCTTTCCCCTAAATAACACAAAACAAAAGGTATACTCATCATTACACAGATATTGGAGAGCAGAAATCGCATACATTGCTTAGAAGAGGCTTTCATTGATTTAGTTTTTTCTTTCACCAAACCGACATTTTTGACAGACTTCTATGCCAAGCTCTGATCCTGCCCCTTTTTAGCAAAGTGACACACATGGATGTCCCCCCTAAACTGTATTTCTTGAAGACCCTACCAAAAACTTTACATTTTTGTTTGAGACACAGGTGCTCTGCATTGCAGATGGGAAAACATCTGCTTTATTATCACTGTTTTTAGAAAGAATCCTGTTTTCCTTTCACATTCTCTTAATTTGATTTTTACAAACTAGCTTTTACACAATGTTTGCCAACGAAGTTTTTGGACAGTGAGCCATGTCCAGGTGTGTTGTTCCTGGAATAACCTTGCATTTCTGAGAAACGATGTGATGTTACGCGGTATACTAAGAACACTATTTGTAAATAGGTAGGTATTTACGTAAAAAAACAAAACTGTCAACTGCCAAGGAGGCAGATGGTGAAATATACATGTCAACACATTTTTGCAGACAATACCCCCCCCCCAACCCCAAAAAAATTAACTTACTTTTACGCAGAATTTTAAGGATCTTCTTCATCTGATGTGGCTCCCTCAATTTTAAGTCGGACCAGCGTTTCCGCAGCTGTTCTTTGGACCTGATGATCCCAAACATCCTCTGCATTCTCCTCGCCACCTTGTCCATAATGTGTGCCTTTCGGCGGTTAGGGGTCTTGTATGGCCCTAATTCACCATCATAGTCCTTCCTCCGCATGATGGAAACTAACTCCACCATTTCCTCGAACCGCATATTAGTGGCTTTGTATCTTCTTTGCCTGGATCGGGACGTCCCTGCCTCTGTCCCTTCACTTGTGGCATGAGAGCATCGTGCCCGCTCGTGTGACATCGCCATCTTTCCTTCCCACAGAGATTATGGGCGGGGAAAAGAGGAAATGTTCCGCCATGGGCGGAGACGAGGGCGGCGTTTCATACATACGCGGAGTGTAGAGAATGCAAAGAACGTGTTTACGTAGGTTACGCGGAGACTATTCGAGCGATTCCAGAACATACACAGTTAACGCCATATTTCCAAAATACATTGATTAGGGGCATGGCAAAGCTGACGAGGGCGGCGTTTCATACATATGCGGAGTGTATAAAAGGCGCACGCTGTGATTACGCAGGTTACGCGGTAATTAGGCGAGCGTGAGAAACGAGGAGTGAGAGACAGGAAGGTAAGGAAATTCAAAATGGGATCAGCAGAGGCCTAGAAAATAGAGAGCCATGGGATGGTGCTTTGGTCTGTTGGTTGCACCCTTTTGAAGCTATTCTGTCTCTTGAGTACCACAATGTTATTTTGGTATCCAAATGCTTTTGGACACCTCACAAAATAGAGATGTGAACAATGCTGTACCTCAGTCAAATCTTTTTGAATGGTGTATTCAGATCAGGCAAAGTATTGTTCAGTGTTGGTTGTACAGAGGTCATTAGGAAGTGTCTTTTATGTTATCCATGCTCAGGGGCAGGAGATCTACACATGAAAGAGTGCCTAGATGAATGCTCTAATTTTTAAGCATTGGTTATGTTTCTATATTCAAATTAGTTACTGCAATGTTACCAAAGGGTCTGCATGTATCAAATCAATGTTTGTTACAACCAATGCGGCAGAGCTGGCCATCATTTTTACAACAAGAGAGACTGTGTTTGTAATTATATATAGGTCATACATTTAGAGACACATATTATATCAAGGTCAACGCTGAGCATTTTTATTATCTAGTTTTATTTGGTTTATGTTTTGCTAATCTAGACTGGAAAATCACATCAGAAAATACGGCCGGGAAATGGACCTCCTCCAAATGAAGGAAGCAATAGAGGCCTTACTGGAAAAATTTGAGGACACGCCCATCCTGTGGGATTCAAAAAACACGTACTATTGCAATAAAGATTTACGAGCGGCAGCACTAGAGGAGCTAGCAAACTATATGCAAACATGGGTGCCAGGATGCACTGCCAACATGGTGAAGGATAAACTTGCCAACCTGAGAAGCACATATAGAAGAGCATACAAAGCTAATAAATCTAAAAAGTCTGGAGCAGCAGTAACACAAGCAAAGGAACCCAAACTGTGGTATTACAAACAGATGGCTTTTTTGCGGAAGGAAATGGAGGGCAGGAAATCGATGTCTAGTCTTGCTTCCAACCTTCCCTCCACGCTACATTCCAGCGGACCTTCCCAAGATGACCACAGCCCTGCAGAGTCGGAAGAAGAGGGCCTGGCTGACAGAGATGCAGATCTGCCACCCTTCGATGAGGAGGTATAGTAGTTTCCTCTATATTTCTGGCGTAAATAATTATTGGTGGATTAATAAGTTGATATTGTAAAAGAAAAGCCAAGCTGGGAAAACCAAAAAAAAAGGTCGCCAGACAAATAGGTGTCTCAGGGATGACAACTGCAGGGGTCAGAAGGAGAGTCTATTCAAGTTATAATGAACCAAAAATAATAAAAGAAAAACATGAAAATGTGTGTGTTTTGATTTGGCAAAATAGTAAAACATGTCCCTTTTTTTTGACACAGGAAGAAGAGATCAGCCAGGAGGTGGCAGATCCTCACGTCTCTGTCAGCCAGGAGGAGGCCGGGGTCAGTGGCAGCCAGGAGGAGGCCGGGCCCAGTGGCCTGCAGCAGGTCCCCCCGCCCAGGACAACCATCACCAGCCAGTCTTCTCCCCCCCAGGTGAGGCCATCAGGCCGAAGGAGGCAGTTGAGGCCTGTGGAGGAGGCAAGCCTCCGCATGATCCAGGAGGCAAGCGCCATCATGAGGGCCCCCCTCAACCCCACAGAGGCCTTCAGTGCCTCCTTGGCACACAATTTAAATGAAGGGGGGAGGAGCAGAGAAGACTGGCAAAGGCCCTGATGAACCAGGTCCTTTGGTGGATGCAGAAGGACCTGCTGACCCCAGACACTGGGCTATGTGACCCGGCCCGGCTTGCTGAACACCATCCTCCTGCTGCCACATCGACCCCACCTGCAAGGGCCCGTGTAAGATCCGCTGGAAGGCAGCCTGGAGGGAAGGCTGGAAAGAGGAGGAAACGGTGATTCCCTGCCTTCCATTTCCTTCCACACAAAGCACATATTGTTTGGACTACCACAGTTTGGGTTCCTTTGGTTCTGTGCTGCTGCTTCTGATTTTTTTGTTTGCCTCCTGAGGTTTGGTAGTTTATCCTTCACCATGTTGGAAATGCGAGTTTGCATATAGTTTGCTATCTGTTCTAGTGTTGCCGTTCTGTTTTTTTTTTGTGATGACATTTGCCAAAATAAATGGCTTTTTGCTTTCATTTGAAAACCTGTCTATTGTTTGTTATACTGTGGGGATTATTAGGCAGCAAACATTACCAAAAAATACAATGGGTCATTTACAAAGGACACAAACTCCTTGGGGGGGGGGACATTTGGTGTGCCAACATGGTTAAATATTCAAAACAAAACAAAAAAATGCCCTAAAAAATAAATATAACATGTAATAACAAAATGAACAAAATGGTGACATAACTAGAAACACACCCAAAAATATACTAAGATGAACATTCCTTTACAAAAAGAAAAGTTAAAAAAATTGAGGAACACCAACAAAAACACACGTCTGGCCTAGAAAACATTTTTAAAAGATTACATCACAAGCAAGAAATGTGACATTTCAGTATGGGACAACTCAGTTGAAATTGCATCAGCAAGAGAACGGGGTTATTCTAGCAAGAGAAGAATTAATAAAACGAGGCAATAAACTGCTGTTTATTGCGTCGTTTGAAGACATTGTTCTCTTGCTAGAATAAAAGCTTTCAAATGACGAATGTGCCATATCCCAAACAAACACGAGTTTTACCTGAACGAGCGCTCCCGTCTCCTCATTTTGACTGAGCATGCGCGGGGTTTTTGTACGCTGCTTTTGTGTACAGACGGCCGAACATGTCCGAGCGGACACGATTCCAGCGGACTGTTTTAAAGCAAGACCAGGAAACAGTTGTTGGTTGGGAAACGGTCTGTTAGACAAATGTTTGCTGGAATCCTGTCCGTTACTGCCTACACACGATCGAACATGTCCGCTGAAACTGGTCCGTGGACCAGTTTCAGCAGACATGTTTGGTTGTGAGTACGGGGCCTAAGTGTGGTGGTTTTTGTGGGAGGGGGGTGGGCGTACTAAGCGCAGGCTTACCTCGCATAGCACACCCACCGGTAGCCGGGCTGAGACCACCAAACTCAATTCACATGTAGCCGAGACCGGAATCCGAACCCCTAGCTGCAGAGGTGAATGGCTTGTCAGCGCAGTGCCAATCGCGTTGAGCCACCGCAGCTCCCAATTATTTTACATTTAACAGTATTTTTTTCTTACCAAAGACATGTAGCAGAATACATCTTGGCTTAAATGTATGACAAAATTAGAATTTATTGGATTTCTTTTAAAACAGAAAGTAGAAAATGTTTTTTTTTTTTTTAAATGTCCGCTCTTTTTTCGCTTATATCACAAAAAATAAAAAACTAATTTGTGAATAAATACCACCAAAAGAAAACTCTAGTATTGAAGTGGTTAAGTACAGGGGTCCATGACACCCACAGTTAAGATGCTGGCTCCAAAGGCATAAGATGAGAGATGAAAACGGCTGGGGTGAGCACATTGAGTGGCTGTTTATTGAAAGTCAGCAAATACCGTTTTTGTATCTGCTAATTTCATTTTTACACAGGAGACTGGAGCTACACTTTAACTTCCTGTTCCAGGAGGCACCAGGCATAAAATCAAAAGTGAGGGAGAATCGACTGAACAGGTCACAGATAACACAAACAATATGACAGGGGTTCTAACCCTACCCTGCTCTAAACAAAACAACACAAAAAAAAAACATAATGGGAACTTTATTTAACCCCTTATGTATTCAGGCTAGCAAATAGTTGCAGCTGCTTGACTGAAAACAAATATCAGTTAAAAGTATTATTTTGTTAATATTATTATTATTTATACTATGTTGAATAATAAAAAAACAGTTTAGATTGAATTCTAAAAGTGTGAGATCTATTTTTAAACTTAACGTAATCAGTACATGTTTAATAGTTTTGTAATTTAAGTAATTATTATTAGTCATCACATTTTTAAAAAATGCCAAGAATTTTCCTGTTTTGAAGTAGCACATCATAATGCAGTGCATAATTTACAATGAAAAAGAAAAAGATTAGTCAACTCAAAACAGCTGGGATACTAATTTTCTCCCGCTAATACTATAACTTCATATTAATTTATTTGCATACCAATAGATGTCAAGTGTGGTAGATAGTACTCAAACATTTCAAAATACAAATTTACATTTTAAAAGCAAAATTTAATTATATTATAATGCAATATTATAATATAACATTTATTCTGCATAATGACTTGGGGCAGGTGTTTAACACAAATAGAAACACAGCTGGTAAGACATACAAATGTGATCACATGATAACAAGATTGTATACATTGACAATTTTTGCAGAAACATGTTCGAAGTTGTAAATGCTAACGCAAAATAAAATAAAAAAGGATCAAAGGATATTATACATGTTAAATTACCCTTACTTTCGAAAAGGTTTAAAGTGAAATATAAATCAGAAGCAGGTGCCTCAGGTACAAATACCTTCTTCTCAAGCAAACCAAAAGCACTGAAATCCAGGATGCCACATTATGCAAAGCAAAAGTCAAAGGCAGACCCAATCCCTTTCTAGCACCTCAACATTGATCAATGGCCTGCCCCAAATGGGAAAGCCTTGGAGGACGTGCAAACCCTGGCCTACTTCACTTGAAATATAAATATCTGCTTCTCCCAACTGATCCAGTGATCATATTACCCATATGCTTAATAACTCAGTACTACTACTCCTCTACGCCTTGGTGTAGTAAACATTGTTGAAAATCAACCTATATGTGCACCCTCAAACATGGTAACATAGTACAGTGAAGCAGGCTAGCTTTATCTTGTATTGCAAGAAGCGGTTTTTCTTTTGTGTTATCATGAAAGCCTTTATGACCACACTAGAAGGCTTACAGGAGAAAGCAGGAACCTTGATGTCATGAGAGTGTGCTTGAAGAAACACTGTCATCTTACCCATTCAGGGAAAAGTGATAATGTCTTTGTAAGGAACCTCTGAACCCCTAATACTTATTATGCTTTTTGGGTAGCATGTAACCTCCTCTCATGAGATAGCGCTTGTCAACTGCCAGGTCCGAGTAGTGTCATATGACCAGGGCAGTGTTGCCAACCTACCAGGTTAAAATTTACTGACACAACATCCAAAATTTACTGGCACAGCCAAGTTTTTACTGGCATTTCCAAAATTACAGTTTTAAGTGCAAATTACAGTATTTAGGCTACAAACAAATACAATATGCAATGTGATTTAAGGTAGATAATAAGGCAAAAAACATATTCCTTATTTTATTTTTGATATAGTAAGAAAGTAGCTCAGGGACTGGCCTCAGGAGTGCAAGAAATTAGAATGGGCGGCACACACACATAAAATTGACTCACAGTGACACTGACAGCAATGTGCAGCAGCACAAATGACGATGAGACCTCACTGACACAACACGTCCCCTCCTGAGTCACAGTCTCTCTCCAAGCCTAGTGATCCCTCCAGTCCACTCCAGTCTAAACAGCACTGACGTTTCGGTCCCAGCCCACCTTGCTCCCATACCGCAGACCCGCACACGAAGTCAAGGCCGCTGTGCTTGCCTCCATTGCACCATAACATCACACAACATGCTCGGGTACCGCCTCCACCAGAGCCACCCGATCACACTGTAGCAGACACTCAGATGGTCTCAGCTGGCTCTGGACCAAGCTGAGCATCACAGCCATATTTTTTACTGGCAACCTTTTACTTTTACTGGCATTTACTGGCAGGAGAAAATTGCCTGTTTTTTACTGGAGAGTGCAAAATGTGGTGCAGCTGTGCATGTTAATCAATCAGCTTCTAACTTCAGCATGTTCAATTAAGCGTTGACAAAAAAAAATGGAAGCTTATTGGTTTCTATGTAGACTTTCACTTGACGGGAACAGGCAAGGTAAAAATGCCTCTTAAAGTAAGCCATGTCTATGATATACAAACATGAGTTTACATCCATTTAGGTATTCAGATATATTAACTTATTTAGATATATTGGATTCAACTTATGTAAAAATAGCTCTTAAAGCAACTCACTTACCAGTGACCTTTTTCTCTGACAGCACCACTCCAAACTTAAGAAATCATCCATTAAAATCTGCTGGGAAACTAACACTTACATAACTGCCAATCTCCTTGGCATCCATAAGCTATAACTTGTTTCCTTATACTGACTTCTATGTCATTACTATTGCTTGCAGTGGCAGGAAGGTCAGCCGGCACAACCAGTGACAGCTATGGCGTACTCGGAGGATCAACACTATAGGTAGGGTCAGTTTCCGAGCGGACCTCGTCGGATGATTTCACAGGATTGAAGTGGTGTTCTGCAGCATTGGGAGTGTAGGTATTTACAATCTTTATAAATATATATATATAGATATATAGATATATATATATCTATATATTGTAAGATTGGGGTGATCAGACTCCAGCGGTAGGTGCGTTTTTAGTGAGTACGCCAGTCCAGAACTGAATTTTTAAGGGCCTAGTAGCCCACAAAAAGTTCACAAATACATCAGTAGCCCTCGCAGGGGGTTCCACCATTACTGTTCTTGCATACTCAACACTTTAGCCTCCTGGCTTTCATTCTTGCCATCCGGCTGCTTAGGCCTTTAGCCTAGGCATTAGTTCTGTTCCTCAGAACAATCAGAGTTTCCTAGAGATAAGCTCACTTCTCGCTTACTCCTGGCCAGCGCCTTGCTGCTCAATCACCAATGACATCTGCCTCCTGCAGACATGCATACTTTAGCTGTACCCATGCAGCGTCTCTGACTCCCCTCAGAGAGATGGGAGTTCACCTGACTCCCAGGAACAGACTTCCTGTCTGTGGGGTGGGGCTCTGAGACATGTCAGGTCAGAACTAAATTGCCCAAGACACAGCTGTGCAATTAATGTGTCTTTCTCTCCAAAATCTGGCGTAAACCAGCAACCTTTCACGTAGCACAGAGTCCGACCATCACATATCCCCCCCCCCTGTTTCGAACCGGAGGGAGGAACACATAGACCCATCATCACAAATGGGACACAGGACAACTATAAGGTCCATCGTTTAAATGTTTTTCTAGAATACCAAAAACAATAATTATAAACACTAGGCTCAGCTTTTACATTGTCAGAATATGTGCACAATCTTTTGAGCTTCAAACACAGTGTCTCCTGCTGCTAAAATGATGCCCAGCTCTGCCCCATTGTTGTTGAAAATGATGACTTTACCTGCAGACCGTGGGCCAGATTCACATAGAGCTACGACGGTGTATCTCCTGATACACCGTCGTATCTCTGACTTAGGCCGGTCGTATCTATGCGACTGATTCATAGAATCAGTTACGCATAGATATGCCTAAGAGCCGACAGGTGTAACTGTGTTACACCGTCGGATCTTAACTGCAATTTAAAAATGGCCGCGGGGGGCGTTCTCGCTGATTTACACTGAGAAATATGTAAATCAGCGAGATACGCCAATTCACGAACGTACGCGGGCCCGACGCAGTGTTGTTACGACGTTTACGTAGCGATTTTCCCGGCGTTTACTTACCCCTGCTTCTATGAGGCGCAGCCAATGTTAAGTATAGCCGTCGTACGCCGATTCTCAAACGCGCTGGACGCTAGTTACGCTCACGCCGAAACCAATGACGTCCTAGCGACGTCATTGGGAGCAATGCACGCCGGGAAAATTTGCGGATGGCGCATGCGCATTTAAATCGGCGCGGGGACGCGCCTGATTTAAATGCTACACTCCCCCTAGCCACGGAATATGAATTCCGCCGGGGGATTTATGATCCGCCTCCGCAAGTTTGGAGGTAAGTGTTTTGTGAATTACCCACTTGCCTCTCAAACTTGCGGCGGTGGATCTTAAATCACATAGGTCACGCGGATCTAAAGATCTGCTGATCTATGTGAATCTAGCCCCCTGTGTTTACATTTCACTAAATAAGTGGCATAAAAACATGCACAAGTAATGATAGCATTCATCAAGGCACTATTCATGTGTAGATATCATGCCACTCAGCATTGATGAGATGATACACTGCCTAATTACCTCTGTCCAACAATCACAATCATTTCCTGATCTGATACACAATAAAATAAAGAGGTTTTGCAATCTCAAATATATATTTGGAGATGTCTCCGAGGAGATGGAGAGCAAAATAGCATGGGGGGCCCCAAGATAAATAATTGCAATCAACATATAAACCCCCCATCCCATGACTCAAGTCTCTAGGCCTCTGTTGGGCCCATTTTCTAATTTACCTTCGTTTCTGCCGTTCCTCACTTCCGCTTGAGCAGACTCTGCGTAACTAACGTAATCACATCGTTCTCCTAATATACCTGCGCATGCGTGAACCGCCGCCCTCTTTGCCCGCCCATGACGGACCCTTTCCTCTTTTCCACGCCCCTAATCATTGTGAAACGAGAATATGGCGGGGTCACATGAGCGTGGTTTACCCTTTCCTGACAAGGAAAGGCCGGAGGCGGGAACGTCACGATCCAGGCCCAGGCGCTACAAAGCGACAAATATGTCACTAGAAGAGATGGTGGAGATGGTGGACATACCACGGAGGAAAGATTATGATGGAGATTATGGCCCATACAACACCCCTAATCGGAGGAAGGCCAAAATAATGGACAAAGTGGTGAGGAGACTTTATGACATATTTGGGGTCACAAGGTCCAAGGAGCAGCTCAGAAAAAGGTGGTCAGACTTGAATTTCCGTGAGCCAGAGCAGTATAGGGGGATCAATAGAATTATTGAGAAAAGTAGGTAATTTTAATGTGTTTTTTGCAATTGTCTTTCTAATTTGTGAACATGTTTTTCTCCATGTGCTTCTTTGGCCTGGTTGTACTTTTGAACATGGCAAATTTCTTTGTTGGATTTTGCAAAGTGTCAGGGATCGGATGGGAGACTGATTTGATGAGGTCGGCCTTCTTATATCTCCTGTCCTGGCTCCGCTGAAGGTGAAACAGAGGAAGCCGAAGGACAGGAGGGACACGAGTGCCTGGAGCCGGGGGTCCCGGGAGAACAGCTTGGCAGGGTTCAGCGGCCTGGAGCAGTCCGTGATGAGTTGCGCATTAACAGGTGATAGCCAGGCAGGTAACCGAGGGTTAACAGTGACCAGGGGCATAGGCAGGAGCAAGGTCTCAGGGATAGCCAGGTTCGTCAGCAAGCGGGCAGTGAGGTACCGAATCGTAGACAGAGCCAGAGTCAGGAACGGAGCCGGGTCAGAATACTGGGAAGACATACAGGATCAAGCAGGATTACAGAAACAAGCTGAAGATCAGTCAGCAAGGCACAAGAGCCCAGACACCCTTTAAATAGGCTGTCTGGCGCCAAACTGAATTAGGCTCGTACGTGTGCGCGCGTGCCCGTATCTGTGCGCATGCGTGCCCGCAATTGCGAGCTCTGGCGCGCATCTGTGAGCCATTCTATGGCAAAGACTATGCGCTTGCGCACGTCTATGTGCAAAGCGTCTTACGGGAGTTCCCTGACACAAAGTGTAGTATTTTCCCGTTCGTAGTAAACATCGTTCCTCCACATCGTTCCTCCACATCGTTCCTCCACATCGTTCCTCACAAATCCCATGTTTTCCGGTGTTCCAGCTTTGTTCAACCTTATTAGAATTTAAATGGGAAACCGGATTCATTCACACAGTGATAATAAGCAGCTGTTTTCACATCTGGACTCAAGAGCACCTGTGTGCCCCCCATAACTAACATTTTTCTTAGGGTCTCCCACAAATATTGTTTTTGGGGTGCATCCATGTGTGTCACTTTGCCAAAAAGCGGCAGGATCCCAGCTTGGGAGAAGTCAGACAAACAAAGGTTATGTTTTTAGGATTCATCCCAAACAGACAATTGTACCCCACTTCTAAGCAATGTTTTCTATTTCTTCCCTCCAAAATCTGTGTGCTGAGTATACCTTTTGTTTCTTGTTATTAGGGGAAAGAAGAGGACACCATTCGGAGGAGGCAAGGAGGCCCAGACCCAAAAAAAACACCAACTTCAACATGTGGAGGAGGAGGATGTGGAAGAAGGAGTGGTGGAAGAAGGAGTGGTGGAAGAAGGAGTGGTGGAAGAAAGAGAGGTGGAAGAAAGAGAGGTGGAAGAAAGAGAGGAGGAAGGAAGAGAGGTGGAAGAAATAGAGGAAGGAAGAGAGGTGGAAGAAATAGAGGAGGAAGGAAGAGAGGTGGAAGAAATAGAGGAGGAAGAAAGAGAGGTGGTAGAAGGAGTTGTGGAAGATGAGGAGGTGGAGATTATCAGCACAACAGGTCAGTGTCACCCCAGCTTCACAGGGAAAATGAGATGTAGGTAGGCCTGCATATTACTAAATTTTTTTTTTTTTTTTTAGGGGATGAACATGGTGGTATCACAGCATCTGATAGGACACCTTTCTCCAGTGCTAGTGCCCAAATCGTCATCCAACAAATTATGGAATGCAGTACTGAAATGGACATTATGAGGAATAGGATGAATGTCATTGAGCAAAATGTTAAGAACATCATTGACATGATGGACCGTATCCAAGATTACCCCCCCCCCCCCCCAAACCAGTTTCAATGTTATGTTTTGCACAACCATTTGTATTGGATAATCCACACGCCAAAATTTAAAGATGCACACAGTGTGTCAACATGTGCTTTCTGCCATCACAGGATATCGATTGTCTGTGCTTTGTGGGTGCAACCCCTTTCTCACTACTCAAGTAGGTGAGAGGAAGAGCTTGCACCCCCAAAACACATCCATTGATCAGCCATGATGGCAGATAGCACATGTTGACATTTGGCATGGTATCAGGAGAGAATTCCCCATTTGGCCAGTGAAAATGTGTGCATCTTCAAATTTTTGACATCACCCCATCACATGTGTTTCGAATAAGGTTGAACTTTGTAAGTTCCATTGTTTGGAGATATTGTTTTTTTGTAAAAACGCATGGTTTTTGTACAACATGAAAAAAAAATTATATATTTTAATTACCACAAAAAATAAAAAACGCACAAGTTGTGCAGAACCAAAAAATTTTGTATTTTGTTACCAGAAAAATTTAAAAACACAGAGGTTGAGCACAGAATAAAAACCCCAGAAAAATACAAAAATGGAGTGGCTTCTTCTTTCTATGCTCAAGACCAGTTTGTAGATGAGTGACTACTGTGGTTATTTACTAAAACAGAGAACTACATTTGGCACTAGAAGTGCACTAGTTGGAGAACCAGGGAGACAGATAAAAGGAAACCAAAGCAAGGAGGACAAACAACTGTATAAATTCCAATGGTCAAATTATTTATTAATTAATATTTCTTTCTTTTGGGGGCCGAATTAGAAAGAAATATGTTCTGGCATAGCAATGGCCCCCCGACCCATGAAGTACTCAACATATTTGTCGCGCGCCTCACGAGCAGATTGGGGGGCCAAGCCAGCGCGACAAGTGTCCAGGCCAGGAAAGGTATCTGAGGGTAGTGGAAAAATGGATATTACCGCGCTTATCAAAGGAGGGGAAACAGAGAGGGGAAGAAAGGGGGAGGGGAAATGAAAGTGATGAGAAGTGGAGGTACAGCTGCGGCACTGGAAGGTGTATCAAACCATAAGCAATTGAAAATGGGGAGGGTAGTGCTGCGCTAATCAGTGGTGAGTGGATAAGTGAATAAACAGGTGGGGGAGGGGAATGAAAGTAGGTGTAATTGAAATGAGGAGCAATATAGCCCAAATGGCATCAGCATAAAAATAAATATAAATGATCAGTGAACAATAACAGTAATGGTGCAAATCATATAACTACATATAACTACACAGGTTCCTCTTAGTGTGATGAAATACACTATAAGTAATGGTGCAAAAAAATTTTTTTCTGAGGGTAGTCCTGCCTCAGCACCAATGTTGGATAGGTACGACTGGGAGTGCCTGCGTAAAAAATTGTGCAAAATGCAACAGGCAAAAACAACGGTGTTCAATTTATATTCCGCCAGGTGTATCGCTGTCTGGAACAGGCGGAACCGGCTGGCGAGTATCCCAAAGGCATTCTCGACTATCCTCCGGGCTCTGGCCAGCTGAAAATTGAAAACCCTCCTCTCGGGGGTGAGGGTTCTCTGGGGAAAAAGCTGCATGAGGTGAGGTCCAAGCCCGAAAGCTTCATCCGCGAGAAAAACAAACGGAAGTCCCTCCAAATTGTCTTCATCCTGTGGCAGTTCCAGACCACCAGATTGTAGACGCTTGGCAAACTCTGTCCGCGCGAACACTCCCCCATCAGACTGCCGACCGTTCTTCCCCACGTCCACATACAAAAATTTGTACTGTGCCGACACCACCGCCATCAACACGATACTATGAAAACCTTTGTAGTTGAAATAGTACGACCCAGAACGGGGTGGCGGCACTATGCGGACGTGTTTCCCATCTATTGCCCCTCCGCAGTTCGGAAAATCACACCGCTGGGCAAATTGGGAAGCCACGGTCTGCCATTCCTGTGGCGTGGCGGAAAACTGTGGGGACAAACAAAATAATAAAATTAGTACTTTGCCATTTGGAATCACAATTAAAAAAACATCCTTGTGCAACATCAGTATAACATTTAGTATTGGAGTGAGTATTTCATGGCCAAAAATATAGGCCCACTTATCAGACTCCTCACCCCTCTGATGGGGCATTAAACATTTTTAGGGGGGGGGTTCTAGCTGAGTGTAGGCCCAAAAATTATAAACAGGTAGCACTCTGCCTAAAATGAAGGAGAAAAAAAACATTGGGACACATTTTAAGGGGGGGGGGGCAGAACTACAATGGAGCAGAAAAAAATCAGGCTGAAAAATCACTAGGCTAGGTGTGTTTGGCCCTAGGATAGCATGCTGGACAGGTTAGTGAAGGGAAAGATGCATGTAGGCCAAGAAAAGAGCATGGAAAGCTTACAACATGCATGGGGACAAAAGGGAACAATCACACCATATTACAATCATGGTAATTAGGGAAATATGCAAGAAATACAAGACATTAGCATACATTAAAAATACATAGATTGTGATGTTTAAAGGAGGAAACTTACCACTAACCACTTGCTTACTGGGCACATATACCCCCCTCCTGCCCAGGTGAAATTTCAGCTTCCGGCACTGCGTTGCTTTAACAGACAATTGCGCGGTCGTGCGACGTGGCTCCCAAACAATATTGACGTCCTTTTTTCCCCACAAATAGAGATTTCTTTTGGTGGTATTTGATCACCTCTGCGGTCTTTATTTTTTGCGCTATAAACAAAAAAGAACGACAATTTTGAAAAAAAAAATACTATATTTTTTACTTGTTGCTATAATAAATATCCCAATTAAAAAAAAAGAAAAAACATTTTTTTTTCAGTCTAGGCCGATACGTATTCTTCTACATATTTTTGGTAAAAAAAAAAAAAAACGCAATAAGCGACTGGTTTGGGCAAAAGTCATAGCGTCTACAAAATAGGGGACAGGATTATTATTATTTTTTTTTTTTTTACTAGTAATGGCGGCGATCTGTGATTTTTATTGGGACTGTGACATTATGGCGGACACATCGGACACTTTTGACACATTTTTGGCACCATTCACATTTATACTGCGATCAGTGCTATAAATATGCAATAATTATTGTATAAATGTGACTGGCATTGAAGGGGTTAACACTAGGGGGTGAGGAAGGGGTTAAATGTGTACCCTGCATAGTGTTCTAACTGTGGGGGAAGGGGGGTGACTGGGGGAGGTGACCGATCTGTGTCCCTGTGTACAAGAGACACAGATCGGTCTCCTCTCTCCCTGACAGGACGCTGTCTCTGTGAGAGCCGGCAATGAGAAATGATCTCATATATTTACATATGAGATCATCTCTCATTGGCCGCACAGATCGCCTACCAAACGACCACTCCGATTGGCCGTTCACGACGATCTGTGATTGGCTGTGTCCAAGGGACACGGGCAGCACAGAGTTTCCCCGCTGCGCGCTCGGGAGCGCGCGCAGGGAACAAGGAAAGGGGCGGACGTCAATTGACGTCCTGTTGGATTTTCAGGTCCGCGCTGTAGCCGTCATTCGGCAATAGCGCGGGCCTCAGGTGATTAATATACTCCTCCTGCATGACTTGAATGATAGCAGAACACGTCTCTGGTATGATGATCCCAAGCGCCTGGGGAGAGATGCCTGTTGAGAACTTGAGGTCCTGCAGGCTCCTCCCAGTCGCCAGGTACCGCAACGTGGCAATAAGCCTCTGCTCGACCGTGATGGTTTTACGCATCACAGTGTCCTGCCTCGTGATATAGGGGGACAGAAGATCCAATAGACGGTGGAAAACGGGGTCCGTCATACGGAGAAAGTTCCTGCAGTCATCAGGATTATTCTCCTGGATTTCCCTAAGCAGAGGCATATGAGACAATTGGTCACGTTGGCGCAACCAATTCTTGGCCCAGGAACTCCTCCTCCCACTGTTCCTGGCCAAAGTCCTTGAGTTAATATGAACTGCAGAAGACAGCCCATATGCAGCACGAAGTCTAGCAAAATCACGCTGCTCCATCATGGCTTCAAACCGGTCGGCTGGTCAGAACGCACTTAAAAAAGAAAGCACCCCCAAATCCAGCAATACCTGTAAAGAACTCACTGCACATAGATACGAGCGGACAGGACAGCACTGCAAAGCAGAAACGACCCGAAAGCCAGCACTGAATGCCAAATACAAACCCACAAGCACACACTGAACCCGAGAATACGACCTGTAAAAGCACGGAGACTGAAAATCGCGAATCAGCTCGAACCAAACTTTCACTAACACGCGGTTACACGGAATTAGCAAAAGCGGACTCAAGGGTGGCGACAAAGGCTTTGGACTTCCCCTTTATAGTGACGTCGTACGTGGTTTATGCGTCCGCATTCTGACCCGATCGGATTTTGAACTGATGGTGTGTACGCACATCAGACCATCAGGCCACTTCAGCGGTGAACCGATGAAAACACACGACGTGCTGAAAAAAACAAAGTTCAATGCTTCCAAGCATGCGTCGACTTGATTCTGAGCATGCGCAGGTTTTGAACCGATGCTTTTGTGTACTAACCATCGGTTTGGTCCGATCGGTCAGCAGGTCCAAAATTTTGGTCCGAAAGACCGATGGGCCGTACACACGGTCGGTTTGGACTGATGAAACTGAACCTCGGTCCATTCTCATCGGTTTTGACCGGTCGTGTGTACGCGGCCTTAGGGGTGTGAATGGAGTTTTCTCACTTTTGAATTTACAAAGTATAATTTTTTTTGATATCCTACACGAACAAAGGGTGCACTTTTCTGCATAGGGGGCACACTTGATAGTTACTGTAAAACCTGCAGAGACCAGCATGGCAGGATATTGTTTTTGGTGTTTTAGGCCCCGTACACACGACCGAGTTTCTTGGCAGAATTCAGCCAGAAACTCGATCGGAGCTGGATTCTGCCGAGAAACTCGTCGTCTGTACACTTTTCACCGAGGAAGCCTACGAGGAACTCGTCGGGCCAAATAGAGAACATGTTCTCTATTTCCTCGTTGTTCAATGAGGAAAGTTGGCCCGCCGAGATCCTCGGCGGCTTCAACACAGAACTCGATGAGGAACATTTTCACTCGTCTAGAATGTTTTAATTTTTTTTGCAAGACACTATTACTGCATGTTGCCAATATTCCCCAAAAATCTAGGGACATTTTTTTTGAGGTATGGCCAGCCAAGCCATTTGGCATTGTGTTGCAAGAAGCATATCAGACCCCAAATTAATTTTAAAGTATAGAAAGAGTTATTATAACAAGGAAAGAAAAACAGCTAAGAAGGTGTTATTCACTAGTAACATAATGTATGAGCTAGTTTAGCTAGATACAACTTTTAGTCTATATATAGTCTATTTAAAGTGTAGCAGCTCATGCAGAGAATACATAATACACATCAATCCTTATATCATCATAATACTCCTCAATTACTGCTTCACAATTGAGAGTCTCACAGACATGTATAAACCTAAAGAATAATTTTTAAATTATAAAACAGAATATGGGTGAACCTTTTACCTTGTAAAACAACCTATTCAGTTTTAAATAGAAACAAAAGGCAAACCATTTATATATATATATATATATATATATATATATATATATATATATATATATATATATATATATATATATATATATCTTTTTTGTTTTTTATAAGTGATCATGTAATCTCTGTTTTTAGCTGCATAAGGGGCTTAGAGAACTGGACAGTAGTACACTGATCTTCCCAGTGAATGGCTGTGCAGGGAGGGAGGGGATTTGTGCCAGCAGAAGTCTAATCATTAGAGGACAGGCAGGCTGAGCCCCCAGCCAGAAAATGTATCATACTCGGATTGATGTGTTTCCATGCCTAGCGTTGTCAGTTTGAAAAAGGAAAGCACTGAGATTGGCAGAAACACATGCCCTGTTCACACAATCGGTTTTCCCAGCTGTAAAAAGTCCGCTGGGAAAACCGAGGGGAAATCCGAGAGCCTGCTCGGTAGCTTTTTCCCCCTACACACAGCCGGTTTTCCTGGCAGGAAAACTGCCATGAGAGCTTTGGCCGGGAATCCCAGGCGTGTGTTTGCTCCACCGCAGTGTTTCCCATAGGAAAACTGCCGAGAAAAAGACAGACGGGAATCCCGGCAGGAAAAAAGAAAACATGTTCTCGTTTTTCCCGCCGGTTTGGAGCATACACACGGCCAGTTTTCTCAGCCAAAAGCTGTCATGGCAGTTCTCCTGATGGGAAAACTGGTCGTGTGTATGAGGCAACACAGATATTTTACTAAAAGTAAGCAATACAAAGGGAACAGGATACTTTTTTTTTTACCACAAAGACATGTTACAATAGGCAAATATCAGGAATATAAAATGTTTGGGTAACATTGGTCAGCACAATTTAATGCAAAACACAATACAGTAACTCACAAAAGTGAGTACACCCCTCACATTTTTGTAAATATTTTATTATATTTTTTCATGTGTCAACACTGAAGAAATTACACTTTGCTACAGTGTAAAGTAGTGAGTGTACAGCTTGTATAAGTATAATAAGTATAAATTTGCTGTCCCCACAAAATATCTCGACACACAGACATTAATGTCTAAACCGCTGGCAAAAAAGTGAGTAACCCCTAAGTGAAAATGTCCAAATTGGGCCCAATTAGTAATTTTCCCTCCCAGGTATCATGTGACTCGTTAGAGTTCCAAGGTCTCAGGTGTGAATGGAGGGCAGTTGTGTTAAATTTGGTGTTATCGCTCTCATGCCGCGTAGACACCATCGTTTTTCCTGTCGTTCAAAAACCCGTTTTTTCACAACGTGATTCCTCTTCAGCCTGACTTGCATACACACGTTCATGCAAAAAAACATCCGACCAAAGCGTGGTGACGTACAACACGTACGACGGGACTATAAATGGAAAGTTCCTTTCAAATGGCGCCACCCTTTGGGCTGCTTTTGCTGATCCTCATGTTAGTAAAAGTTTGGTGAGAGACAATTCGTGCTTTTCAGCCTTGTGCTTTTCAGTCCGTTACAGCGTGATGAACGTGCTATCTCCATTACGACCGCTAGATTTACCAGAACGAGCGATCCCGTCTCATACTTGATTCTGAGCATGCGTTTTTTTTTTTCCCTCGGAAAAGCATACACACGACTGTTTTTTGCGACAAGAAAAAAACTGACAGGAAACCAGACAAGAAAAAAGAGAGCTGGTTTAAATTTTTTTGCAGGCAGTTTTTCGCCGAGAAAACTGCTAGGGTGCATACACATGACCGGTTTTCTCGACCAATATAAAAAATGCCAGTTTTCTCGTCGTGAAAAAAGGTTGTGTGTACGAGGCATCGCTCTCTCATACTGGTCACTGGAAGTTCAAAATGGCACCTCATGGCAAATAACTCTCTGAGGATCTGAAAAAAATAATTGATGCTCTACATAAAGATTGCCAAAAAAATGAAACTGAGCTGCAGCACGGTGGCCAAGACCATACAGCGGTTTAACACAGGGCAGGTTAGCTTCAGAACAGGCCTTGACATGGTCGACCAAGGAAGTTGAGTGCATGTGATCAGTGGGCTAGATTCAGATAGGTTAGCGGATCTTTAGATCTGATTTACGTTACGCCACCACTATTTTTTGAGGCAAGTGCTTTATTCAGAAAGCACTTGCCTCTAAAGTTGCGGCGGCGTATCGTAAATCCCCCCGCGGAATTCAAATTCCGCGGCTAGGGGGCGTATACTATTTAAATCAGGCGGGTCCCCGCGCTGATCGAACAGCGCATGCGCCGCCCGCAAATTTTCCCAGCGTGCATTGCTCCAAATGACGTCGCAAGGACGTCATTGGTTTCGACGTTAACGTAAATTACGTCCGGCTGTATACGCGAACGACGTAAAAAATTCAAAACTCGGCGCGGGAACGACGGCCATACTTAACATAGGATACGCCGCAATTACCCCTGCTATAGAGGGGGTAACTTTCCGCTGGAAAAAGCCGAACGCAAACGACGTAAAAAACAAACGCCGGGCGGTCGTTCGTTTCTGAATCGGCATAAATGCTCATTTGCATATTCGACGCGTAAAAGATATGGAAGCGCCACCTAGCGGCCGGCCTAAGATCCGACAGTGTAAGTCACCTACACCTGTCGGATCTTAGGCATGTCTATGCGTAACCTGATTATATGAATCAGGCACATAGATACGACGGTCAGACTCAGAGATACGACGGCGTATCAGGAGATACGCCGTCGTATCTTCTTTCTGAATCCGGCCCAGTGTCATATCCTGAGGTTGTCTTTCAGAAATAGACATATGAGTGCTGCCAGCATTGCTGCAGAGGTTGAAGGGGTGGGGGGGGGGGTCAGCCTGTTAGTGCTCAGACCATATGCTGCACACTGCATCAAATTGGTCTGCATGGCTGTCGTCCCAGAAGAAAGACTCTTCTAAAGATGGATGATGCACAAGAAAGCCCACAAACAGTTTGCTGAAGACAAGCAGACTAAGGACATGGATTACTGGAACCATGTCCTGTGGTCTGATGGGACCAAGATAAATGTATTTGGTTCAAATGGTGTCAGCATGTGTGGCAGCAACCAGGTGAGGAGTACAAAGACAAGTGTGTCTTGCCTACAGTCAAGCATGGTGGTGGGAGTGTCATGGTCTGGGGCTGCATCAATGTTGCTGGAACTGGGCAGCTACAGTTTATTGAGGGAACCATGAATGCCAACATGTACTGTGACATACTGAAACAGAGCATGATCCCTCCCTTTGGAGACTGGGCCTGCAGGGCAGTATTCCAACATTAAAACGACCCCAAACACACCTTCAAGCCGATTACTGCCTTGCTAAAGAAGCTGAGGGTAAAGGGTGATGGACTGGCCAAGCATGTGTCCAGACCTAAACCCTATTGAGCATCAGTGGGGCATCCTGAAATGAAAGGAGGAGGAGCACAAGGTCTTTAACATTCACCGGCTCCATGATGTCATCATTGAGGAGTGGTAGAGGACTCCAGTGGCAACCTGTAAAGCTCTTGTGAACTATGTTCCAAGGAGGGTTAAGGCGGTGCTGGAAAATAATGGCGGCCAAACAAAATATTGACACTTTGGGCCAGCAGTTTAGAAATTAATGGCTGTGTGTTAAAGCGGTGGTTCACCCTCCTTAACATCAGTCTAGCATTACATTCGGCATAGTAGCGCGAGCTACAGTATGCCTATCTGTATTTTTTTATCCCCGTACTCACAGTGCTATTGCACATTGAAGATTCCGACTCCCGCGGGGAATGGGCGTGCCTATGGAGAGGGAGGATGATTGACGGCCGGCTCTGGCACGTCACGCTCCCCGAAGACAGCCGGAGTAGGTCTCGGCTCTTCACGGCGCCTGCGCACAGGCTATGCGCAGGCGCCGTGAAGAGCCAAGCCTATTTCAGCTATTTCCGGAGAAGCGTGAAGTGCCAGGGCTGGCCGTCAATCACCTTCTCTCTCCATAGGAACGCCCATTCCCCGGAATCTTCAATGTACAATAGCACAGTGAGTACGGGGATACAAAATGTAAGACCGGCATACTGTAGCTCGCGCTACGATGCCGAATTTTATGCTAGAATAAAAAACATTTTTTTTAATAGGGTGAACCCCCGCTTTAAGTTATTTTGAGAGGACACTGCCCATGACTCAGTTAGACCCGTTCACACCAGTGCAGCTTTAAAATCACACTACTTAACACGATTTTAAATCTGTAAATTGGTGCGATTTGCACTGGCGGTTTCATTGCGGCTTGAGACTTGAAACTGGTAAAGTGTAGCTCAAGAACCTTTTTCATACTCACTGCGACATGAGTCGCAGCAATATGAACGGTTCCACTGTCGGGAATGGGGTGTGACTTTTCTTGCGTTTTGGAACTGTCAAATCGCATGACAAGTTGCACCGGTGTGAAGGGGGCTTAATAACAGAATAAAAAGCGTTACTATTCTGACAAATCTGTTGTCAGTTCTCAAGTATGTTAAGAAAGGTTTCAATTCATCTGTCTCATTTCCTAGTAAGAGCAGAACTTTATGTGTCTTTCTCTGATTTACTTTTCTTATGTTATAGGAGACTGACTTTCTCTTGCTTCATGGCTAAACTCCGCCAACTTGCCACCCATCATCCAGCACCAGTGGCTGTGCCGCCAACAGAAGCAATCTTATTGGACAGTTTAATGTCAGTTGGCAGGCCCCAGTAATAGAGTAAAACAAAAGAGAATGGAACAGATGAAGCTGTTCTAGGTAATTAATTTAATAGCAATAATCTTGTGTTGTCTGCTGTTATGTAGGATTTATGCTTTTTAAAAATTTAAACATGGAGACATGCTTATTTTGTATTTCAATCTTTTTTTATTATATTTTCATATACATCATGTGTCTGATCAGAATTGTTAGGTATAAATAGACGATGCAATGCCAATAAACAGATTAATTTCCACTACAATGTTGTGGTTGTTTTTTTCGATATTTCTTTTCAACTGCAGGGATGATCTGTATGAATATTGCTTTATTTACTGTCTATAATCAGAAGAAAGTCAGCATCTAGTTGTAAGGCCTCATTTCCACTGGCGTTTTTACAGCCACGTTTCTGAGCGTTTTTTACAGCTTAAAAACGCCTGTCCATGTTATTCTATGGCTTCATTCCCACATAGGCGTTTTTGGGCTGCAAGTAGCATAGACGTTTTTGAGCTGTAAAAAAAACGCGGGACCAGGGCGTTCTGAAGCTCCAGAGTAGAGCTGTAAAAACGCCAGACGTTAAAAAACGCTCAAAAACGCGCAAAAACGCTCAAAAACGCGACCGCTGCATTTTTAAAGCTGCAGCTCACAAAAAAATTTTTTTTTTTTTTTTTTTTACAAAATAAACATGGACAGGCGTTTTTAAGCTGTAAAAAAGCCTAACAACAGTGGCTGTAAAAACGCCAGTGGAAATGAAGCCTTAGGCCTCATTTCCACTGGCGTTTTTACAGCCACGTTTCTGAGCGTTTTTTACAGCTTAAAAACGCCTGTCCATGTTATTCTATGGCTTCATTCCCACATAGGCGTTTTTGAGCTGCAAGTGGCATAGACGTTTTTGAGCTGTAAAAAAAACGCGGGACCAGGGCGTTCTGAAGCTCCAGAGTAGAGCTGTAAAAACGCCAGACGTTAAAAAATGCTCAAAAACGCGCAAAAACGCTCAAAAACGCGACCGCGGTATTTTTAAAGCTGCAGCTCAAAAAAAAAAAATTTTTTTTTTTTTTTACAAAATAAACATGGACAGGCGTTTTTAAGCTGTAAAAAAGCCTAACAACAGTGGCTGTAAAAACGCCAGTGGAAATGAGGCCTTAATGTTGATTGTCATGTAATGTCTCATGAGTAAAGCCCTGTACACACGGTAGGACTTTTGGCCAACCAACTTCAAAATCTGCAACTTTTCAAATTTGTCCGACCGTGTGTACGCTCCATCAGACCAACTTTTTCTGGTTTCATCCAACAAAAAGTTGGGTCTGCGAACGGACCAACTTTTCGGCAACAAAAGTCCGATGGTGCTTTGTGTGACCGTGTGTACAGCAATCCAACCAACTTTTGGACAAAGTGCAAATACGAATGCTCAAAACCAATGTTAAAAGCAAAAAACAATAGCAGAAGTTAACCAAAGGGTGGCGGTAAAGAGCAGAAAAGAGCAAAAAAAAACACATGATGTTAGGAAACTTTTAGAAAAGTTTGCAGAAAAGTCTGACTGTGTGTATGCTATGGGTGTGGCAGGACAAATCAATTAGGACAAAAATCCAAGGGAAATTTTGTTGGATGTCCTACCGTGTGTATGAGCCTTTACAATCAACAAATAAAAGGTAGGGAGAGAGGAAAAACTGAAGGATACTTTGAAGTGTAAGGCAGACCATGAATGATGAGGTGATTTTCTTTAAAATCGCACGATTCCCCCATCAACACAGTCAGTGTTGATGGGGGATCCCTTCCGTGAAGCTATGGTGTTCTCCCAGCAGGGGTGGCTGAGTGATTATTGCTAGAAGCTATAGCAATAATCATCAATCTACTTGGGTACAATCAGCCTGCCCATAGATGGTTCTAATCTTGGCCAGTCCCTGCTGAACCAGTCGAGATTCCAACCATCTTAAATTCAGTTTTGTTGAAGGTAACAATGCATCTAATTTGACTTACAGTTCAATGTAGGCTTCTGGGAAAGCAATAATTGTTTCATATAGAATCTACAGAACCATCATAGCTTGCATTATATAAAGAATTTATTACGTTTCAAAAAAATCATAGCTGGCTGTGAACTGAAAATGCAAGGGCCAGATTCAGGAAGGGAGCGCGTAACTCTGTGCGGGCGTAGCGTATCCTATTTACGCTACCCCTCCGCAACTTTGACAGGCAAGTGCATTATTCACAAAGCACTTGCTTCGTAAGTTGCGGCGGCGTAGCGTAAATTGGCCGGCGTAAGCCCGCCTAATTCAAATGTGGAAGATGTGGGCGTGTTTTATGCAAAATCATCATGACCCCACGTAAATGACGTTTTTTATGAACGGCGCATGCGCCGTCCGTGAAAGTATCCCAGTGCGCATGCTCCAAATTAACCCGCAAAAAGCCAATGCTTTCGATGTGAACGTAAATTACGCTCAGCCCTATTCGCGAACGACTTACGCAAACGATGTAATCAATGGAAAATTCGACGCTGGCCCGATGTCCATACTTAAAGCGGGAGTTCACCCATTTCTAAAAAAATTTTTTTTCTTCCCCTAGATTCCTGCTCGTTCGGTCTAGGGGAATCGGCTATTTGTATTAAAATAGGTGCAGTACTTACCCGTTTTCGAGCTGCATCTTCTTCCGTCGCTTCCGGGTATGGTCTTCGGGAGCGGGCGTTCCTTCTTGATTGACATTCTTCCGAGAGGCTTCCGACGGTCGCATCCATCGCGTCACTCGTAGCCGAAAGAAGCCGAACGTCGGTGCGGCTCTATACTGCGCCTGCGCACCGACGTTCGGCTTCTTTCGGAAAATCGTGACGCGATGGATGCGACCGTCGGAAGCCTCTCGGAAACCTGTCAATCAAGAAGGAACGCCCATTCCCGAAGCCCATACCCGGAAGCGACGGAGAGGATGCGTCTCGTAAACGGGTAAGTACTGCACATATTTTTAAATAAATAGCCGATTCCCCTAGTAATAACGAGCAGGAATCTAAGGGGGAAAAGTGCCCTCTAAGGGTGAACCCCCGCTTTAATATTGGCTGCGCCTCATATAGCAGGGGTAACTTAACCCTGGAAAAAGCCTTACGTAAACGGCGTATCTGTACTGCGACGGCCGGGTGTACGTTCGTGAATAGGCGTATCTAGCTGATTTACATATTCTAGGCGTAAATCAGCAGGGCGGTTCAGTATTGAGAAAGAAGAGCAGTGGGGTTCAGCGGAGGGGCAGAGGAGCAGGGGGTACAGTGGTGGGAGGGATGAGAAGGGGGTTCAGTGGTGGGAAAGATGACCAGGGGGTCCAGTGTTGGAGCAGATGAGAAAGGGGTTCAGCGGTGGGAAAGAAAAGTAGGGGGATACAGCAGTGGTGCAGATGTAAAAGGATGTGCATTGGTGAGTTAGATTAGCAGGGTGTTACAGTGGTTGGGCAGAAGAGCAGGGGGTACAGATGTGGGGCAGATGTTCAGGGGGGTACAGTAGCAGGGCAGAGGAGAAAGGAGGTACATTGGTGGGACAGATGAGCAGGGGTTACAGCGGTGGGTCAGAGGAGCACGGGGATACAAAGGTAGAGCAGATGTGCAGAGGAGAAAAGAGGTACATCGGTGGGACACATGAGCAGGGGGTTACAGTGGTGGGGCAGAAGAGCAGGGGGAACAGAGGTGGGACAGATGTGCAGGAGGTACAGTGGTGGGGCAGATGAGAAAGGGTGTTATAGTAGTGGGGCAGATGAGTTCAGTGTGGGGCAGATGTGCAGGGGGGTACAGTGGCGGGGCAGAGGAAAAAGGAGGAACATTGGTGGGACAGATGAGCAGGGGGTTACAGCGGTGGGTCAGAGGAACAGGGGGGGGGGTACAAAGGTGGGGCAGATGTGCAGAGGAGAAAAGAGGTACATCGGTGGGACACATGAGCAAGGGAATACAGTGGTGGGGCAGAAGAGCATGGGGGTATGGCGGTAGAGCAGATGTGCAGGGAGTAACAGTGGTGGGGCAGATGAGAAAGGGGGTACATTGGTGGGGCAAATGAGCAGGGGATTACAGTGGTGGCACAGAAGAGCAGGGTGTTACAGCAGTGGGGCACATGTGCTGAGGGTTACAGTGGTGGGGCAGAAGAGCAGGGTGGGGCAGATGTGCAGGGGGTTACAGGAGTTATGTGCTCTTGCTGGGTGTCACGTTGCTCTGTGTGACTCTAAGGGGGGTGGGCTTACTCCAGACATACCTGCCCTTGAAGTGGTTAATAAGGCTTACCTGTAGGTATAAAGATATTCCCCTCGCAATGCGCCGCTGATTGCAGCGGCGCATGCGCAGGGGGGATCCTCAGCTGAAGGGCTGGCCCCGCCGACCCATGCCGGAAAGGAAATCTCCCGCGCGCATGTGCGGGAGTGACGTCATCGCAGCTCCAGCCAATCACAGCGCTGGAGCGGTGATACCCGGAAGACACGCTCGACTCGGCGTGGACCAGGTAAGTTCCCTACCTCGTTCCGAGGTAAGTATTTCATAATGAGCTAATATGCGGTGCATACCAGCTCATTATGGCTTTTGCCTTGCAGGTGTAAAAAAAAAAATGTATATGTGGGTTTACAACCGCTTTAATCTGTCCATTCTTAGGCTCTGCAAATTTAGAGTCAGGACTGCAGTATATACAGGAGTACCTTGGCATGGGCACTGCGGCTTGCGAATATATTTGTAAATGTTTGTAGACAACTGCAATTCGTTTAGTTCAAATTTTAGTTTAGTTTAATTCGGACAAATTCGTTAATTCGGAAATATCCGAATTAACAAAAACCCATTTAACAATTTTTTCCAAATTCATAAATTCGAATATTCGTAAATCCAAAAACCTGTAAACCCGTAAATGTGTAAATCTGAAAAAATAACTAATGATAACTTAACTATTAAATTATAGGTTTTGGAATTTCCTTTTCTTCCTAACTAATACGAATTTATTCAAAGTTACAAATAATTTAAATTAACAAATGCTTCATCAAAACGAATGGAACGCAACAAATTAATAATAATAAATATCAATTATAATAAAAATAATTTCTTATTTATTAATAATTTATTCCGTTCCATTTGTTTAGATGCAACATTTGTTATTTTGGATAATTCGTAACTTTGGATAAATTCATATATTCGTTACGTTCACTAACAGACAAATTTGAAAGGAAATTCCAATAACTATTATTTAATAGTTAGTTATTCTTTAGAATTTTCTTTCTTATTTTCAAATTTACGAATTGCGATCATAACGAATGACCCAAAAAAACGAAAGAAAAAAAAAAAACGAACAAAAAACAAATGAAACGACAGCGAACTAATTTTTCAGCAGTGCACATGTCTAAATGTGTGCAAACAAAACCCTATGGCCCAGATTCACAGAGAGCGGGTGCACATTACGCCGCCGTAGCGCAAACAATGTACGCTACGCCAACGCAGCGCAGAGAGGCAAGCATTAAATTCACAAAGCCAGTGCTACCAAAACTGCACTGGGTTTCGAAGGCCTACGCCGGCGTAGGTGGAAGTGGGCGTGAGCTATGCAAATGAGGCGTGACCCCATGCAAATGATGGGCCGAGCGCCAGACAGATACGTATCACAAACTGCGCATGCCCCGCCCCTCGGCGTGCCGCATCACTGGATGTGATTGACAGCAGCGCCAGCCAAAAAAGCCCTAAGAATTGAGCGATTATTTCGACGATCAACTGTCAAGAATGTCAGCCATTTACCCAAGCCTAAGCACATATTATGTGCTTTGATCAACACAAGATCGGCAGTAAAACACTGATTAGAAATCCACGATCTCATTTTGCAATACGACTTAGACTGTCTATTCATTACAGAGAGCTGGCTCACAGCCGACTCTAACACCATTCTCGGAGAACTGGTGCCAGAAAACTATCGTATCATAACCGAAAACAGAATAGGGCAAAGAGGAGGAGGCCTGGCGGTGATCCACAAGAATCACTTGGCGATCACAAAACCAGTCCTTCAAAACCCCCTTCCATTCATGGAAACCCTTACTCTGCAACTGCAAACCAATCCCCAGGAAACCGTCCGTATTCTACTCTGCTACAGACCACCTGGCCCAAAATCGCAGCTTCTCCCATCATTGATGGAGTTTATCGCCACTTACACCCTTAATAGCAAACACCTTTTGCTGCTCTGGGATTTCAACCTTTGGGCCAACTCCTCACAAGACCCCATTGCCGATGCCTGTATTGACCACCTGGAAGGATTAGGGCTACAGCAACTAGTATGTGGGCCCACACATGCTTCAGGTCACACGCTCGATCTTATTTTCAGACAAGATCTGGAAATAAACATTTTGGAAAATGAACCGTTGCCATGGACAGACCACCATGCAATCAAATTCATAATTTCCGAAATCCCCCCTTAACAAAAACATCAAAACCAGTGACAACACACTGGACTAGATGTCAGAAGAAGCTCCATTCTGAACTCTTCAAAACCACATTAAGAGAAAAAACAAAAACAATTCAACCTCATCAAACGGCCTCAGAAACACTGAATGCCATAAACACAGCCCTATTACAGTCAGCCGACTTAATAGCGCCGAAACGTATAACCTGCATCCGGAAAAACACCTCTAGCTGGTTTAACAACCAGCTATCGTTACTGAAGCAAGAGCGCAGAAGGGCAGAAGCTGCCTGGAAAAGAAGCGCCTCAGAAGAAAATCTCATCATCTATAAGGCAATAACAAGAAAGTACCATAAAGAAATTTTTAAAGCCAAGAAAAATTACTTTTCCAAGGCTATCAACAGCGCCCTAAACCGCCCCCGCAAACTCTTCAAGCTGGTCACTCAGACCATGAATCCCGTCTGTCTTGAAGCCCCCAATTCAGACACCCAAGAGTTCTGCAATGAATTGTCGGATTACTTCATTAATAAAATTGAGGGAATCCGGGAAAGCATTCAACTAAACAATACCCCCCTCAACCCCCCTGTAATTATTCACTTAATACCCACATAAATTCACCACAATTAGGAAAATTCACTCTAGAACCGATCTCCATCGATGACACTAAAAATATCATCGGAACTTTGCGAAACAGCACAGCACCAAATGATATTATTCCAACCAAACTGCTGAAGGAATGCGCCGATATCCTGGCACCTCCTATCACGCAGCTTATAAACCAGTCTTTCAAGGAAGGTATAGTGCCCTCCCAATTGAAGGAGGGCATAATTCAACCCATCTTGAAGAAACCCACCTTAGACCCCAAGGACCCACTTCATCGCCGTCCCATAACAGGCCTAAACGTCCTCTCCAAGGTAATGGAGAAAGTAGTGGTACAAAAGCTGCAACAGCATCTAGATACCCATAACCTACTTGATCCATTTCAATCGGGTTTCCGCCCCGGACACGGTACGGAAACAGCAATACTCAAAATATGGGACGACGCTCTCGAGGCCGCAGACGAAGGAGAATCTTGTCTCCTGGTTCTGCTGGACCTAAGCGCAGCCTTCGACACGGTAGACCACAAACTGTTACTAACTCGGTTAGCTGACGTTACCAAAGTCGCAGAAGGTGATTTGCCTTGGTTCTCCTCTTTTTTGGAAAGCCGATCACAAACAGTGAAATTGGGACCTTTCACTTCTGAGAAACGCACCGTACCGTACGGAGTCCCTCAAGGATCGCCTCTGTCGCCAGTGCTGTTTAACATCTATCTTCGTCCTCTTTTCGAAATCATTAGCAGCCAAAAACTGCTTTATCACTCCTATGCAGACGACACGCAACTGTATTTCCGCATTTGCAACAAAAAGGATCACCATCTCAATCTGGAGACATGCCTCTCTTCGATAGAGAACTGGATGACAAAGAGTTATCTTAAACTCAACGGAGCGAAAACAGAACTTCTCCTGTTTCACGCCAATCGTATGAATCAATCTGCAACAACCTGGATACCCCCGCCCATTCTGGGCAAAATCATCTTCCCTAGCGCCAAAGTCAAAAGTCTCGGGGTCATCTTCGACTCCCACATGACAATGGACGCACAAATAGGGTCAGTAGTCAGTGGATCTCACCATCTGTTGCGCCTACTACGCAAACTCACCCCTTTTATACCCAAAGAAGACATAGCAGTCGTGGTGGGAGCAATTGTAAACTCCAGATTGGATTATGCAAACGCCCTTTACCTCGGGCTCCCAAAGTACCAAGTCGCCCGTCTGCAAGTCGTTCAAAATACGGCCGCCAGACTAGTGACTGGGAAAAAACCCTGGGAATCAATCTCACCTTCACTGAGAGCCCTTCATTGGTTGCCAGTTAAAGACAGAATTGTCTTTAAAGCACTCTGTCTAACGCATAGATGTATCCATGGGAATGCTCCCCATTATCTATGCGAAAAAATAAAAGCTCACAACTCCAATCGCATTCTGCGATCCACCAACCAAAATCTGCTCCAAATACCGAAAGCCAAATACAAGTCCAAAGGAGAAAGAAGATTCGCGGTCCAGGGTCCCAGACTATGGAACGCTTTACCAACCAGCATTCGGTTGGAGGAAAATCACTTAGCGTTCAGGAGAAAGATCAAAACTCATCTCTTTTGATATCAAAGGAGACAGGAACAACAAGCGCCCAGAGGCGATTTAGTTCGCATGTGCCGCGCTATATAAGTTTTTCACTCATTCAATCCATCCGCTCTAGCCAATCAGCGGCCAGGCTGAGCGGCGAAGAGGATCTCGGGACAGAGCGCGGGACTTTCGAGGGGTCAGGTAAGTAAAACGGGGGCCTGGGGGGGGGGGGGGGTGGCTTCATCAGATGGTTTTTCACCTTAATGCATAGATTGCATTAAGGTGAAAAAAAAATTCCTTTACAACTCCTTTAAACTGTTCGACAGGCCAAATTTGGTTGTTTTGCAGGCTGGCTGGTAAGTGTGATGGGAAATCTTTTGTTGGTTTGTGTAGAGCCATATGATCCCTAGTTTTGGCAACAAACAGAGGTAATTTGTTGTTCAGTCTGGGGGTTAGGATGTCTAAAATTGTAACAGATTAAAGATATCTAGATAAAAGGACCATTCCCCTAATCCAGATGATGGTGACTGAGATAATCCAGTTATCTACTCTAGTAGTAGATATCTAGTGCGGGAGGGTCAACCTGACTGCTCTGAGCTCCAAAATGCTGATGGAAAGCTTCTTTTCCTTGGACTTTTAGGGATTGCAAAACTCCTCTACAATATGGTGACCAGATTTTTAATCCAGGGACATATTTATTTATTTTTTTACTAGAAATGACGGCAAATAGCAACTTTCTGCCCATCTCACAGCCTGTCAAGTCTTACTCTCTGGGCCCCGGCTACTACTGGGTGGGGAGCGGAGGAAGATCACTCCGCCAGGGAAGGCAAGGAGATAAGCAGGCAGGAGGCTGGCCGGGACTTAAGCCAAGGCAGAAGAACATGCGAGCGGAGCTGAATGCGCATGCACCCGAACTGAGGAAATATTCCCTCCACTCCGACCAGCACATGATTATCAGAAAGGGGTACAGATAATGGAAAAAAATCATCCCCCTGAGCTAGTAAGAGCGGCGGAGCGTGGGTGTGCAATTCAGATTTTTTTTATTTATTCTGCACTGACTGTCTTTGAAATTGCCCCAGCCCCTGTTCAAATCAAATCAAGGGACAAAACCGGGGACAGACTTGAGTCGGGGACAGTGTCCTCAATCCAGGGACTGTCCCCGGAAACCAGGGATGTCTGGTCACCCTACTCTAAGGGCCCTTTCACATGCACGGACAAACGGTCCGTTTATTACAAGTCCGTTTACGGACTTGTAATGTATCCCTATGGGATTGCAGACGTTAGCGGATGATGCATCCGCTAACGTCCGCAACCATCCGCGTCCGCAAAGATCCGATTTTGCGGACGCAAGAAAACCCTATTTTTCTTCCGTCCTGCGGAACGGATCGGATGAATACGGACACACGGTCCGTATTCATCCGATTCCCCATAGGGGAGAGCGGAGGAGAGACAGGGCAGTCTCTGCACTGTGTGCAGGGACCGCCCTGTTCGCCGACAGCTCAGCGGGGATTAACGGAGGAATCCCCGCTGAGCCAAACGGACTAACGGAGCGGATCAATACGAATCCGCTCCATGTGAAAGAGCCCTAAGTCTGAGAGACTTGAGTTCATTGTGATAACTTATCAATGATAGGGAAGGAAGGACTTCCCTACTATTAGGGCTGGGGTGGTAATCCACCAAGATAGGTAATTCTTTGCCCGTCTGGATAAGAGCATTGGTAAATAGAGATAAGAAGCCTGCTTTTTCCAAGTCAACAAGACGTTGGAGAGTTTGTGAATGACTTTGGGTAAAGGGGTACTGGAGCAGGTGCACACAGTGTGCGTGCATCTGCCTGCATGTCAGCTCTGAGGAAAGGGGCTCATCCCCCGAAACGCGTCAACTTTTCAACCGCAGCGATCTTCACATCGCCTGTGCTGGAGCTGCGATCTTATATGCTTGTATCTTCTCATGTTTCTGGCATTTTCATAAAATACAAACTTTGGTGGTGGTAATGCACTAGGCGTTTGCGCCTTACTGTGTTTCTTTACAGTCCAATTTTAACGTGACTGTGTCCGGGCAGTTCCAGTTCTTCGCGGTGGTTGTGCGCGCAGCTGAGCACGGAGGATGGGTTTCAGTGGTTGTCTGAATGAGCCATAAAGAAAATGCAAGGCGCGATTATAAGCATTAAATATGTAATGCCAGTGCAGAGAAGCCCATACGTAGGAGGAACACTGATACACACATTATATATATATATATATATATATATATATATATATATATATATATATATATATATATATTAGCCAGCAAAGCTGGCTAATACATGTGTACACAGCTGTATACAAAGCTATCCATACATGTGTACACCTAGCCCGTACAGTGTGTTTCCTCACACAGAGCCGCTATATAATAACACAGAGCCGTTATATAATCACACAGCAGCCGCGCCTGTCTTCTCCTCATCCTCCCTCCTCCTCCTCCCTGCGCTCCATCCATTGTTTCCTCTCTCTCATCCCCTGTCTCCTCGCCACACTGGCCAGCCCCTACTGCCCATGACGTGCAGCGCTGCCAGCGGACTGACGTCACGGGACGTGGACCGCCAGCGGCCTCCGGACCACGTTCGGCTTCCCTGACCCCCATCTGTACCGATGTTGCCAGTGACAAGAGGCTGGAGGAAGCAGCAACAGCAACGGAGGGGAGGTCACCAATAACCGCAGAACCGAGCAACAGGTGATAATGGCCGCCACTGCTCACTTATATAGCCATAGGGGGGGGTCAGTACTGATGGAAGGAAGAGAGAGTGGATGGAATTCCTTCTCTTCTCTGTCCTTCTACACTTACTGCATTGTTCTACATCAGTGTGTGAGAAACAGAAGTCTTCATACAGGACGTTGGTATTCTATTGTATGTGTTCACAAGCATAGCATGCAGGAGCTTTAGTCACCTGATTCTATTTATTTCATAGGCTTGTTTATCATGAGAAATATTTGTGGTTTGTTTTTCCATCTTTGATTTGCCTTTTTGAATAGAATTATAAAGAATGGTATGTACCGCATACGTCAACATGTAGCTGCCCTTGCTTACTTGATTGCACCCGGTTGTTAAAGGTATTGTCCACCTTTTTGGGATAGTGATGAGCTTGGCTAGGAAGCTATACCGGCCAATCATCTGTGGCTGGACCAGGGGGGCGTGTATTTGTGTAGCTGCAGAGGGCCACAGGTGATTGGCCTGTACAGGTGACGGCATCCTGGCGGTTTAGATGGTAGTATATATGTTTTATTTTACACCCACATAAAGTTGTTGTGAACCCTAACCTACCTAAAATAGAAAAATAGCCGGCAACTCCAATCCGTGAGAAATATTTATTGGCGCATATAAGAAAACAAAAGAGCAGGCGCGTTTCGGCTAAGGAGCCCTGGTCGCTTTTATCTACCTAATGAAGTAACTGGCCTTAGGGTGGTACACAGATGTTTTTCACTTTTACCTACAGGTAAACCTATAATAAGGCTTACCTGTAGGTATAAAGAATATCTCCTAAACCTGTACGGTTTAGGAGATATTCCCCTCGCAATGCGCCGCTGATTGCAGCGGCGCATTACGCAGGGGGGATCCTCGGATGAAGGGCCGGCCCCGCCGACCCATGCCGGATTGAAATCTCCCGCGCGCATGCGCGGGAGTGACGTCATCGCCGCTCCAGCCAATCGCAGCGCTGGAGCGGCGATACCCGGAAGACACGCTCGTCTCGGCGTGGACCAGGTAAGTTCCCTACCTCGTTCCGAGGTAAGTATTTCAAAATGAGCTCATATGCGGTGCATACTAGCTCATTATGGCTTTTGCCTTGCAGGGTTAAAAAAAAATAAAAAAATGTATATGCGGGTTTACAACCGCTTTAAGCAAATTCTCCTAAATTGTTCCTGTTTTATCTGCAGATTACATTTCCCCACATATGTGCAAAGTGCAGAATTATAAGGCTTGTCTGAGAGTTCAGGGAAAAAAAAGGGGAGAAGAGTTGAAATTACACTCTGTAGAGCTCAGTGAAGGAAGCTCTGAGAGCTGATTGGATGGAAGGGACACACACCCTTTCACACAGCACACAGGGAACAGAGCTGAGGCTGGAGGTCCCTCCCCTGATACCCTTTTTTTCTCTTGGTGTCAATAAAACTTGTCAGAAGGGATTCATGCAGGTAACAGAGGAACAAAACAGCAGCCAGAAATTACACTATGGGGGTTGATTTACTAAAGGCAAATCCACTTTGCACTACATGTGCACTTGGAAGTGCAGTCGCTGTAGATCTGAAATGAGGGGAAGCTCTGCTGATTTGATCACCCAATCATGTGCAAGCTAAAATGCTATTTGCATGTCCCCCTCAGCTCTACAGCGATTGCACTTCAAAGTGCACTTGTAGTGCAAAGTGGATTCCTTTAGTAAATAAACCTCTTAGTGCCCTGGATAGAGTCAAGTACACTATAGAGCACGGGTGCTATACCTGTGGCCCTCCAGGTGTTGCTGAACTAGAAGTCCCATTATGCCTCTGCTTTTGATAGTCATGCTTATAACTGTCAGCCTTGCAATGCCTCATGGGACTTGTAGTTCTTTAACAGCTGGAGGGCCACAGGTTGAGCATCCATTCTATAGAGCAGTGATGGCGAACCTTGGCATTCCAGATGTTTTAGAACTACATTTTCCATGATGCTCAACTACACTGCAGAGTGTATGAGCATCATGGGAAATGTAGTTCCAAAACATCTGGGGTGCCAAAGTTTGCCATCACTGCTATAGAGGGATAGGCTTTGTTGCTTTAAAGGGGTGTTCCAGTCAGTTTTTTATGTTTATTAAAAGTCAGCAGCTACAAAAAGTGTAGCTGCTGGCTTTTAATAAACAGACACTCACCTACTCCACGTTCCAGCACCGCGCCGCCCGGGGCTCGACTCCTCGCCCCCCCTCTTCATTCCAAGTGTGGGCACCCGGCTGTGACAGCTTTTGGCTTCACGGCCGGGCACCCACTGCGCATGCGTGAGCGCCACGCCATCCAATTGGACAGGTGATCGCCTGGGACCTGTCACGTGTCCCAGGCGATCGCCTACAGGGAGGGGCTGCAGAAAGGCGATTAGGCTATACGCCTTAGCAGCCGCTCGGAGGAAGTGGGACAGGAAGTCCCACTCCTCCTGAAGCCCCCACTCCCCCCCAAAAAAAATTACATGCCAATGTGGCATGTAAGGGGGTGAGGAGTGGATTAAGCGGAAGTACCAATTTTGGGTGGAACTCCGCTTTAAAGAGGGACTAAACCCTGGTATGTTTTTCTTCCTTTCTTTTTCTCTGAAAAGTAAAGGCATACGGTGCTGGAATGCGATGCATTCTAGCACATTATGTGACGCCTGCAGATGAAGCCTGTGTCGTCCCCTGCTGCAGGCCATATCCATCTTCGCCTGTCTTCCTTCCGTGGCCGCAGACTCGGGCTGTGTGACTGGCCGGAGCTGCATGACATCACTCCCGCCAGTCACGGCACACACTCTTGAAGAAACGGCACGGGCGGCTGTTCATTCAGTGCGCATGCAATGATGACATCATTGACGCAGTTTACAGTAAATATTTCCTAAACGGCGCACATTTAAGAGATATTTACAGTACTTGTAGATACGCCTTGTTCTAGGTACAACTTACACAGGGAGGTTTACAATCTCTTTACCATTAGAGAAGAGATCAGGAGTCATCCAAATGTATCTGTAGCTCAGCTATCTGATTGCACATTTGTAATGCAATCAGCTGCAGGCTGGTCATTCCCCACCCTGTAGCGCTTGTAAACAAAGGGGCACAATGTTGGTGACGTCAATGCCCCATATCACCCACTGATATAGACTAAATATGGGATGTGGTTATATAAGGGCACTGACATCTCCAGCATTTTGCCCCTTTGTTTACAAGTGCTATGGGGAATAGAAAAATGTGGATCTGCCCACATAGCCATGTCATCCAATCATTGGAAGACTAGAAGTCCCATCTTCCTAGATCTAGAATATAGCTTCTCCATATCTCCATACAAACCTGGGGCTTATTGTAAACGATGCAGTAACCTGTACATTGCACCCGGGACGTGCTGATTACAGTTGTGGTAATCTGCAGTACTGAATGCAAAAATGTAATGCATTTTGTAAATGCACATTTTCTATTTTTAAAATGTGTGTGTCTTAGGCCCCGTACTCACGACCAAACATGTCTGCTGAAACTGGTCCGCAGACCAGTTTCAGCAGACATGTTTGGCCGTGTGTTGGCCCGAGCGGACCATTTTGGGACGGATCGGACAGGTTTCCAGCGGACAACTGTTTCCCGGACTTGTTTTAAAACAGTCCGCTGGAAACCTGTCCGCCCGGACATGTACGGTCGTCTGTACAGACCTACCGTACATGTCCTGCCGCCCGCATCCCTCGCATGCGTCGAATGACTTCGACGCATGCGTGGAAGCATATTTAAGGCGGCCCGCCCACGTCGCCGCGTCATTGTCGCGGCGACACCGCGTCATCGACGCGGCGACACCGCGGACACGCCCCGCGTAATGTTTACGCGCGGGCTTCTGTTCGATGGTGTGTATAGCCATCGAACAGAAGTCCCCGGGCAGTCCCCGGCCAGACATGTCCGATGGAAACGGTCTGCAGACCGTTTTCATCGGACATGTCCTGCCGTGAGTACAAGGCCTTACATTTGCAACTGATAAACCCATATGTTATAATTACAAGACTATCATCGTAGGCTCCTTTTCACACGGGGCAGACTCCGTCAAGCAGATCCGCCTGATCAGTGGGGAATTTCTCCGAGCAGGCGGATGACAGGTCTGTCCATTTCCATCTGATCTGTCTGTTTTTGGCAGATCAGATAGGACACACGTTCGTTTACATCTGCCTCCCCATAGAAAACAATAAGTGCTCCAATCGGGTCCGCCTGATAAAAGGAAAGGCAGACCCGATCGGCCTTAGACCCTTTTCACATTGGAGCAGTTTGCAGGCGCTATTGCGCTAAAAAATAGTGCCTGCAAAGCGAACCTAAACGGCTGCTGCTGTTTCTCCAGTGGGAAAGCCCGAGGGGCTTTCACACTGGAGCAGTGCGCTAGCAGGACAAGAAAAAAAGTCCTGCTAGCCGCATCTTTGGAGCGGTGAAGGAGCAGTGTATATACCACTCCCGCCAATTGAAATCATGGCGCATTGCGGGCGGCTTTAACCCTTTCTCGGCCGCTAGCGGGAGGTAAAACTGCCCCACTAGCGGCCGAATAGCGCAGCGAAATTAGCGGTAAAGAGCCACTAAAAATAGTGGCGCTTTACCGCCACCGCACCTTCCGCCCCAGTGTGAAAGGGGCCTTATATGTAAGCTAACTCTACAAAGTACCCCTTCCTATGTGTCTTCTATTTTCCAGTCTCCCTTCATTTATTGCCAGTACTTTTGTGTAAGGGCTCATTCGCACAGGAGGTCAGGGACAAGTAAATGCAGCTGGTTGAGCCTCGGTTTTTCTAAACTCCTGGACCCCTATTTTAACAAGGGGGTCCCCAGATCCTGCCACTCATGTGAATGAGTAGGGGTACACTGTACCCCTACTCATTCATCCCAAAAAAGTGTAAAAAAAAAAAAAAACACACAGTTTTTGACAATTCCTTTATTAAAAATGCCAAAATAATGTCCCTTGATGTAGATCCTTCGTCAATCACGACACCCGCCGCAACCCCCCCCCCCCCCCCAAAAAAAATAAAAATAAAACCTCTGCGATCATTGAAGGCTAACCGCCCACTGCCCGCTCCTCCATCTGACAGCTCTTTTATGGATAAGGGGCAGGGTCACATAATGACATCACCGAGTGGCCCTGCCCCCTTCTGGCATCACTGCCCAGCCCCGCTCTTTAGCAACCAGCTATATACAGTGTTTTAGGGGGGAATGCAAAACGCATCAAAAATGCAACACTTGCATTTTTGGTGTGACTCCATCGAAGTCTATTACACGCAGAACGCAATCTGCTGTGGGGGGAAAAAAAGTCCCTGACCCTTTTTTTTTTAAAAAGAAAGCATCACCGCAAAATTCAGATGTGAACTACAGCCATAGTAAACCATGTTAAATGGACTGTAGTGTGTTTCTGCAAAATGCAAAACGTGCCAAAAAGCGCATAGGTGTGGTATTTAATAAAACTTCAGAGTCTTGATTTGTTTCTTATGGAAGTACACCAACCTCTGACTGATAAATATTGCCCTACACCGTGCACTTATTGGAAGCTTTTCTGAGATCTCTATTCAAATATTTTTTCTTATGTTTGAAGGGCAGCGCATGTCATTACCAGAAAAATATTGCACCATAATAGATCCATATTTTTGTTATCTATGCTTGAAGGCCAGTGTACTTAGTTACTAAACTAGTATTGTACAAAGTAGCGTGCTGTACATTTTTTTGAAAGCAGCAGTTGATGCATAATTATATTTTAGGGTGATTTTAATTACACAGAGGACTTTTTTGTTTGCTCAGTAAACAAATGGTTGTAGATTGTTAAGAGAATGTTTATCTAGCGTTCTAGTGATAAGAATGTTGGCAAACACAGAAGGAATGACACTAATTACTTCACTATCATGAATCACATATTGGCTGCTGTCAGGACCAAGGTGTTTATGTATTTATTTATTTATTTATTTATTTATTTATTTTCAATAGGAATAGTTAAAGGACAACTATAGCAAAATATAGTTTTCTGATAAATATATACATATAATGATCGGGCATGTTTGCAAGTTGAAAATAAGTTCAAGCAGTACTAATCCCATTGAATAAACAGTTGCAGTACTGTGTGGAGAAATGCTATAAAGTAAGAATGCGTTCAAAAATATGTATTTTATTTATTTTAATCAGTTTACATAATGTAAAGTGAACGAACAGAAGAAAATTGATGTGACCACCCTTTGGCTTCAAACCAGCAATAGTTCTGTTTCAGTAATTTTATATTCAAAGTTTTTCACAAAAAAAGTACAAAATCTAAAACAGTTATGACATCATTTGCCAGAAGAAGAAGCAAGAGTTTGCAACGCAGGCGGGTATATTGCCAACAAATAAGTAGAATCGGCAATGTTAATTGCGAGGTTACATGTGTCAGAGCATAGTGAACGATAAGAGCAGTGCAAAAAGGGGAGGGAACTGACAAATTGTGGGCTCCGCAAAAAGGGGAGGACAAATCCCAAGCGTAGGGTACCATATGCCCTCTAGGCACAAAGAGCATTACCGGCCAAAAAGTCAAAACTCCTGTACAGGCAGTCCCCGAGTTACAAACCTCCGACTTGCATATGACTCATACAAATGGAGGGAGACAACAGGAAGTGAGAGTAAGTCTACCCTTAGGAAAGGAAATTCACTCCTGTAAGGCCCCGTACACAC
Organism: Rana temporaria; assembly: GCF_905171775.1. NCBI lineage: Eukaryota > Metazoa > Chordata > Amphibia > Anura > Ranidae > Rana > Rana temporaria. The sequence continues at coordinate 301,890,939 of NC_053489.1, read as the reverse complement.
GACCAGTTTCCTCGGCAGAATTCAGCTTCCGACCGAGTTTCTGGCTGAATTCTGCCGAGAAACCCGGCCGTGTGTACACTTTTGGCCGAGGAAGCCGACGAGGAGCTCGGCGAGGAAATAGAGAACATGTTCTCTATTTCCTTGTTGCTCTATGGGAGCTCTCGTCCCGCCGAGCTCCTCTGCGGCTTCAGTGCTGAACTGGCCGAGGAACTCGATGTGTTTGGCACGTCGAGTTCCTCGGCCGTGTGTACGAGGCCTAAGAGTTATGGGGAAAAAGATGTCTTCACTGAAGCTTTATCACCAATCCTTGTTTTCACAACACAATTTTCAAAAGCCATTTGTCACAGGGACACAATTTGAGGTGAAATCAAAACAAACGTTACAGGGGTGTTAACCCTTCTCTATGCTATCCAAAAAAAGTATTTTTTTATTTATTTTTGGCTGGAGTTGCACTTAAAAAAATTTACCTGTTCCAACTTGCGTCCAAAGTTAACTTAAGAAAAAACTTGGAAAACCTATCTTGTTTGTAACCCATGGACTGCCTGTATAGTTAATATTTGGAATCACGTAAAAGTAGGGCTGCAACTAACGATTATCTTCATAATCAATTCGTTGACCGATTATTATTTTGATTAATCGGATAATAGCCTTAAAAAAAAAAAAATATGCATTTTTACATTTTTTTGAGCCAATTTGTTGTTGGGCAGATTACAAAACACAAATTGCCACAAAAACACATTGCATACTTTTCTGTAGCTTCTCCATTGAAGTATATTGAACCAAGGGAAAAAAAATAGCACCGTTTTGCGTTAAAAAGTCCTTGCCCTTTCCAAATACGCAGCAGCCGAAAAAAAATCATGGATGTAAACGTATCCCATAGGAAAACATGTAACTGAACTGTAGTGTGTTTCTGCTAAAAGCTCCAAAAAACAGAGGTGTGAACCCAGGCCTGAGAGGTTTAGTAACATAATGGGGGTTAAAAAAACAAAAAGTACAAAAAGAGCAAATAATCGCTACTGTAAGGGGTTCATTTTTTTACTGTGGGACAGTGAAAGTAATATTTACAGTAGCGATTTGCTTTTTTATACTATAAAGGGCTAATTTTTTTTTTTTTTTTTTTAACCCAATTATGTTACTGGCCGAATAATCGATTATGAAATTCATCGATTACAATTTTCATAATCGATTAGTTGTTTCGGCCCTACATTCTGCAATTTTAGGAGGTGCAGACAAACATCACAACCCCCCTCCTCCAATCACAAGGAAAACCTTACGTTCAGTAGGAAAAAAAAATACAGGGCTTTTTCTCAATGAAGGAGGTGCCATGCAAGTGACCTGCTATGATCAGTCTTGGCGCTAAAAAGGAGTGTGGGATGAAAAAAAGTAAGTTCCAACAAAGGCTGAGATGGCACAACCTCATTGCTGATCACATTATCCACTGCAGATCAATTTCCAGGGGGGACGCAAACAAAACCGCTAGTGTGAAAGAAGTCATAAAACGATTCTACATCTTAAATGGTTTTCACCATAATGCCTTCTCTGCATTAAGGTTAAAAAACCCACCTACTACCTTTCCTACCCCTTCTGTCAAAAAACAGTTACCTGGCTCCATGTCACTTCTCCAGTGCCGTCTCTGGGTCCAGCACTTCTCCCCTCACTTCTTGCTTCCAAAGGAGAAACTGAGGGCAGTATAGCAAAAGCCATAGGCTTCTGCTTCCGCCAGTCAGACTCCCGTGATGAGGCAAAGGGGTTGCTTACTGGTGCTGTGTGTGTGTGTCTATAGATGAACACAGCCAAAGGAGAGAAAAGCCCACATTACTGGGTGATCATTGTGCAATATTGTTGCGCAGAGCAGGTAAATATAACCTTTAAAAAAAATATGTGTGCGTTTAGTACCCCTGAAAGGGGTTATAAACCCTCCTGTTTTTTTCACCTTAACCAGCCCCCCGTTTTACTCACCTGAGCCCGTTTGTTCCATCGGTGGAGACGCGCTCTAACTCTCTGCCTGGGGTTCTCGGCTCTTGATTGGATAGATTGATAGCAGCGCAGCCATTGGCTCCCACTGCTGTCAATCAAATCCAGTAATGCGGGGTGGGGGGGGGGAAGTCCGGCATTCTGTGTCTATGGACGCAAATGCTGGACTCGGTAACGTGCCCGCAAGGTAACCCCAAGGGAGAGCACTTCTCCCATGGGGTTTACCGATGCGAGGAGGAGCTGCAAGCGCCGCCAGGGTCCCCAGAAGAGGAGGATCGGGGCCACACTGTGCAAAATTAACTGCACAGTGGAGGCAAGTATGATATGTTAAAATAAAAACAAGGGTTTACAAACCCTTTAACTGCTAGGGACTGACTACATCATATGCCATTTTTGACTGCGCTTAGTTCTACCATACTGCAATACTGCTAATAGCATTAAAGGGGTTGTAAAGGTACACTTTTTTTTCCTAAATAGCTTCCTTTACCTTAGTGTAGTCCTTCTTCACTTACCTCATCCTTTGATTTTGCTTTTAAATGTCCTTATTTCTTCTGAGAAATCCTCACTTCCTGTTCTTCTGTCTGTAACTCCACACAGTAATGCAAGGCTTTCTCCCTGGTGTTGAGTGTCGTGCTCGCCCCCCTCCCGAAGAGTCGGGATGCTCTCTACGTTGCAGATAGAGAAAGGAGCTGTGCGTTAGTGGGTGTCCTGACTCTCCTGTAGTCCAAGGGAAGGGGCTAGCACGAAACTCCACACCAGGGAGAAAGCCTGGCATTACTGTGTGGAGTTACAGACCGAAGAACAGGAAGTGAGGATTTCTCAGAAGAAATAAGGACATTTAAAAGCAAAATCAAAGGATGAGGTAAAGGAAGCTATTTAGGAAAAAAATTGTACCTTTACAACCCCTTTAATAGTATTTGTTCTAACACTTCCCTTTTTAATGTTCACCTTTAAAAAAAAAATACACCAAAAAAGTTTTTTTTTTTTTTTTTTACGAGCCTGCAGAACTTTGCACCCACAATCATCAGATGGCTGGTGCAATATCCTGTTCCTGCAGACACTCAGTACAGCTGTCTACCCGTATCTCGGGTACATCCCATACAAGTTGTTACTGAAGTGCAGGAATTGTCAATGAACTATAAGGGCGCTCACCAGCACCCTCGCAGTTCATTGACAACTGCAAGCCTTCAGCCGTGGTAGAAAACTGTCCTTGTAGCTCATTCATTAACAAGAACCCTGTAAATGAATGCTGTGGACGGGGGAATCGGGAGGTGCGGAGAGGTGCTCTTATGTAACACGATGCATTTTACACCCTAAATATGGGTGTAATAAGTTCCTAAACTTATGCCTTAACCCTTCTGATGTTGGTATGTGCCTTCAGATGTTGAATACAGTTTCCCTGTTTTTGCCATGTGTTCTGTATGAGTTAATAGCATATGGCATTAAAGCCTATTACCGAATCAAGTGTTCTGGGCTAAGAAGGTTATTTTTATTCTCAAATCTCCGCACTACCGGGTTATCATTAGTAAGACTCAAGTCGGTCTCATTGATAGCAGTGGCGTGGAATGCAGTGTTCCTTTTAGTACTGCATCTGGAAGAAAAACTTTTCTATGTTTTAGTTGGGCGTACTGGCTTTCCTTCATGATCCTGTTACTGATGTACACTCCATATGACAGGTTTGCAGAGCTGGTTGTTTACATAGCTCTGTGTTGCTCATTACTGCAATGAATGTCTGGCTAAGCAAGACAATACAATTTCCTGACGTAAGACTGACAGTGTAACTGTATCCCATCAAGGAAGGAAGAAAACCTTAGTACTTGGACATCACAGAATATTTGCATTATGTTTAAAGGGTAGGTGTGAGAAGGGCACTTTCCGAAAATGCTAGTTGCTAGGCTGTTTTTGAATATGTTGAGTTGAGCAAGTCATAGATTATGACATTTTTGTTTCCATTGACCACCGGTTGAAGGAAAGAAAATCGCTCGAATGCCTCGCACAGAGACATTGTTTTCTCCCGGCCGGGGTGGAGAGCACAGTGATTACTGCTAGCTGCTTTCAATGATTGCATGTAAAATCCAACAGGCTGGTTGTACCCAAGCCGATTGAATGACCGATCAACTTTGGTACATTCAGCCTGCTCATACATAGTTTGAATCTCGACTGGTCTACGAACAAGGCATATCCCTGTTCTGCCTGGTGACACAGCACTGATCGTCTGCTCCCTCTCATCGGGAGCAGTGATCAGTGACGTGTCACAGTAAACCACGTCCCCTAAAAATTCTTTTAGGGACAATTTTGTTGTGAGACCCTCCCCCCTAAAGTTAGAATCACTTCCTAGGACACACTTCCCGCCCCCTAGTGGTCAACACCTTCACTGTCAGTCACATTTATACAGTAATCCGTGCATTTTTATAGCACCGATCGCTGTACAGTATAAATGTGAATGGTCCCAAAATGGCATCAAAAGTGTCCGATGTGTCCGCCATAATGTGGCAGTCATAAAAAAAATGCAGCTCGCGGCAATAGCAAGTAAAAAAATAATAAAAATGCCATAAAACTTACCCCTATTTTGTAGAAAAACACAGAATTGTTGACATTTTGCAGTTTTATTAAATAAATCACACCTGGATTTGGGGATTTTGTGCCATTCCTCCTTGCAGATCCTCTCCAGTTCTGTCCGATTGGATGGTAAATGTTGGTGGACAGCCATTTTTAGGTCTCTCCAGAGATGCTCAATTGGATTTAAGTCAGGGCTCTGGCTGGGCCATTCAAGAACAGTCACGGAGTTGTTGTGAAGCCACTCGTTATTTTAGCTGTGTGCTTAGAGTCATTGTCTTGTTGGAAGGTAAACCTTCGGCCCAGTCTGAGGTCCTGTGCACTCTGGAGAAGGTTTTCATCCAGGATATCCCTGTACTTGGCCGCATTCATCTTTCCCTCGATCCCTGTCCCTGCAGCTGAAAAACGCCCCCACAGCAAGAGTCCTTCAGGTGTTTTTTTTTTTTTTGTTTGTTTTTTTTTAGCAAACTCCATGCAGGCTTTCATGTGTCTTCCACTGAGGAGAGGCTTCCGTCGGGCCACTCTGCCATGAAGCCCCGACTGGTGGAGGGCTGCAGTGATGGTTGACTTTCTACAACTTTCTCCCATCTCCCGACTGCATCTCTGGAGCTCAGCCACAGTGATCTTTGGGTTCTTCTTTACCTCTCCACAAGGCTCTTCTCCTCCGATTTACGCTTTTTAACACTTCTTTTTTTTTTTTAACATTGACGTCAATGAGAGCATGCTTCAAATCCTTAAAATCTTCTTCTGCTCCCAAAAGTTTCAGCTCCTTCATACTTTCCCCTACAGGCGCCAAACAAACTTTAAAATGTTCACAAAATATTCGGCTATATCTTTTCAGTTTGATATCTTTTAGAGTTTTTGTGAAAAAACTGTTTAAGTTTAGTGATCATTTCAGGAAATTTTATCAATTAAACAGTGTGTATTGGGCTTATTCTTTGCAAACTTTTTTAATGAAATTCATGTTTATTTTAAAACCATTCTTACTTTTCCAACTATTCTCACTTCTTCAACTTTTTCTTACGAATTTAAGCTATTCATCCAGTTAGCTTTAGCAATTCAGCATTCCCACGCATTTTCCGCAAGAAATGCATTTTCTAGTATATAATATATATATATATTTTTTAAAGCATTCGTAAGCTGCAATATACGGTATTACATTTCTGTTTTTGGATTTAATCTTATGCCCAGAGTTTAGCTTTAAATGGGTTGTAAACCCTCACAGGTTTTCACCTTAATGCATTAAGGCTGTAGAACCTTCTTCTGTAGTGCAGCACTCCCTTTTTTACTTGGCTGAACCTGATCGTTCAAACGACGGGGAAGAGCACAACAGATCCAGCCGCTGTCTCGGTTCCTCGTGGGATAGATTGATAGCAGCAGGAGCCATTGGCTCCCGCTGCTGTGGATCAAATCTAGTGACACAGGAGTCGTGGGGTAGGGCCGAGTTTTGCTGTCCTGTGTCAATGGACGCAGCAGCAGGACTCGGGAGTGCATCCATATGAGTGCCCCCATGAAATGCGGTTCTCTGGGGGGGTACTCGGGAAGAGGAGCCAGGAGCACCGTAGGGGGGGCCCCCTTTTTTTTTTTTTTTGTCGTTCTCTGTTTAGTTTCACGAGCGTTTGGACAGTCTTGTGCAATAGTGCTGTGTGCCTTGTGACTTTTCATTCAAGTCTGCTTCTTTGTAAGGATATATTTATATTATATATAGTTTTGTTCATCCTAAGCACTGCTCCCTTTCTTCTAAACCCTCCCTCTTTTCCTGTTGGGCTGTGACTGTGTAGAAATGTGTACCTACTTGTAAAAGAACTTCACAGCATCTCAGGAGAGGACTACAACAGTTCGTTCAGGACTTGCACGGACATCTCTTTGAAGCATGGGCTAGGGAAGAAGAAGATTAGACGCTGAATGACCAGCATACCAGAAACAATGTGGGCTGGTTATTGTGGAGGACAGAAACTGTAATCCACCCTTTGATGGACATTGCAATGCTAATTTGCATTTTACAACTCATTCATTAAATGCTGACTGTGAAGTTGAGCCTGTGGTTTCTGAGAAGCCCATGATTGGAAAAGGAGCCTACTATGTTTATTTAAAATGTTGTGACCAGGTTCTTCTCCTCTCGGCAGTCCTAATACAAGGCAAAACACACATTTATAAAACACAGCTGCCGTGCTAGTTTTCTTTACTTCAGTTATGAAAAATTGAAGGTTCACTTTACTATCTGTCCTCCACTCCCTAAATGGATCCATTAAAAAAAAAAAAAAAACGTAAAAATAAATCCTTGAAAGAAAAAAAAAAATTCCTAGGAAAGCTGAGCACTCAAAAGCCCACAGAAATGCACTCCTGTAATAGGCTGGAGCGCAGTCTTGCAGAATTTAGTGCGTCCAGCTTTCCCAGGAGGTGGCTGTGAGGTACTTGCCTCTGACTCTCAGCTAGCTTTCAGCTCAGGCATGTTCAGATTGCATTGCTTGAACCCACCTGAAGGAGCCCGCCAGGAAGCTGTCACCCTGTATTGGGCCAATCATCAGTTGCCGGCTCATTTCCTCCCCCACAGCCGCACATGCCAGGGATGCTTATGGTGGTTGGTCTAGTACAGTGACAGCTGTGACTAGAATCCATACATGCCTGCGCTCATCTCTACTAAGGCCTAGTTCCCACCTATGCATTTTTTTTGTTGCATTTTTCATTTTGCAGAAACACACTATAGTCCATTTACCATGGTTTCCTATGGATGTAGTTCACATCTGTGCATTTTATGGAAAGGGCCAGGGACTTTTTTTCTGGTTTTTGGTTCCATAGACTTCAAATGATCAAAAACGTGCATTGAAAAACGGAGAGTGCACCTGCAATATGCAAACTGCATCCTTCATAGGTGCAAATCGGACCTTACAGCTAAAACTAGGGAATCTGCCCCCCTCAGCCTCACAGCTGAAACTAGGCTTTTTTTGTTGCCTAGTTTTAGCTGTGAGGAAGAGGGACGCAAGTCAGACTGTCGGCAAGAGAACAATGTCTCACGCAGAGGTCTGCAGGCTCTTCTGCAGCTTCTTCCTAAGGCCCCTTTCACATTGAGGTGTTTTTCATGCGGTACAGCGCTAAAAATAGCACTGCTATACCGCATGAAAAAATCATGCCCTGCAGGCTTCAATGTGAAAGCCCGAAGGCTTTCACACTGAAGCGGTGCGGTAGCAGGATCGCTCCAAAAGTCCTGCTAGCCGCATCTTTGGAGCGGTATAGGAGCGGGGTGTTTACCGCTCCTATACCGCGGCTTCCCATTGAAATCAATGGTAAACCGCGGTAATGCTGCCTGCAATGCAGGCGGTGTTAACCCTTTTTCGGCCGCTAGCGGGGGTTAAAACCTCACCGCTAGCGCCCGAATATTGCAGTAAATACAACGGTATAGCGGCGCTAAAAATAGCGCGGCTATACCGTCACCGCACCTCCGCTGCCCAATGTGAAAGCAGCCTAAGCCACAGATGTAACAACAGCTACTGGAGTTTGCTTATCAGTCAGAACAAAAAGTAAAGCTGCCCATACATCTGTAGAATTTTGTTCGAAAATCTATGTTTGTTCAATTGTATAATGCTTAGTGGGGTTAAACTGACAATCCGTTATAACCATAGTGACAAGAAAATTTTAATGAGCAGTTCGGAGAAATTTTTTCGAACAAATTAAATTTGAACTGTGAATGTGGGAAAAACTATAGGCAAGATCAAATGCTCTGAATAATTATTTTTAAGCCCTTTACATATTGTACATTCACATCAGTCCCTGCCCTCAAGGAGCTCACAATCTAAGGTCCCTACCTCCAATGCACACACACACTGGGATCAAAAAGACAAGAGGTAATTAATCATCCAGCATGTCTTTGTAGTGTGGGAAGAAACTGAAGTATCCAGAGGAAACCCACAGAAGCAAAGGGAGAACATGCAAACGCCATGTTGATTGTATATTAGCTGGAATTTGGTTTGAGGAGCAAATTTCAGCAAGTCATAGGGCTTAACCACTAATTCCATACTATCCTATTGTAAACCTCACGATGGGTGAGCCTTGATGCCGAGTGGCCTCATATTTGCGTGCAATATTACAGAAACGGTTGTGCCGAAAGAGCGTACCTTGCACGCTCCCGACACAGTTACTGGTGGCTAACGGAAAGTTATTTGATCATGTGACTGCTGTGACAACTAATTACGGTGGTCACATGATCATAAACCCCACCTCCCGGCATCTGAAACCCCTTAAAGGTCTAAGAGATGCCAGCGCCAAGGGGGATAAGGAAGGTTCAGTTGGGCTTTAGTGTGGTTCTAAAGGCAAAAGTATTTTTTTTTTATTTTACCTTTATGCATTATGGTAAAAATCATTCTCCAAGCAGCTCCCCCCAGTCCCCACTAAATAATTACCTGAGCCCAATCTCAATCCAGCAATGTGAATAAGAGTAGAGGCTCTCTCCGCTCTCCCCCTCCATATTGGCTTAGACACAGCAGCAGGAGCCACTGACAAAAAGAGCTTAGGCCCCATGCACACGAGACGCTGGTAAACACGTGTTCAGAGGCATTTGGACAGCTTTTTCAACTGCCCCTGAACACATTCAATGTTATCCTATGTGTCCATGCACACAGTCACGTTTTTCTGTGTTTTTCGGCAGTTGCGTTTATGCTCGTTTTTTCAGAAGCAAAAAAATGGGTTCAGACGCAAAAGTTTTCGCGTTTCAGACGCAAAACGCGGTACCGGCGTTTTGCTGCGATTTCGTTTATAGGCGTTTTTACAGGTGACCTATTTTTTTTACATTAGAAATCTCAAAAATGATGGCAAATGATGAAAAACCATAAAAAAAATAAAAAAATGTAATTGCTTGCATTGCATTGTGGACAATCCACAATTTGTGGCAGGTGACATGGCCAGGTGACGTGGCAAGTGGACAATCCACAACTTGTGGTAGGTGACGTGGCCAGGTGACATGGCCTGGTGACGTGGCAAGTGGACAATCCACAACTTGTGGCAGGTGACATGGCCAGGTGACGTGGCAGGTGATGTGTCAGGTGACATGGCCTGTTGATGTGGCAAGTGAACAATCCACAACTTGTGGCAGGTGACGTGGCCAGGTGATTTGGCAAGTGGATAATCCACAATTTGTGGCAGGTGACTTGGCCAGGTGACATGGCCAGGTAACGTGGCAAGTGAACAATCCACAACTTCTGGCAGGTGATGTGGCCAGGTGATTTGGCAAGTGGATAATCCACAATTTGTGGCAGGTGACGTGGCCAGGTGACATGGCCAGGTAACGTGGCAAGTGGACAATCCACAACTTGTGGCAGGTGACGTGGCCAGGTGACGTGGCAAGTGGACAATCCATGTTTTTTTTATATATTTTTGGGGGATATTTATTAAAGTAAAAAGTATTGCATTTTTTTTCAAAATTGTCGCTCTATTTTTGTTTATAGCGCAAAAAATAAAAACCGCAGAGGTGATCAAATACCACCAAAAGAAAGCTCTATTTGTGGGAAAAATATGCCAATTTTGTTTGGGAGCCACGTTGCACGACCGCGCAATTGTCAGTTAAAGCGACGCAGTGCCGAATTGCAAAAAGGGGCAAGGTCCTTTAGCTGCATTTTGGTCTGGGTCTTAAAGCGGTTCTCCACCCTAAAGTGGAGTCCCGCTGATCGGAACCCTCCCCCCCTCCGGTGTCACATTTGACACCTTTCAGGGGGGAGGGGGGTGCAGACACCTGTCTAAAGACAGGTATTTGCACCCACTTCCGGCCACACGCTACGGGCAAAAGACGGGTTTTTCTGACTTCCCGTCTGTCGCCCGTTGTGTGCTGGGAACACTCGGCTCCCAGCACACAGCGTGTGAGCCAATCGGCGGGCGCAGCGCGACTCGCGCATGCGCCGTAGGGAACCGGGCAGTGAAGCCGCAGCGCTTCACTTCCTGGTTCCCTGAGCGTGGATGGCGGGGGGAGTAGCAGAGAGACGAGCGATCGCTCGTGCTCTGCTGCGATCAGCGCTGGACTCCAGGACAGGTAAGTGTCCTAATATTAAAATTCAGCAGCTGCAGTATTTGTAGTTGCTGGCTTTTAATATTTTTTCCCCATGGCACATCCGCTTTAAGTGGTTAAATTGTGTACTGACTCTATTTTACATGCGTTTGAATGTGATTGCTTAATCCTGAACACAGCTACATCCCCAGTTATAAGAGGTTATACGCACTTATGCAACCACATTATTTTAGTTATTTCGTTTTACTACCCCCCCCCCCCCCCCCTCCGTGTGCCCGTCAAGCTCAGCGGGTAACCTCCGTAAAATCCCCGCTGAGCCGTCGACTGACAGGGCGGTCCCCGCACACTGTGCAGGGACCGCCCTGTCTTTCCTCCACTCTCCCCTATGGGGGGGATCGGATGAACACGGACCATATGTCCGTGTTCATCCGACCCGCCAGACGGAAGAAAAATAGGATTTTATTCCGTCCGATTTTTGCAGAGCTTTGCGGAGGCAGGTGATTAAGGGTGTCAGCGGATGGTCATCCGCTGACACCCGCAATCACATAGGGACCAATGTATGTCCCGTTTTCATCCGCAACGGATGGATGAAAATGCGGACATACGGTCCGCACGTCTGAAAGGGGCCTAAGGGCTCTTTCACACGGGGCGGATCAGTGGACCGCCCTGTCTTTTCTCTGCTCTCCTCTATGGGGGGATCGGATGAACATGGACCGTCTGTCCTCGTTCACCCGATCCGCAGACAGATGGAAAAATAGTTTTCCTCCGTCTGAAGAATCGGAGGATTGTGGCACTGGTGTAAGATCGGGTGTCAGCGGATGTTCATCCGCTGACACCAGTGATCTCATAGGGACCAATGTATGTCTTTTTTCATCCGTACATGGATGGATGAAAAAGCGGACATACTGTCCACCCGTGTGAAAGCGCCCTAAAGGTGAAAATAATTCTGAAATTATTTATCTTTGTCGCCTTTTTTTGTTGTTTTTTACTTTACTAAAACCTAATCTTTTAACAGGAGTGTGTGTTTTTTATCCACTGTATGTAATAATGTAAATCCATATGCTGCTGTTAATTTGAATTGCTTAAAATCACCACATAAAACTATTGGTGGTGGTCTCTCTCTTGGCCTCTTTATGACAATATTGGGGAGCTTGTGAAGCAGAAGCTGGTGCAGTTCCTGGATAATTCATCCTCCTGAGGGAATAAGGCGCATTTTGACCCACTCTAATTGGTTGGGGGGGGGGGGTGTATGGTTTTCTGGCGAGTTCTCCTGAGTGGTGGTGAAGGCACATTGGTGGCATGACGCACTGACACTCTATTTGCACAAGATGCTTTTTAATCTTAAAGGACATTTTTGAGAAGCACTTTGCATTTGTCACATTTTGCACAGTATTGTATGTATTTTATCTATGATGATATATGAATACTGCATGAATATGGAAGTGGCAGTAGGTCATCTAGAGATGTGATTTGCAAGACTAAAACATTTTTAAATGAGATTGTATGTGGAAAATGCAAACAATTTTATTTCCACTTTATCTGTGTAAAATTGGAGCTGAAAGATGGTGCATATTGGTTGCATTGGGTTACTGCATTTTGCATTATTAAATAAACTGGGAGGTGACCAACTGCTTGGAATTGTGTAAGAAAATGACAAAAAGTGGATCTTGGTATAAGTTTTGCTTAAGTAGAGGATTCCTGCTCTTTTCTGCTGCGGTCCCACCAGATGTAAGAAGTATCTTACTCAGTACTTACCTACATTCCTCAGATAAGCAACATTCTTTAGTCTCTGAAAATGCAGAAACAAATACATCTGGACTGTTCACTTTACTTTTAAAGTGAACATTAGAGGAAATGTGGGAGCTGCAACTGCTGACTCGCTTTCAATATTACAAGCCCCAGGGCTATAAATCTGGCTTTACCATCTAGTGAGTTGCTGGCCTGGAGAAAGAATGGAGGATAAAAGCTTAAAGTGGTTGTAAAGGTTAAGTTTTTTTTTTTTTAAATATCAAACATGTCATACTTCCACTGTGCAGTTAGTTTTGCACAGAGTGGCCCCGATCCTGCTGTTCTGGGGTCCCACAGCGGCTCTCATGGCTCCTCCCCGCAATAGCTAACCCCCTCTGGGAAGCTCTTTCCTGAGGGGGTTACCTTGCGCGCTCGCTCCTGTGTCATACACTTGGCGGCCATAGCCACCAAATGTATGACTTGACCCTGCCCCCGGTGGCCATGTCATTGTATTTGATTGACAGCAGCGGGAGCCAATGGCTGCGCTGCTATCAATCTATCCAATTAACGCATAGTCTCCGTGGGGGAAAAGGACGCTGTGGACGCGCAGAGCAGGTGAACGGGTTCAGGTAAGTAAAACGATGGACTGGGGGGCCTGTGACAGCCAGGTGTTTTTTCACCTTAATGCATAGGATGCATTAAAGTGAAAAAACAGGAACCTTTAGGCCGGAATCACACTAGTGCGTTGCTTTTTTGAGCTGCGTTGTCGTTGCAGATTTCTCTAGAGGGTGTTCTGCAGATCAACTGCGGTTTAGCTGCAGATCAGGTGCGAATTTGGAGACCTGGGAGAACTTCCGGGTGAGAGGAGAGTGGGGGAGAATTGTATTGAGCTGAATGAGAGAAACTCCTGCAGAGAACTGAACACATGTGCGAATTAGATGCGTACCCATAGAAGATAATAAGAATGAATTCGCACCTGAGCCGCACCGCAAGACATAAAAACCGCATGCGGTTTGGAGGCAATACGCAGTGCGGATGCATCGCACATATGTGAACCAGCCTCATTGAAAACAATGTATTTTGAAATGTCCTGCGAATTAGATGCGGTTTAAACCGCACTCAATTCGCATAGGTGTGAACCTGGCCTCACAACCCCTTTAAGCCTCGAACACACAATGAGAATATCGGACCATTTTTTTTCTTTACATGCTAGTCTTCTATCGAAGATAAAGAGGTTACTAAGTTTACAACTTTGCAAGTGATGTGTTGTATTGTAATGTGTTATTTTGTATCGGAGCATGGGTGGTCTTGGTCTTCTTTTTTTTTTTTTGGATGAATACTGTACTGATTAAATGAAAATTCTGGTATCGTACAAGAATTTTTTTTGTGTTGAGTCCCTTTGGATAATTTCGCATGAACTGTCTTGATCAGTTTTGAAAGTGGTATTTTTCATTAAATTTTCTGTTTGTGTGTACTAGGCTTAAAGTAGAAGTTTCACCCTAATACTAAAATCTCTAAATCTACTGGCATCAACAATCTAAGGGCCAGTTCACACCACATGCAAAAGTATAACATGCTGCATTTTCCTGCACAGGACTGGATAGTAGTGGAACGCTTTTAAATGCATCAAAAACGCACTGGAATGCACATTTTCTTTAACCCCTTCCTTACTGGCGCATTGTAAAATGACGCCGGCAGGAACCCTCCATCGATCCGGGTGGACGTCATATGACGTCCTTTGTTCCCGGCGATCTAGGGCGTGCGTGCGCCTGCGGCACCGCTCGTGACCCGGTGCCCGGCGGCCGCGATTGGCGGTGATCATGGCAGGAGTGTGTCATCTGTGTGTAAACACACAGATCCACCTCCTGTCAGAGGTGAGGAGACCAATGCAAGTACAGAGGAACACACATCGGTCTCCTCCCCTTGTGATTCCCCTCCCCCCTACAGTTAGAACACACTTTAGGGAACATGTTAACCCCTTCAGTGCCCCCTAGTGGTTAACTCCTTCCCTGCCAGTCACATTTACACAGTAATCAGTGCATATTTATAGCACTAATTGCTGTATAAATGTGAATGGTCCCAAAAAATTGTCCGATGTGTTCGCCGCAATGTCACGGTCACAAAAAAAAATTGCAGATCGCCGCCAAAGATGCTGCTTGCAGGAGATTTTTTCTCTCCTGCCAGCGCATCGCCTCAGTGTGAAAGACCTTGGGCTTTCACATTGAGAAGGCTGGGCAGGAGTTTTTCAGGCGGTATTTAGGCACTATTTTTAGCACTGTACCGCCTGAAAAACTCTTCAGTGTGAAAGGGGTCTTAGTGATGATTTGTTTCACTTATGTTGTGTGTTTGCTTTTGTGTTTAAAAATTGTGATCATATTTATTTGAAATTCTGCTGTTTCTACTGGAGATGTGATGCTGACCCTTACCAGATACTTGTTAGATTAGTATGATATAAAATTGTTTGAATCTGATTGAATAAATCCTTACACTGCAGTATTTCATATAATGGCCAGTTAGGCAGGTATATCTGTCAGATTTAAATATAAAGAAAGGGTATTCCTGCGCTAATATGAAATTGCTAAAATGGTAAAATTGCTAAAGGGTGCCGCAAACACCGTGAGGGTCAAACACTACCCACAAAAGAATCACAAAAAAATCAAACAGTGGTTTTGCCCTCCCACATAAATTAACATACAACCTAGATATATAAATGCAGAGAGGATGAATTGTATAAATAAATATATAAACTGCTACTCTGCTGTAAACAAGTGACCTACAAGTGCAATGATATTCAACAATTAGAAAATAAAGGAATGTAAAATTAAAACAAAATGGAAATAAAGTCCATTGTAAGTGTAGCAAAAGGTGCTAAAGTGCTGGCGAATCTCAGAAGGAGAAATCAATTCCTCTGGATCCAGAGTGCAGAGTGTAGTGTTGTGGGTGCTCTGTAACAATAACAGGTGGCACTGTGACTTCTGTGAAAGGTGGCTTTTCGGTGTAAATGACACCCGTAGGTGTACTATCTTCTTACCTTACTGCTGTAAGGTAAGCAGCATTAAAAGATATGGTGGAATGCTAGGTCATTCGAAGTGGGGGAGGGGGTTCCTTCCTTTTCCAGTGTCTCCAGTATTGTATGGATGCGGGATGGGGGGTCCGCTCGGGGGCTTAAGTATGAATGGAGAGATAAGAGAATACAGAGCCTCTTGGTGTAGTACGTTTTGGCGTTTTTAAAAATAGCCACGGTCGTAGCCCAAATAATAAACCCCAAGAAAATGGCAACTCCCATGCCTTAATAGGAGGTCTTCAAGAAAATGGCCGATAAGCTATACATGTCACAGACACACTATATATAAACACTTCCGTGCACCGTATCCCTATCCCTGTTAAGTCACGTGAGAATGACGCAACGCGTAGGACGTAGGCTTACAGACACCGGAAGTGCCGCAACAAGGTCCCGAGCTCGCTGCTCGTTCTTATGCAATGCACTTTACATCATTTGAAATGTGAGTACCTTTTACCTAAATAAACTGATTTTTTTTAAAACGCCAAAACGTACTACACCAAGAGGCTCTGTATTCTCTTATCTCTCCATTCATACTTGAGCCCCCGAGCAGCCCCCCCCCCCATCCCACATCCATACAATACTGGAGAAGGAAGGAACCCCCTCCCCCACTTCGAATGACCTAGCTTTCCGCCATATCTTTTAATGCTGCTTACCTTACAGCAGTAAGGTAAGAAGGTAGTACACCTACGGGTGTCATTTACACCGAAGAGCCACCTCTCACAGAAGTCACAGTGCCACCTGTTATTGTTACAGAGCACCCACAACACTACACTCTGCACCCTGGATCCAGAGGAATTGATTTTCCCCTTCTGAGATTCGCCAGCACTTTAGCACCTTTTGCTACACTTACAATGGACTTTATTTCCCTTTTGTTTTAATTTTACATTCCTTTATTTTCTAATTGTTGATTATCATTGCACTTGTAGTCACTTGTTTACAGCACCGTAGCACTTTATATGTTTATTTATATAATTCATCCTCTCTGCATTTATATATCTAGGTTTTATGTTAATTTATGTGGGAGCGCAAAACCACTGTTTGATTTTTTTTTTTTGTGATATCTGGCAGATTGGTCTCTCCATGGCTCATCACATGTTACAATTTGATTGAACAATCTCCTTTAGCTCTACCAACAAGTATTTAGTAAAAGGGCATGGGCTGATCTGATACAAATTGATTGGATAGTTTAGGTAGATCCTCATACTACATAGCTTTAGTAACTCTAAAGTTCTGTTGTACGGTCTTTTTTTGTAATGTGTATGGTGTGAGCCCCCCACCCCCACTACATGCATTTATTTCCATTTCCATCTTCTGACTGATGTACTTTTAGTCTTCCTTCTTTCTGCCTCCTGGACTTTCCTGAGAGTGCTTGGGATTCTAACCACATGTCCAATAAAAACAATAAGATAAACTGTCAGCGCAAAAGACTAGTGCATAACAAATGTAAATGAATATGGACAGAGGATGTGTAACGGAATGACCCGGGACACCCAGAGACTTTGTGATGATGGGGGATACTCCTGTGTCAGCGTCACTGATAACTCTTGGGTCTGAGCCCACCCTGTGCCCTTTGGGCATGGGGTGGCAAGTGAATCATAATTCATGTATTACATGAGATGGAACATCACCGATAGTTCGTATTGCAGGATTTTGAGATACTGCAAGATGTTGGCCCAACCAGTCAATAGTGACTCATTCTATGATTAGCCCTGACTAGTGACATGCTAATTGAGTCAGGGCCTGAAAGACATTTCATTGTCCTTGTGTAAAGGTGTTGTAACGGACAGGTGTTAATCCAGGTCTGCTCCCAGACCTCTAATTATATATGCTAAATACTGTTTATGTGTGGAATATACTTGTTGGAGACAGAACGTCTGTCTGGGGATGTGGATTAGAAAGAGAGCATTGTGTGATGGTGTTTTGTTTGTAATGCTGTTAATGAAGGAATGTTTAGTAATTAGCCTTAGTGTGTGGGTGGGGAGTTGATTGTTCCTTTAATGCCTTGTACTGTATATAAGCTGAGAAGAAACCATTAAAATTGTCTTCATTTGAAACAAGTACAGAGCTGCGTGTCTCGTCTTGATTCTGGGGAAATCGGATGCCTGCTGGTTTGTCTGTGTGTCAGATGAGCTGTCGTAGATGATGGAAGGTCATAAACGGTGGTGACCATTACAGGATGGATCTAAAAAACAGTCACAGTTCTTTAGTCCATATCTTAGTATGTGGTAATAACCAATCCTTTAAAGGAGGAGAGGAAAGGGATAGGAGGATGGTAGGTGCCAGCTGTCCTCAGAGAAAGCTGGCTCTGTAAGGGGAAGACAGGGGAACAAAACAGGAAGCGCCACCTAAGTGCAATATGTTAGTCACAATTTATTGAGTTAAACAGGATATGCACTTACAAACATGTATAAAAAACTAGCTCATCTGTGTGCTGTAATCGCGGTGCGGTCCGGTCTCGGGTGCATCCAGGCTCACGGGTAGGAAGGAGAGTGTAGAAATTCATCCTGTAGTAATCAGGAAGTCAGCCAGAACCAGCGAGGAACACAGACGATGACGTCACAGGAAGCGGAACCAGAGAGAGGACCAGGGGAAGGACAGTATGAGGCAAACCACTGAGAATCTAGGCTACGTGCTCGGCAGCAGTAAACATTTGACAGGAGGTCTATCTCATCATATGAAGAGAGAAAACATAGCAACCTGGAGATACTTTTTAACATTATGTGATCATTAGATCATTGATACCGGAACCAAAATTAGCAGTGTCCGTATGCATTTGTTGGCTTGATACTGACACTGTTCAGTGTATCCATAAATGTAATGTTCAGATTTCTTCTTATGGACAAGAAATAAAAATGTTAAATTTTTACCTAAAAAAAAAAAAAAAGATTTGAGTTGAGTATTTTCTCTGTGCGCAACATTGGCTATATTGCCAGTGACAGCTGTTTACAAACAAAGCCTTGTGATCACAATGTCACAGATGATCTTGCGGTCAGAACCACTTGTTTGTTTCCCAATCATTAGTAGAGCCCAGAGCTGTCAGTGGCAGCACGGTCTTGCAGCTAGAAACTCACAGCGCTGTAGGCTCCTAGCTAAGTTAATGTTCACTCTGAATTCACAATGAATCATGCTGAGGACTGTTCATTTACAGGTTGCAGATGAAATGGGGGTACAAACCATGTTTTTGCCACCTGTTAATACTGTATGCCTTTTTGGCAGCAGAGGCTTAAATATGACAAAGGGATGGCGAGTCTTAACGCCAAAGTCAAACGATAAACTTTTTGTACATACTGAGTCTTTTTTTTTTTTTGCAGGTAACCGTACTTATGAGAACTATGCTGGAAACTATTGGTGAGTATTATTAGAGTCCTTTTTACTTTCAGTGTTTGTATTGGCTGTAGAAAATGTGAAAAAGATTGATTCTAAGTTCTAGCAGTTAAAGTTTGTGTGAACCCTTACCTTGGCAAAACAACTCATTCGGGTTAAAATAGAAATGCAAGACAAACATTTGTGTATACAGTATATACAGTTGTGCTCATAAGTTTACATACCCTGGCAGAATTTATGATATCTTGGCCATGTTTTAGAGAATATGAATAACACAAAAACTTTTCTTTCACTCATGGTTAGTGTTTGGTTGAATCCATTTATTATGAATCAACTGTGTTTTTCTCTTTTTAAATCATAATGGCAACAGAAACTACCCAAATGACCCTGATCAAAAGTTTACATACCCCAGTTCTTAATAGCGTGTATTGCCCCCTTTAACATCAATGACAGTTTGACGTCTTTTTTGATATTTGTGGATGAGGCTCTTTATTTTCTCAGATGGTAAAGCTGCCCATTCCTCTTTGCAAAAAGCCTCCAGTTCCTGTAAATTCTTGGGCCATCTTGCATGAACTGCACATGTTGAGATCTCCCCAGAGTGGCTCAATGATATGGCCACTCCAGAACCTTCACTTTATTCTGCTGTAGCCAATGACAGGTCGACTTGACCTTTGATTTTGGATAACTGTCATGTTGGAATGTCCAAGTACGTCCCGTGCGCAGCTTCATCAAATCATAAATTCTAATGTATGTAAACTTATGAGCACAACTGTATATTATAATTACCTTTTTTTTTCTTCCCTAAGTGATCACATAATTCCTGTTCTCGGCTGCAAAAGGGGCTTAGAGAGCTGGGGGTGGAGAAACGGCAACGCAGTGGTATTCCCAGTAAATGGTTGTGCGGGGGGTCTCAGCACAAGTCTGACCATTGGAGTACAGGAAGACTGTTCTACCAGCACAGCCAAAAACTGACCATGCTGGGAAGGATGTGCTTCTATGTCTGGCATGGTCAGTTTGAAAATAGGAAACCAGGGGGACTGGCAGGAACACCAGGTATTTCACACAAAGGAAGCAATACAAAGAACAGGATACTTTTTGATGCTACAACAAGCACATATCAGGAATATGAATTATTGGGGTAACCTAATCTTTAATCCAATTTGTTGCATGTCTTAATGGTTTTTATTCATACTAAGACATTCAGAGGAAGTTATCAAAACTGGAGCAGCTGTGCATGACAACCAGTCCGTTCCTTGGTTTTTAGTGCCACATTGTTGGTATCCGTGGGAGAAATGGTGCCCCATTGTTTGAATTCAAGTTAGATATGGCAACTCATCATTGTTGTCTGTGGGAGGAATGGTGCCCCATCATTGTCTGTGGAAAGAATGGTGCCCAAAGGGCTATATCCAGGCCACAGGCTGCAGTTTGGAGACCATTGGTCTAGACGAATAGAGCCAGCACAATCTTTAGTATATTGGGTTTAACTAGGAGAGAAAGACTGTTATGACTGATCATGCCAGAACTGTCTCTTTTATTCGAGGATAGTGATCACATGAAGCCAATCGGCTCATACACAGTGTATGCCCAGACTCCCCTCCCACTGCTAAAACGGGAAGAAAAATTTCTAACATGATGACTTGTTTTCTTTAAATATGTTTATTATATATTTCCATAAACAAGAAAAGTGATAGAAAAACACAATAGGTGTGGTAATCAATGCATCATTATATCAATACGTTTAGGAACAGGAAGTACAATAGTAAACATAGAAGTTAACGTGAGTATTTCCTGAGAGTGTTCAGAATGCAATAGAAAAACACATAACCTTTATAGTCAGGCTTTTACCTCCGGGTGTCGTTAAAGTGAGGAGCTAGGTGTTCTTAACGGGCAGAAAACTTTACCCGGTTTATCATGAGAGAAAATGCCCAGCCTAACTGAGAACAATGTCAGGAAGTTGCGCAAAAGAACCAATGATGAACGTTCCTTGGGCGCGTTGTAGATTCCACTAATCTGATATCTCTAAACAAAAAAGAAGAGTGCTAGGAAAGGAATGAGGAGTAGAAAAGTAGGAATAAAGAAGAATAGAGAAAAAGAGGAGTGAAAAGGTCAGGATTCTCCTCCCTGTCCTCCAGCCCCAGGGCCCACCCACATTGTACAAAAATGCTAAGAAGTCATTTGGGGGCACCAAGGTATGTGGCCCAGGGTTCCCATACGGACTCAAATTTCGCCACAGTGTTCTTTTTAAGGAGCTCACAATTTTTTTCCTGAGTCGTTATCCAGGAGATTTTTCTCTTGGCTGCAGTGAAAGAAACACTATGTTTCCATGCTTTAGCAATGGTCAATTTAGTCCCCAAAAGGATAAAGAAGATTAGTGTTTGCATAGCTTTTTTGGCATTGGGTATCCAGCCATTGAGTAGGGCAATAGATGGGTCTTTTGGAATATGACAACCCGTCACCTTGCGTATCATATAGAAAATGTTGTTCCAAAATCCCCTAATGTTCGGGCACTCCAACCAAGTGTGCAGCATGGAACCATATAAATTGCAACCTCTGAAGCATAAAGGTGAGGATGAT
This sequence comes from Rana temporaria, assembly GCF_905171775.1. Lineage (NCBI taxonomy): Eukaryota > Metazoa > Chordata > Amphibia > Anura > Ranidae > Rana > Rana temporaria. Next base: position 301,869,727 of record NC_053489.1, on the reverse strand, counting down.
GGGAACATTGCGTCCAGTCTAGTCGGAACCATGTACCATCTGGTTATGATTTTGACATTTGCTTCAATCAAGACTGTATTACTTATGTTTTTATAAGACCTAAAGATATTGGTGTGCCATGTGTCTATGCTCCAGTTGACCTGGGCCTCTTTCTCCCAGGCCAACATGTATGTGAGCTTGGAGTCTTCTGAGGTCAGTGACAGGTAAATTACGGAAATGCCCCCCCTCTGCTCTGTGGCCTGGCCACACCATTGTTCGTAGGCTGTCACGGTTGGGGGTAATGGTTTGTTACGCCATTGCGCATTCAGGAAGTGGGAATTATTCAAATTAAGGCATCTCCAGCTTGCTCTTACAGAAGCTAAGCGAGAGCGGACCCCGGGAAGTAAAGTAGTGTCCAATACCATATAGTCCTTTATCCAACCACCAGATAAATGCTTTGATATTCATGCCCGGTGGGAATTTGGGGTTATGAAAAATGTGTGCTAGAGGTGTCATGTCCGATGTCAGCGATAGGAGTTTTTTCACACTGTCCCACAGGGAGATGGAATTAGAGAGCACAGGGGACATTATAGGAGGGCAATCTTTTACAGGGCACCAGAGGAGGAACATGATGACTTTTTAAAGAATGTAGGAAGCCAAAGACAGCAAATATACATGTAATACTTATGCAGGGAGATTTGTTTTATCTCTGTGTATCATCTGAGGCTGTTCAATATATGTGAGGGTTTACATCCACTTTAATGTACTTTTGTTAATCTATTCTAATATATATATATATATTATATATATATAGTTATAGTTATATAGGGATGCACCAAAATTTCGGCCGCCGAAAATGACCCTTTAGGCAATTTGCCGAAAGAGAAATCTCGTCCCTGGTGCCGCCCAGTACAGGGGTGTTGTTCTGGAGCGTCCCAGTCCTCTCCTCCCTCCCTGACAAGGCGGCTGAAAGTGCTCTATGGAGAAAAGCTGTCAGCACATACACACACACACTGCGTTAAGGAGCAGCTTCTCGGTATGATCAGCGGGAGGAGCATTATCAGTGTGCAGCGCCGCGGGGGTTAAGAGGACATATCAAGCAACAAGTCATGCACTCCTAACCCCCGCGGCGCTGCACACTGATAATGCTCCTCCCGCTGATCATACCGAGAAGCTGCTCCTTAACGCGGTGTGTGTGTGTGTATGTGCTGACAGCTTTCCTCCATAGAGCACTTTCAGCCGCCTTGTCAGGGAGGGAGGAGAGGACTACTCTGTCCCCCTTACTGACATACTAAGGCAGGCTGAAAATGACGGGCACTTGCTGGCTGTTGGGCACTGGTAGGCTGCATTGAAAGCAACCTGGTGAGGCTGCACTTATCTCCTGTACCACGTCTGCAGTCTCTGACCATCTCCTGTACCACATCTGCAGTCTCTGACCATCTCCTGTACCATGTCTGCGGTCTGACCATCTCCTGTACCATGTCTGCAGCCTCTGACCATCTCCTGTACCACGTCTGCAGTCTCTGACCATCTCCTGTACCACGTCTGCAGTCTCTGGCCATCTCCTGTACCACGTCTGCAGTCTCTGGCCATCTCCTGTACCACGTCTGCAGTCTCTGGCCATCTCCTGTACCACGTCTGCAGTCTCTGGCCATCTCCTGTACCACGTCTGCAGTCTCTGGCCATCTCCTGTACCACGTCTGCAGTCTCTGGCCATCCCCTGTACCACGTCTGCAGTCTCTGGCCATCTCCTGTACCACGTCTGTAGTCTCTGGCCATCTCCTGTACCATGTCCGCAGTCTCTGGCCATCTCCTGTACCATGTCCGCAGTCTCTGGCCATCTCCTTTACCACGTCTGCAGTCTCTGGCCATCTCCTTTACCACGTCTGCAGTCTCTGGCCATCTCCTGTACCACGTCTGCAGTCTCTGGCCATCTCCTGTACCACGTCTGCAGTCTCTGGCCATCTCCTTTACCACGTCTGCAGTCTCTGGCCATCTCCTGTACCACGTCTGCAGTCTCTGGCCATCTCCTGTACCACGTCTGCAGTCTCTGGCCATCTCCTGTACCACGTCTGCAGTCTCTGGCCATCTCCTGTACCACGTCTGCAGTCTCTGGCCATCTCCTGTACCACGTCTGTAGTCTCTGGCCATCTCCTGTACCATGTCCGCAGTCTCTGGCCATCTCCTGTACCATGTCTGCAGCCTCTGACCATCTCCTGTACCACGTCTGCAGTCTCTGACCATCTCCTGTACCACGTCTGCAGTCTCTGGCCATCTCCTGTACCACGTCTGCAGTCTCTGGCCATCTCCTGTACCACGTCCGTAGTCTCTGGCCATCTCCTGTACCACGTCCGCAGTCTCTGGCCATCTCCTGTACCATGTCCGCAGTCTCTGGCCATCTCCTGTACCATGTCCGCAGTCTCTGGCCATCTCCTGTACCATGTCCGCAGTCTCTGGCCATCTCCTGTACCACGTCCGCAGTCTCTGGCCATCTCCTGTACCACGTCCGCAGTCTCTGGCCATCTCCTGTACCACGTCTGCAGTCTCTGGCCATCTCCTGTACCACGTCTGCAGTCTCTGGCCATCTCCTGTACCACGTCTGCAGTCTCTGGCCATCTCCTGTACCACGTCTGCAGTCTCTGGCCATCTCCTGTACCACGTCTGCAGTCTCTGGCCATCTCCTGTACCACGTCTGCAGTCTCTGGCCATCTCCTGTACCACGTCTGCAGTCTCTGGCCATCTCCTGTACCACGTCTGCAGTCTCTGGCCATCTCCTGTACCACGTCTGCAGTCTCTGGCCATCTCCTGTACCACGTCTGCAGTCTCTGGCCATCTCCTGTACCACGTCTGTAGTCTCTGGCCATCTCCTGTACCACGTCTGCAGTCTCTGGCCATCTCCTGTACCACGTCTGTAGTCTCTGGCCATCTCCTGTACCACGTCTGTAGTCTCTGGCCATCTCCTGTACCATGTCCGCAGTCTCTGGCCATCTCCTGTACCATGTCCGCAGTCTCTGGCCATCTCCTGTACCATGTCCGCAGTCTCTGGCCATCTCCTGTACCATGTCCGCAGTCTCTGGCCATCTCCTGTACCATGTCCGCAGTCTCTGGCCATCTCCTGTACCATGTCCGCAGTCTCTGGCCATCTCCTGTATAAAAATATTTCTAAAAGTCACTTTCGGTATCAGTGCTGTTTCGGTATCGGTTTTGGTTTTCGGTTACAGCACCAAAAAAAAACATTTGGTGCATCCCTAATATAGATATAGATGTAGATCTAGATAGATTACAGAAGTCCCAATATATGATACTCCCTTTTCCATCACTTCTCTTCTTACAGGTAAGCCATTAAATGTTGATCTCTTAACACTGTATGGTTGGTAATCTTGGAAGATTGCTCCATTCCTGTATGTAAACTGATTGTTACTACTTTTTTTCCTTTGTAACCTGTGACTTACCTTTACAAATAAAGCGAGTCACTAAAAAAATCTATTCCACGCACAAATGTTTTCTGGCTGCTTCATAGGCCAAAATGGTAGGAAAGGGGGTTACATGTTAGTTCTAAACCATCTATAATGAATTATGATGGGACCAATAGAACATATCAATGTAATAAACATTAAAGAATTTATAGCTGTGATATTGGTTATTGTCTTCAAAATGTTGAACTTTTATTTTTAATGCAGATGCCCATCGTGCCTTGCAAGCAGTTGAACGTCTGCATACGAAAGTTCGGGAACGTGGGGATATAGCAAATGAAGAAAAGCTATGTTTATTAAAATCTGTCCTCCAAAGCCCTCTCTTCAATCAGATCCTGAATTTACAGTCTTCATTCCAGCATATTAGAGAGCAGGTAGAACAAACAATAACTTCTATTTTGATTCTCTTGATTTGTAGTAATAAAGGAACATTTGCCAAGTTCTTTTAATTGGTATGCTGGTCAGTGCCTTTGTCTTGCATTGCCCTTTCATATTCTTTTCACTGTACTGCCACTGTTTATTGGATACATTTGATCTGTTTTTTCCATCCCAAAATAAAAATATAAAACCCTGTGATTTGATTGCATGCACATGCCAAATTAAGTGGGACAGTAGTCAGTTATTTGCAGCTCATAACCAAAGGTACAGTTTAGGATATGTATGGAAAGCCATTCTATGAATTAAGCATACTATTGGAGAATAAAATGGTTTTATGTTGTTTTTTTTTTTTTGTATAAGATTGCCATGCATCACCTGTTTATTTCAGTTTACTACCCTCAGTGGTTCTCTGTAACTGCCAAATAAAACTTCTGAAGACTGTATATTGGCAACAAACCTCAGCAATTGTCGTCAGAATTTTTAGAATGCTTGTGGTATCTCATTGCCTATGCAGTTAGTTTAAGCGTTTTTCCATCTTGCTATGCACAGAGCTTAAAACGGAGTTCCACCCAAAAGTGGAAGCTCTGCTTATTTGCCTCCTCCTCCCCCCTCCATTGCCACATTTGGCACCGTTTGGCTGTTTTTGACAGGTGCCTGTCCCCACTCCTGAGAGATCCCTCCCCCACCTTCCCCCGCCGCTGGGCCATTCAGAAAGCACAGAGGGCTTCACGCATGCGCAGTAGGGAACTGGCAGTGAAGCGGAAAGGCTTTTCCTTACCACAAATTGCGGTGGCAGCACCCGAGAGCTGATGGAAACATTGGCTGGGGTGCATACATCGCTGGATTCCAGGACGTGAGTGTCCTAGTATTAAAAGTCAGCAGCTGGGGGGGGGGGGGGGGGGGGGACTCTGCTTTTAATATTAAATAGAAATGTTAAAATCTATTGTTGGCACCTACTTGTATATATGTGATTTGGAGGTAGCAGTGTAATAATGCTCTGTATCACCACCCATTTTAACACTCCACTCCGAAAGGGTTTATGCTATTAAATCGCTCTAAATGTCCTTTAGAGCGTAACATTATCTTTGCTTTATTCTCTTTATTCTTTTTGCTCTATCTTTCCACTACTGTATATGAGTATTAAAAACACCACAGCTTACCTAGCCTATTAAATCGTTTTTTGTTTCTTTTTATAACAGAATCAATTCCCAGTACAGTATTTATTTTAATTCTTTCCTGACGTACATACAGATTGCAGATAAGGAGATAGTAAAACCAATAGCTTTGTTTAGGACTTTATGCAATAACTATATTTCGGTGCACTGTCCTTAGTATTTACTGAACTATGGTAGTAGGAATCAAGAATATTCAGTATTGATAAGGACAGGAAAATTAGATTTTTAAGGTGTCACACAGACCAATAGTTTTATAAAAGTAACAATTTTTATTTGAACATTTTTAAAACATTTCATATATAAAACCATTATACATTATCCATGCGGCTATGTCCAGTTGCAGTTTCTTCAGCTCTACATGTTTCGCCAGACAATGGCTTCTTCAGTAGACTTTTATAAGTACTGCATACATAATCACTAAAAGTTAAAGACAACATATTAGTCACATATGCGACTGGCATTCAGCAAAAGTGCAAAATCATAGCAATAAACAATAGGAGCATAACATTTCTTAACGATGCATACAAATTGAACACCGTCAAAGGAGACCCCTTTACCTGAATGATGACCCAAAATGAATATGATAAAATCAATATAGTGGACCGTTTATCAGAAGGGTGTTCTAAGGAGATATCGGTGAAACCGCAGGGGAGAATACAGGATCCAAGATTGGCCTGTCTGGGAAGGGAATAAACAATAAATGGATTTACTGGTGGTGGTATACCTGCAATCCAGGAACTATGGGCCAAATCCACAAAAGAGATACGACCGAGTAACTGCTGTTACTCCGTCGTATCCCTGGTCCTAACTATGGAACTGATCCACAGAATCAGTTTTCCATAGTTAGGGAGAAGATCCGGCATGTGTAATTGAATTACACTGGCAGATCTTAGGATGCAGTACCGCATCCGCCGCTGGGGGCATTTCGTGTCGAAATGCCGCCTCGGGTATGCAAATTAGCACTTACGGAGATCCACGAAGCTTTTCAGCTTCGTTTTTTCTCCGTAAGTATTAAGTTGCATACGCAAAATTAGGGCTGCTTTTACAAGGTGTAAAGTTAGTACACCATGTAAAAGCAGACCCTTCTGTCTAGCGACGCGTTTTTTTTTAATTTGAATTTTTTTTCGCGCCGTATCTTTTTTTTTTTTTCGACGCAACTTTATTGACCCGTCGCAATCCACAAAGCCCGGCGTAACGTAATTTCGCGCTATGCACGTCGGGAAAATGACGTCACGAGCATGCGCAGTACGGCCGGCGCGGGAGCGCGCCTCATTTAAATGGGAATCGTCCCCATGAAATGAGGAATGCCTTGCGCCGGCGGAATTTAAGTTACACGGCCAGAAATTTCTAGGTAAGTGCTTTGTGGATCGGGCACTTAGGTAGAAATTTTAAGGCAGTGTAACTTAAATTAGAATTTCGCCGTTACGCCGGGTCTTTGTGGATTTGGCCCTATGGATTTAACCTACCAAGATGAAATAAGGCTGAAGAAGCATAATCAGATTAATGAAAGCTACCTATACTTCAGTTCTTTAAACATCCAGTAGTGGACCCCGATAAGCTAACCCCCCCTCCTGACCAGACCAGCTTTCAGTGCTCTCACACATTAAATGACAATTACTCAGTCATGCTACGCTGTACCCAAACAAAATTTAGGGGAACACCTACGCCGAAAAAAACGGTGTGGGGGTTCCCCCAAAATCCATACCAGACCCTTATCCGAGCATGCCGCCCGGCCGGTCAGGAATGGGGGTGGGGACAAGCGAGTGCCCCCCCTCCCCTCCTTAGCCGTACCAGGCCGCATGCCCTCAACATGGAGGGGTGGGTGCTTTGGGGCAGGGGGGGCACTGCGCCCCCCACCCCAAAGCACCTTGTCCCCATGTTGATGGGGACAAGGGTCTCTTTCCAACAACCCTGGCCGTTGGTTGTCGGGGTCTGTGGGCGGGGGGCTCATCGGAATCTGGGAGCCCCTTTGATAAGGGGGCCCCCAGATCCCGGCCCCCCACCCTACGTGAATGAGTATGGGGTAATAAAATAGTGTCAATAAAATAAAAACACAACACAGGTTTTTAAAATAATTTATTAGCCAGCTCCGGGGGTCTTCTCCGCTCTCCGGGGGTCTTCTTCTGCCTTCGGGGGTTCTTCTCCTGCTCTCCGGTGCCGTCTACGGGGCTGGCCGCTGCTATCTTCTTGCAGCTCTTTTACTAGCAGCGGCCAGCCCGCTCTTCCTCGTCGCCTTCTTCCTTCTTTTCTCTTCTTCCAATGTTGCCACGTCGCTCCCTCCTGCTCTAATGCCGGGTATGCGGTGCGCGATGATTTATATAGGCCTCTTATGACGTCACAGTCCCAGCATGCTCTGGGTAATGTTGTCACCGCCCGGAGCATGCTTGGACTGTGACGTCATAAGAGGCCTATATAAAGCATCGCGCACCGCACACCCGGCATTAGAGCGACGTGGCAAGAAGGCGACGAAGAGCGGGCTGGCCGCTGCTAGTTAAAGAGCTGCAAGAAGATGGCAGCGGCCAGCCCCGAAGACGGCACTGGAGAGCGGGAGAAGACCCCCGCAGCTGGCTAATAAATTATTTTAAAAACCTGTGTTGTGTTTTGACACTTTTCCTCCCGGTGAATGGGTAGGGGTACGATGTACCCCATACTCATTCACGTAGGGTGTGGGGGCCCCCTTATTAAAGGGGGCTCCCAGATTCCGATGAGCCCCCCCACCCGTAGACCCCGACAACCAACGGCCAGGGTTGTCGGGAAGAGACCCTTGTCCCCATCAACATGTTGAGCACCCACCCTCCATGTTGAGGGCATGCGGCCTGGTACGGCTCAAAAGGGGGGGCGCTTGCTTGTCCCCACCCCCATTCCTGACCGGCCGGGCGGCATGCTTGGATAAGGGTCTGGTATGGATTTTGGGGGAACCCCCACGCCGTTTTTTTCGGCGTAGGTGTTCCCCTTAAAATCCATACCAGACCGAAGGGTCTGGTATCATCCTGGGGGGGAACCTCACGCAATTTTTTTTTTTCATTTGTGCGGGGTTCCCCTTCAAGATTCTCTGCACACCAGTGACCCCGCAAGTCGGATCATCTTGATCCGACTTCTGGTGCGACCTCTATTCAAATCAATGGGCTCCCATAGAGAAAGAAATGCAGGACGAGGCTTACAGCTCTAACGCTGGAGCTTCAGAATGCACTGGTCCTGTTTTTTTTTTTTGCAGCTTAAAAACGGCTCAGCCATCTACAGCTCAAAAACGACATGGTGGGCATGAGGCCATAGATTAACATGGAGAGCCTTTTTAAGCTGCACAAAGCGCTCAGAAAAGTGTCTGTAAAAACGTCCATGGAAATGAAGCCTAATTAATCACCACTTTTTTTTTTTATTTTATTTTTTAAACATTTTGAGAAAAAAACTGTGTTTTACAATTTAGCAGCTAAGTAATTTTGTTCATTACATTTGGGCCAATATTTATACTGCTACATACAGTGAGGGGAAACAGTATTTGATCCCCTGCTGATTTTGTACATTTGCCCATTGACAAAGAAATGATCAGTCTATAATTTCAATAGTAGGTTTATTTTAACAGTGAGAGACAGAATAACAACAAAAACATGCATGAAAATGCATTTTAAAAAAGTTGTAAATCGATACTTATTTCACTCATTAAAATGCATATTTTTGGTAGCGACACCCTTGTTGCCAATCAGAGGTCAGACCTTTGCACATATCTCAGGAGGTATTTTGTCCCACTCCTCTTTGCAGATCCTCTCCGAGTCATTAAGGTTTCAAGGCTGACATTTGGTAACTCGAACCTTCAGCTCCCTCCACATATTTTCTATGGGATTATGGTCTGGAGACTGGCTAGGCCACTCCAGGACCTTAATTTGCTTCTTCTTGAGCCACTCCTTTGTTGCCTTGGCCATGTGTTTTGGGTCATTATCATGCCGGAAGATTCACCCATGACCCATTTTAAATGCCCTGGCTGAGGGAAGGAGGTTCTCACCCAAAAATTGATGTTACATGGCCCTCTCTATCGTCCCTTTTGTTGCAGTGAAGTTGTCCTGTCCCCTTTGCAAAAAAACACCCCCAAAGTATAATGTTTCCACCTCCATGTTTGACGATGGGGATGGTGTTCTTGGGATCATAGGCAGCGTTCCCTCCTCCAAACATGTTGAATTGATGCCAAAGAGCTTGATTTTAGTCTCATCTAACCACAACACTTTCACCCAGTTCTCTCAATCATTCAGATGTTCATTAGAAAACTTCAGACGGGCCTGTACATGTGCTTTCTTGAACAGTGGGACCTTGCGGGCGCTACAGGATTTCAGTCCTTCACGGCATAGTGTGTTAACAATTTGTTTTCGTGGTGACTGTGGTCCCAGCTGCCTTGAGATCATTGACAAGATTCTCCCATGTATTTCTGGGCTGATTCCTCACCATTCTCATGATACTTGAAACTCCAGGAGGTGAGATCTTGCATAGAATCCCAGACAGATTGAGATTGACAGTTATTCGGTGTTTCTTCCATTTGCGAATAATCGCACCAACTGATGTCATCCTCCCACCAAGCTACTTGGTGATGGTCTTGTCGCCCATTCCAGCCTAGTGTAGGTCTACAATCTTGTCCCTGACATCCTTGGACAGCTCTTTGGTCTTTGCCATGGTGGAGAGATTGGAATCTGATTAATTGCTTCTCTGGACAGGTGTCTTTTTATACAGGTAACAAGCTGAGGCCCTGAAATGACACCTTTTTTGGAAAGTAGACTATCCAAGGTATTTAGTAAGAGGCATGTTGAGTTTTTTGAAGTTGTAAAATTAAGAAATCATTTTTTTTGCCCCAAATTGTCATCATAACAAAGTTATTTCTCACACACAGCATATGCATACTTGCAATTACACCCCAAAAAATATTATGCTACTCCTGAGTATGGCGATACCACATGTGTGAGATTTTTTTACATCCTAGCCTCATAGAGAGGCCCAGCATGCAAGGAGCACCATCAGGCATTCTAGGAGCATAAATTACACATCCATTATCCTGACTACCTATTTTTTGAAGGCCCTGGAGTGGAATTGCCCACAAAATTACCCCATTTTGTAAATCAAACACCCCAATGTATATTCTATGAGGCATAATGAGTCTTTTGAACATGTGATTTTTTTTTCCCACAAGTTTTTAGAAAATGTGGAAAGAAAATTAAGACTTTTTTTCAAATTTGTCAATTTGTAAGCTTTTTCTAACACATAGCATAAATTACACCCCAAAATACATTCTGCTACTTGTTCTGAGTATGGTAATACCACATTTGTGAGACTTTTAAACAGCCTGGCCACATAGAGAGACCCAATAGGCTGGAAGGACCGTCAGGTGTTTTAGAAGCATAAATTACATATCTAATTTCCTGAAAACTTATCACACTTTTGAAGGCCCTGGAGCTTCAGGACAATGGAAACGCCCACAAAATGACCCCATTTTCGAAAGCAAACACCCCAATGTATAGTCTGAGGCATGGGCTATGATGGGCTGTAGACAGGTAGTCGGGTACTCTGATGGGCTCTTTATTACTGGGAAATCTGTGTGTTTTACTTTACGCTGTAAGCGGTAACTAGCTGTTACTGCAATATCTCCGCACACATAATCAGTGTGTGAGGAGAAGAAGCTGGTAACGGCTAGTTACCACGGTTTGTTGACATTGGTGACTGGCTGTGATTGGACACAGCCGGTCACGTGGTAAAGAGCCATTTCAATTGGCTGTTATTCCTGATTGCTGCGCTGTGCACCCCCAGGCAGACATCATTTGACGCCCGCCTGGAGGGATGAAAGGTTTTTGCCAGTGTCATTTTACAATGCTCCGGTTGGGAAATGGTTAAATGCAGGGAATCTTATATTAGCTCTGAAATAAAGCCTACAGACAAACACATAGTGACTTCAGATAACCATAGGGGCAGAAAAGCCATATCAGATTGTCCACAGATAGCTAAAGTTTTTACCCATGTCAGATGTGAAGTATCCACTCTTTCCTAGGACAAGCCACTGCAATACAAGTGGGTAAGAGGGTCCCTTGTATATCCCCCAAATTCCTCCGGCATCCAAAGATGTAGATGGGGTGCGGATGCCCAATTAGAGCTACCGCACATGCTCCTGGAGATGACATGAGGCGAATACTTGGCACAAACCTCCGGCACCATGATGTAAAGTCCACCTACACTAGGGAAGGCCCGAGGCATACACTGACACCCCTGACCAGCTTGTCAGTGCACAGGCCCTGCAAATTCTGCAGGCATCCTGCACACGGCAATCCCCAGCAACTATGGGGCACATATGGAGGCAGACAAACTGGGCCCTGTCAAGACCCAGGCCGGGACTGCACTCCCACCCCATTGCCCCATCTAGTGGTGCCCTGGGCGTCTGTATGGTCACCCATCCCCTAAGAGTACCATCCATTACAGTGATATACGCCATCTAGTGGACAAAAAAAGGCAACCGCCACATCTTTTCACACAATGATTAAACAATTCAAAAAGTTTAAAAATCTGGGGCTCCCGAGAGGTCCTCAAATAATAGTATGCATCAGGAGTCACAAATAAATGTATAGTTGCATAATATGATTGCTTGCACAACAATAATATTAACCGAAACCCAAACACCAAAAAACAAAACAAAAAAAAACGGCCAATTATGTTTTATCGAAGCGAAAAGTCGTTTATAAAAAGGGCTTAAAGCTGATGAATAAATTTAACCCAGGGTGTTTTGTAGCTGCCAAGTGTGAATCCACTTGGTTTCATGCTGCAGTAGCAGCTTGTCTACGTCTCCTCCTCTCTCATGTTTCGTACGTGCTCTAGAGCAAAGAATTTTATTTTGGATAGTTGGAACCCATGCCGGCTGATGGGAATCTCTAGCTTTTTCTTGGAGACCAGGGACATATGGTCCCTGACTCTATATGAAAAAACATCCTCTTAGTTTTTCTGACATAAAAGGGCTTACATTCACACAAAAAAAAAAAACGATTTTTTTTTTAGAATTGTTTTTAGACCAAGTTTTAGAAACCATTTATGTAAAATCCAGAAAAGCTTAGGCTAGCGGGGAAGGATCAGCAATGCGGGTCCATGTTCCCATTTTACTTGACGGCTGCAGTCGACTGGTAGATCGTGATCGATGGCTTGCCGACTCCTGGAGTATAGAATAGGTAAACCCCATCATGGTTTATTTATTTATTTATTTATTTATTTATTTTTTGCTCGGCTGCCTTTGGTAAAATCATCCTTTACTTCCTGTCTTGTAGACACAACTAAAAAGTAAAAAGCAAACTCTATGAAGTAAGGTAAATCCACATTCCCATCTGGACATTTCCCCTGTATTTCTAATATTCAACTTTTAAAAGTTTGGATTTTTTTGTACACCGCTCATATTCTGCTTTATACGTTTTGTAAAAAAAAAAATGCTTCTGATAATAAGATAGTCACGGTTCCTGCATATCAAGCAACCTGCTCTACATTTTGTTATGTATACTTTGATTTATATAAAACTATTTAAACATTCAGTGGAGCCTCACATACCAGCCTACACATTCCAGCATCAATAATGCCAGAGAAATGGATGTATTTTTATTGACTAGCTAAGAGGAATGTTAGAGATAAGCAAAGATTGGAATGCTATTCTAGAGCAGAAGAAGTTCTCTGCAGTAGTTGTACAGGAAGCCTTTTACTATCAGGGCTTCTCAGGCTTTTTACATTAACTATATAAAAAGACCCACGTTTTTAGAACGCTGTAATCATTGAATACATTTTTTTTTACATACATTTTTGATGGGCCGATGCCTCTTGTAAACCCTATACAGTGGGGCTGGAGGCTTGGAGAAAGAATCGATACAAGGAGCCAATCAGTTCATGTGCTGACACAAAGCATTGCTTATAGGATATACAGTGGATATAAACAGTCTACACACCCCTGTTAAAATGTCAGGTTTCTGTGATGTAAAAATATTATAAAATAGATAAATAATCTAAGAATGTTTTCCACCTTTTAATGTGGAAATTAACTGTACAACTCAATTGAAAAACAAACTAAAATCTTTTAGATGGAGAGAAGTAAAAATCGAATAATATGGTTGCATAAGTGTGCACACCCTTAAACTAATATTTTGTTGAAGCACCTTTTGATTTTATTACAGCACTCAGTCTTTTTGGGTATGAGTCTATCAGCATTGCACATCTTGACTTGGTAATATTTGCGCATCTTCTTTGCAAAAACACTTCAAAACTGTCAGATTGCGAGGACATCTCCTGTACACAGCCCTCTTCAGATCACCCACAGATTTTCAATTGGATTTAGGTCCGGGCTCTGGCTGGGCCATTCCAAAACGTTAATCTTCTGGTGAAGCCATTGCTTTGTTGATTTGGATGTATGCTTTGGGTCATTGTCATGCTGAAAGATGAACTTCCTCTTCATGTTCAGTTTTCTAGCAGAAGCCTGTAGGTTTTGTGCCAATATTGACAGGTATTTGGATATGTTCATAATTCCCTCTACCTTGACTAAGGCCCCTGTTCCAGCTGAAAAAAACAACCCCAAAGCCTGATGCTGCCACCACCATGCTTCACTGTGGTATGGTGTTCTTTTGGGATGTATTGTATTGATGTATTGTTCCATGGTATATCGAATGCCTTGGAAATTCTTTTGTACCTTTCTCCTGACTGATACCTTTTAACAATGACAATGAGATCCCTCTGATGCCTTGGAAGTTCTCTGTGGACCATGGCTTTTGCTGTAGGATGTGACTAAGAAAATGTCAGGAAAGACCTACTGGAACAGCTGAACTTTATTTTGGTTTAATCAGAGGCACGTTAAAAGATGGCATGTGTGTATACTGACTCCTATTTAACATGAGTTTGAATGTGATTGCTTAATTCTGAACACCGCTACATTCCCAGTTATAAGGGGCTGTGCACACTTATGCAACCACATTATTTTCGTTTTTTTTTACTTCCTTCCCCCTAAGAGATTTCAGTTTGTTTTTCAATTGAGTTGTACCGTTTATAGGTCACATTAAAAGGTGGAAAAAGTTCTGAAATAATTTCTTTGCCTCCCTTTTCTTTTTTTTTTTTTTTACATTGCAGAAACCTGCCATTTTAACAGTGGTGTGTAGACTTTCTATATCCACTGCACATACATCCACCTCAGGATAGCAACAGGAGCTCAAATCGGCGCATGTACCTAGGAGTAGGATGTGTGGCTCATAGCTCCAGGCAGGCAGGTTTCTCAGCTCCAGCCAGCACCCAGCGTCCAGCATACTGGTATCCAGAACCACCAACAACCTCGGGTCCTGTACCCAGCATCCAGCCTATGGTCTTTTCTCCTTTCCCCCCAGCCCTCCCTTCTCCAAACAGCAGCTGACCGCAGCCACGGATGCCTCCCACGCACTGACCGTCAAACCAGACTGGGAGGACAGACCGTGGCTGCGGCCTGCAGTGTACCCATCCAGCCGCCCTCTTTCTCCTCTCCTCCACCACCTACCTTCCTCCAGCAGGTACCGCCAGGCACAGAGACCAGAGGGAGAGACGGCCGCCTTAGGAAAGTCTGCGGCTGCAGCCTAGCGGCATGCCGCCGGCCTCCAACACCACATCCACAGCCAAAAAAGTCCCGGTCCCCGCCACAGGAACCTCTCCGGTTTTCCCCTCCCGTTTCTCGGAGCCCCCCCGCACCGAACGGCCTCCTTCCCCGGCAGTAAAGTCCGCAACTCGGGCCTAGCTCGGTCCGGCGGCCATCTTGCTACACCCGAGGAACCGGGATCACCTTGTTCCTCACCCCCCCATCATCCACAACCATACCATCCACAGTAGGATCCACCTGTGAACCCTCACCCTTGAGCCTCCAAATACATCGGAGAACTTATCCTCCCCCGGTCACAATTTTTTTCCCCCCAGCTGCATCCCAGCGCCGCTCACCTGCCGTGACTACACCATAGGGTAACCGGTCGTATTATGTGGGACAAGCAGGCTCCCCCGACCATCAACTCCAACAGATAAGGACCTACGCCTCGATCACCATAGTAAGTTGATCCTGGGTTCACCCGATCACCCTCGAGGGATCAGGAAGGAATTTATTCCCCCCGCCGTAGCGGATTGGCATTGCTCGATAGTGTTTTTTTTTCGCCTTCCTCTGGATCAACTGGGGGGGTCAGTTGGGGGTCCATCCTATCGCTGCTCATCAGGGCCACCTGAATTTTTTCCCCGTCATTTATCACCAGCACGATCACCACTAACCACTTTTTCAGCAACTTCGGCGTGCCCGCTAGTATGGTTAACTTGCAATATTCTGCAAAAACTATTTGGGGTCTAAGGACATCCCCCTCAACATTACCAGTCCTCGTCAAAAAAGTACTAAGGAAAGAGCACCTGTTAAGAACCGATCGACGATCGACAGTCAAAAATAGCACGCCAACATTTCAGTTAAAACATATATCATGCGCCTTGATCAACACAAGATCCACAGTAAAGCACCAACAGGAAATCCACGATTTCATCATTCAACACAACATAGCCAGCTTTCTGTGATGAAGAGGCAGTCAAACATTGGACTGTAACACCATTCTAGGAGAACTGGTGCCAGAGAATTATGGCATTCTAACAGAAAACAGAGTGGGGCAAAGAGGAGTAGGCCTAACGGTGATCTACAAGGCTCACCTCTCGGTCACTAAACCAGATCTACAGAGCTCACTACCATTCATGGAAACCCTCACTCTGCAACTGCAAACAAATCCCCAGGACACCGTGCACATACTACTCTGCTATAGACCACCTGGACCAAAAACGCAGCTCATCACATCATTGACAGAATTAATCTCCACGATACCTTAAACATCAAATGCTACTCGGGGACTTCAACCTCTGGGCCAACTCCTCACAGGACTCCGTCGCCAACGGCTGCATTGACTACTTGGAAGGATTAGGTCTGCAGCAACTGGTATGCGGGCCTACACACGTTTCAGGTCACACGCTCGATCTTATCTTCAAACAAGACTTGGATATCAACATACTTGGAAATCAGCCCCTACCATGGACAGATCACCATGCAATAAAGTTCAAAATCACTACAAACGCCCCCCTTAAAAAAAATCAACAAACCTGCTAACAACACACTGGACAAGATCTCAGAAGAAGCTCCACTCGGAACTCTTCAAAACTACCTTATTAAACAAAAAACAAAAGAACCACATCAAACAGCAGTGGAAACACTCAACTCCATCAACAAAGCTCTACTACAGACAGCAGACATAGTAGCTCCGAAACGCAGAACACTCATCCGAGAAAACAACTCCGGTTGCTTTAACGACGAGCTCACGCTGTTAAAGCAAGAACGCAGGAGAGCAGAAGCAGCCTGGAGAAGAAGCTCAACAGAAAAACCACATAATTTACAAACTAATCACTAAGAAATATCATAAAGAAATCTTTAAAGCAAAAAAAGATCACTTTTGTAACATCCTCGCAAAAGCCCGTAACCGCCCCCCCCCCCCCCCCGAACTCTTTAACTTAGTCGCTCAGACCATGAACCCAGCCTGCCTAGAGGCTCCGAATTTTGAATCACAAGAGTTTTGCAACGAATTATCGGATTATTTCATTAACAAAATTATTATTGTGAAATTATTCAGCAAAAGAGAACCCCCATCGACTCCCCTTTAAATCAAAAAGGCAATATTCACACAAATATGCCTCAATCAACTTAATTCACACTAAAACCCATCTCCATCGACACCACCAAAAATATCATGGGTACCCTGCGAGACAGCACAGCGCCTAACGATATCATCCCCACTAAACTGTTGAAAGAATGTGCCGATATTGTGGCAATGTCGATCACGCACTTCATAAACCAATCAATTAAGGAAGGCATGGTGCCGACCCCGCTGAAACAAGGCATAATTAAACCGATTCTAAAAAAAAAACACCCTTGACCCCAAAGACCCAAACCATCATCGACCCATAACAGGCCTAAACATTCTCTCCAAGGTAATGGAGAAAGCAGTAGTGCAACAGCTACAACATCATTTAGACACCCACAAACTACTGGATCCACTTCAATGGGGTTCCCGTCCTGGCCACGGGACAGAAACAGTACTTCTCAAAATATGGGATGACGCTCTCGAAGCAGCAGACGAAGGAGAATCTTGTCTTCTGGTACTGTTGGACCTAAGCGCAGCTTTTGATACAGTCGACCACAAATTGTTGCTGACTCGCCTAGCCGAAGTAGCTAGAGTGGCAGACTCTGATCTACCATGGTTTTCCTCCTTTCTGGAAAACCGATCACAAATAGTAAAACTAGGTCTTTTCACTTCTGAAAATCGCACGGTGTCATGCGGAGTCCCTCAGGGGTCTCCCTTGTCACCCGTACTATTCAATATCTATCTCCGCCCTCTCCTAGAGATCATCAGCAAACAGAATTTACTCTACTGTTCCTACGTGAATGACACCCAACTCTACTTACGCATCAGCAACAAAAAGGATTATTATCTCGGACTAGAGAAATGCCTTACTTTGATTGAAAATTGGATGACGGAGAGTTACCTTAAACTCAATGGCTCAAAAACAGAACTTCTTCTGCTCCACGCCAACCGAAAGAGATTTGCCACGACAACATGGACACCCCCGCCCATTTTGGGACAAACCATCACCCCCAGCACCAAAGTCAAAAGTCTAGGAGTCACCTAGCACAAATAAGCTCAGTAGTCAGCGGATCCCACCATCTGCTGCGCCTGCTACATAGACTCATTCCCTTTATCCCAAAAGAAGACATAGCAGTCGTGGTAGGAACAATAATCAACTCCAGACTCGACTATGCAAACGCCCTTTTACTTCGGACTCCCAAAGTACCAAATTGCTCGTCTACAAGTCATGCAGAATACTGCGGCATGACTTTTAACAGGAAAAAAAACCATCATCATCACAGCCGGCTCTCACCGCTGTCAGTCTGCAATCGTGACCGGGAAGACTACCCTGCAGTAGCTCAATCTGAATGCAAGGCTTGAACCGCTTGTGGAAGGGATAACATCAATGGCAGTGAGGAGAGAATGGTCGATGTGGACAGCTTTACCCTGGATCCCTCCATACTTAGATGTGCCTGTTTTAATCATCAACCATGTGAGTTTCTAAATGTTGTACCTTCATCAAATGTAACCATATTGCTACACTTAGAGGCGCCTCTCTTCTCTTTTATACTCAGTTGTGATATGGCGCTACTCTTATATCAAGACATCACTTGTATATCAAGTCAAAATTTATTTAAAAAAAATAGCTTGTCTTGCTTTTACCCTCTCAAACCAGGTTACTCTCAAACCAAGGTTTTACTGTAAATAAAAACATCCTTGTTATAGCTGCTGATCCCAGAACATATGTCTGTCTGCTATAATAACACATTCATTGGAATTATTCACACTTCCAGTTGAATTAATTGTGATTCAGTTACAGGCTGGGGTAAGTCCAGAATGACCTGGGCTCAGATGAAGTAGGTTGAATGATGCTAGCCATCAGACTGAACCACTATGTAAAAGCATAGAAGTGTTAAGTTTGAGAGACTTTCATAATGCTCTGTGGAGATAAACGCTTATACTTTTTTTAATAGCTGCGGAAGAGTTAGGCAGTTTAACAGCGTTTACCATATCTCAGGGATTTTCCCACTGAGATGTGCATTTAAGTTGCTGGATCTGTATACCTGCACTTCTTTAAAGGCACCATTTAAACCGATGTTAAAGTAAGAAATGCGTCCTTCCTACACTAAAGTATAGTACAACTGTCCCTTTGAATCGGTGGTCAATGGAAAGCCTGAAAGGGTGTTGCTACTGCACATGTCTTGTTTCTTTGCTCTGTGTGCTGACCAGAGCAAGGAACATATCCTGTGTAAGCTCTGATGCACTACAGTTGGAGCTTGTACAGGTCTGATGACTCTTGCATGACTGCACTGGGTTGATCAATAATGCTGTCACATGATCCCCTGTACCTGGAAGTACAAGATATTTTATTTTCTGTAGTATCTAAACAGAGCACCATGTTAGTAAAGAAAAGGTGAATATATATGCCTGGCAAGGGGATATTAAAGCAGATTTGTTGCTTTGCCGTTGCAGTGTGTGTGTTAAAGTGGTTCTAAACCTCAGACCTGAAATATGAACAAAACCTTTCCCTCTATAGCGTGTACTTGTCCTAATTCAAAGCTCTAAGTATCATTTCTGTCTGCTGCTTTGTTCCTCTGCTATAAGCATATGAAGCACTTCTGACAGGTTTTCCTGACACCAAGAGAAAAATGGTGACAGAGGAGGGGCCTCCAGCTGGTTGACATGCCTCAGCTCTGTTCTTGTGTGCTGTGTTCCAATCAGCTCTCAGATCTCTCCTCACTGATGTAACTTTAGCTCTCCATCCGCTGCTTTTCAGAGCTGAGATCTTTTATAAATGCTGCACTTTGAGTAAACAGGTATATTGATGTAGGAGGATTTGCTTCATCTCTGTGCATTACCTGAGGCCTGTCACTTCACTGGGTATATGTGAGGGTTTACAGCCACTTTAAGGAATTAAACATGAATTCCTTGATATTAGTGGAAATAAAATATTTTGCTATTATGTTGTGGAGGCTGATAATGTCATTCAGGATTTTCTAGTAGTAATACTATTTCTCGACTTATTTACTCACTAGTTTGATGGAGAAACAAGAGCTTTTAGGCCACGTACACACGGTCGGTCCAAACCGATGAAAACGGCCTGAAGTCCAGTTTCATCGGTCCAAACCGACCGCGTGTACGGCCCATCAGTCTGTTGTCCTTCGGACAAAAATTAGAGAACTTGCTTTAAAATCGAACCGATGGACGGCTGACCGATAGGTCAAAACTGATGGTTAGTACACAAAAGCATCGGTTCAAAACCCGCGCATGCTCAGAATCAAGTCGACGCATGCTTGGAAGCATTGAACTTTGTTTTTTTCAGCACGTCATGTGTTTTACGTCACCGCGTTCTGACCTGAACGGTTTTTGAACTGATGGTGTGTACGCACATCAGACCATCGGTCTGCTTCAGCGGTGAACCGATTAAAACGGTCCGTCGGACCATTCTCATCGGATGGATCGACCGTGTGTGTACGCGGCCTTAGACAAGCAAAGGACAGAACTGTTAAAATCTATTATTTATAACAGGTACTTGCTGTATATAGCTTCACCAATTTCCGCAGCGCTTTACATGTACATTGTACATTCACATCAGTCCCTACCCTTTAGGAGCTTACAATCTGACGTCCCTACCTGACATTCATATGCAAGGGCCAATTTAGACCGGAGCCAATCAACCTACCAGCTTTTCTTTGGAGTGTAAGAGGAAACCAGAGTACCCAGAGGAAACCCACACAACCACTGGGAGAACATGTAAACTCCAGGCAGGTAGTGTCGTATTTGGCATTCAAACAGACGACTCTAGTGCTGCTAGACGGAAGTGCTTAACCACTTAGCCACTGCGCTGCCACACATAAATATTATGGTCTTTAGAAATGGTCTGTAACAGGCGCATGCGTCATTAAGGGTAAATAAAAAAATATTCTACTACTACTCTGTCTAGGACAACTTTTCTCAACCATTTTACCCTGGAGGAACTATTGCAATAACTTGTTTTGTTTTTTGGGAAACCCCTGCTAAAATTCATAGGGGCTCAGTTTAAAAAATACCCCTAACAGTGGTGAGGAGTGGGAAGAATGTCCCCCACTACGGTGGAGGTCCTAATGTCCACTTTACAGACAATTAAAAACATAACTGGTGTAATGCAACTGGCTTTGCCAAATGATATTGGCCCCAAAACTAAGCAGACAGCATTAAATGAGTGGTCAATAACCCACAGCTCAAGGAATTATATGTAACATCTGGAGGAACCTTAGTGTTCCATGGAACCCTGGTTGAGAATGGCTGATTTATGACAGTTAAAGTTTTTATATATTCTTCATTTATGCGTTTACAGAAGAAAAGTGAAAAGGACAGAACACAGTCAAGTCTGTAGACTTGTAATTATGGTATTGATATACTATAATTATAGTTGTCATAGCTTCCTTTAGGGTTCATTTATCTCCCTTAATAAAGTTTCCATTGTACTGTTCAGTTGTTTGGATAAGTCAGGGGCCTTTAAACATATGTTTAGAATGGAAATCTGTGAACAGGCAGGCTATTTATCATGGAAGAGACAATCTGTATCTTTTCTGCAATAAACTAAACTTACCCCCCAGTTCACAACCTTCTTTACAGTGCACATTGGGGTTGATTTACTAAAGGCAAATACTGTTCCCAAAAAGACAAAATTTAGGTGCCGCTCAGGTAGAGAGGTGAAGTCCAACCTGACTGCTGTGAGTGCAGGCAGAAACGGGGAGCTCATCCTTGCTCCAAGCTGCAGCAATGTCAAAGGAAAAAAATCTAAAAGCCGCACATCATGATCAGACCAATGTAGTGAGATGAATGGCAGCCTCAGCCCGGACTCCAACCAGGCCACACCACTAATGCATTTCGCTGTGCCCCATGGAGGTTAATCTTGGGATTAAGCCCCAAGGGGTGGGCGTGGCCTGGCTGGAGTGTGGGCTGAGGCTGCCATTCATCTCACTCCATGCACATGGGTCAGCTTCATGATGTCCGGCTTATGGACCTTTTCTTTTGACAAACAGACTGTTTGCTTTGCAAGTGCAGTTGTTCCAGAGCTTAGTAAATGTGGTTAACCTCTTCTAACTTTCAGCATGTGCAAGCAAAAATTCATTTATTTATTTTTTGCATGTGTTTAGGTATTCTTTGCAAAGTGAAGCCTCGCCTCATTAAAGTGGTTCAAATGTTTAAAAAAAACAAACATGTCAAACTTACCTCCACTGTGCAGCTGATTTTGCACAGAGTGGCCCTGATCCTCGTCTTCTGGGGTCCCACGGCCGCTGTCTCGGCTCCTCCCTGCTTCTGAAAACCTTCTCTGGGAAGCACTCTTCCAAGGGGCTTATCTTGCGGGAGCCGGCGCCCGTGGCATTGGATTTGATTGACAGCAGCACAAGCCAATGGCTGTGCTGCTATCAATCTATCCAATGAAGAGCCGAGAAGAACGGGCAGAGGAAGAGCGTGTTCGTGACGCAGGACTTCCAGGGCTCAGGTAAGTAATGGGATGCATTAAGGTGAAAAAACATGAACCTTTACAACCCCTTTAACTAAGCTCTAATCTAAAGCAACTGCACTTGCAAAATGAACAGTCTATTTTCCTTTAGTAAATCAACCCCATTGAGTTACACATGCGCAGCTTGGGGTACCTACATCATTCCATGCTGGCCAATCAAGATGGCCAAAAACCCAGGACCTAGAAGAAGCCATGGAGAAGATCCCAGTGCGGGCAAGGGACTTCGTTAATGTCCGATCATTGGAGCACAGGTAAGTATTTGCAGCTTTAATTCTACTTCCCTTCTAATTGAACAGAAGTTTGAACTGTTATTTAGGTTTTCAGTAATGTATTTTGTTTATTTTTCAGGCTAATGTAATAGCTTCTGGGTCATTGGTAACAGAGTTTGCCCAGATTTCCTCATATGCATCAAGTTCCCTTTCATCGGTGCAGAATGAGTCTTGCTCATTGGCCCAACAGAATGGCAGTCAGTTTAGCTCTGAAGAAACTGTTGTACCTCCCGTCTCACCACAGATCAATGGAAAAGCTGGCAGTGATGAATTTGATCAGATCATTAAGCAAATGGCACAGGTATGTGTTGTTGTAAATACAGTCTGTTTTCTTACTAAAAACATATTGAAGCGGATTTAAACTCAAAAACAAAAGTACATTATGTTGCAGATTACCAGTCCTTCGATGTGGTGGATGCATTCATTTTCTTTTTCAGGCTTTTCCCCTTTTATTTTCACCTGATGCTCCTGCCAACAAGTCTGCTATTTTTCAATGTCCTTTAACCACTTAAGACCCGGACCATTATGCAGGTAAAGGACCTGGCCCCTTTTTGCGATTCGGCGCTGCGTCACTATAACTGACAATTGCGCGGTCGTGCGACGTGGCTCCCAAACAAAATATGCGTTCTTTTTTTCTCACAAATAGAGCTTTCTTTTGGTGGTATTTGATCACCTCTGTGGTTTTTATTTTTTGCGCTATAAACAAAAATACAGCGAACATTTTAAATTTTTTTGCTATAACAAATATCCCCAAAACATATATATATATATATATATATATATATATATATATATATATATACAATAAAATATTTTCCTCAGTTCCGATACGTATTCTTTTACATATTTTTGGTAAAAAAATCGCAATAAGCGTTTATCGATTGGTTTGCGCAAAATTTATAGCGTTTACAAAATAGGGGATAGTTTTATGGCATTTTTATAAATAATTTTATTTCCTACTAATGGCGGCGATCAGCGTTTTTTTTTCGTGACTGCGACATTATGGCGAACACATTTTTGGGACCATTGTCATTTTCACAGCGAAAAGTGCTATAAAAACGCACTGAATACTGTGAAAATGGCAGTGAAGGGGTTAACCACTAGGGGACGCTAAAGGGGTTAAGTGTGTCCTAGTTTGTGATTCTTACTGTAGGGGGGCATGGCTGGATGTGTGATGTCACTGATCGTCTGTTCCCTATGACAGGGAACAGACGATCAGTGACAAGCCACAGAGAAGAACAGGGAAGGTTTGTTTACACTCACCTCTCCCCGTTCTTCAGCTCCTGTGACCCGATCACGGGACACCGGTGGTGATCAGGTCCGCGGGTCACGGACCCGGCGGGGGAAAACTTAAAGGGCAACGTACCTGTACGTCCTTGTGCCCAGCCGTGCCATTCTGCTGACGTATATCGGCGTTAGGCGGTCTTCAAGTGGTTAACAGACCAAGCTGCCCAGTGGAAGTTAGAGGTTTGAGACTAACCATTTACCACCGACAGGGGTGCTTACAATAGTCAGTCTTTATTAATTTTATATAAACCTACTTTCCCAAAAGGAATAAAAAAAATAACTGCAGTAAAAGTGTTAGTTCAGCTATAATTTGTTAGCAAAGTCCATATAAATCTGCTAGAACATCTGAGACCCCTTTCACACTGGGGCGTTTTTCAGGAGCTTTAGCTTTAAAAAAAAAGCGCCTGTAAAGCGCCTGAAAGAAGCCTCATCTGCAATCCCAATGTAAAAGCCTGATTGCTTTCACACTGAGGCGCTACGCTGGCATGGCGTCAAAAAATTCCTGCAAACAGCTTCTTTGCAGCGCTTTCGGAGCGGTGAATACACTGCTCCTAAAGAGCCCCTTCCCATTGAAATCAAAAGGGATCGCCTGCAAAGCGCCTTGGCAGCGGCACTTTGTGGGTGCTTTTAACCCTTTGTTCGGCCACTAGCGGGGGGTTAAAAGCGCCCTGCTAGCGCTTGAAAAACGTTGGTAAAGCGCTGCTAGTTTTAGAAGCGCTTTACCAGCGTTTTTCGGGCACTGGCAGTGTGAAAGGGCTCTAACACTAACCTCTTCCTAAATTGACAATACTGCTTTCCTGGTGTGTCTCCATTGCTCCTTGGATTTAAACCACCACAAGGCTTAACGTGTGTTACTGACAGGATCACCAGGTAAAAATAAAGGAAAAAAAAACCCTATAAAAAAAATGCAGCCACCTTCTTTAAAGTGTAATTTAAGGGTTCCACAAAATAGTTACATACAAGGCTTACCATGCAATAACTGTCACAGTTGCATGTGCTCTCAACTGAATTGTTAGGCCATCAAATGGCTGGGACCACAACTGATCACATGTGCAGCATGATGGCAAATGTGGGTCAAATATAGGCTAAGATGGCAGCTCTTTTGGTTGTAAAGTATAGGAGGGTTTGATTCCACTTCTGCTACCAAATATAGATTGGTAAGCTGCAAAATATTAAATTTTGTATTTATTGCACTTACAGCCTACTGTAAATACAACGCCAAATATTTTGAGTGGTCTGCAGACTATAGAACCAGTTAACATGCATTATTATTTACAATGGCAACTTCATTTGTTCAAGGTTATGTGCTTTTTAATTTTTGTTACAGGGTCGCCATATTGAAGTACTGGACATGGTTAAACCTTCAAGCGGAGGTCTTGGTTTTAGTGTTGTGGGCTTGAAAAGTGAAAATCGAGGGGAACTTGGAATATTTGTTCAGGAAATACAGGAGGGCAGCATTGTACATAGGTGAATATCACTTTTATTTTAGTGCAAGCTTTAAGATTTCAACATTATTTAATGAATGTGTGCTGTGGTTGGAATGTTCTAATACAGTCTTGGCCAAAGTTACACTCCTGCTCTTTAAATTAAAGCCACTTCACCTTATCAAAATTCTGATTTACAGCCTTCTCACAGCTTAAGTATACAACATGCCATACATCAAGCTTGATGGTCTGTTGAAAGGTTGATAGGATAAAATCCAGCAAAAGATTTTGAAGGGAATTAAAAGCTACACAGATGTGGTTGGCAAACCATTATGACTCACTATCACTCTTGTATGTTGTCCTTTTGTTTTACCATACAAGAATATGATAGTTGACACTGTTTAATTTACTGTACATTGTCCCTCCTATTTCTGTATATGGATGATGGTACTGTCATTTCAATAAAAAAAACATCCAAGTACATTTTTCCTAATCGATATACAGTTTTCACATGGCCCAGATCTTTCCCAGCCTGTCTGCAGGGAAACATAATCAGGAGGAGCTTCTAGTCCTCTGCTACTGGCCACATGTTCAAAATAAAAAAAACAGCTTTTGGGATACAGAGTGAAAATAAATAATACATTTCAATAAACTGTTTTCAATTGTCATGCAAATATTTATTTGAAATCAAAACGTTATTTTGTGGAAATACCATGGTGTGGGCGGATTTCTGCCAGTCACGGGTTGTGTCACTCCCCTCCAGTCTGTGTCTTTAGAATAAGCAGGAGGTGGATCCTCCATAAATCTACATGTAATATCCGCCCCCATTGTATTTAGCTGGTTAGTGGGCATGGAGGAGGAGGGACGGAGTAGGCTGTCATTTACCACTGTGTATATGTCTACATGTGTGACTCTATAGTCACGTGGGCTACTCATATGTGATAGAGAGGAAATGCTCAGCTAGAAACTCACTGAAGACTGAGAATGTGCAGAGTTGACACCACAGCTGCAAAATCTCTAGCTGAATTGGGGACATGAACAGAAGGTGGAGATAGAGAACAACAGGATCAACCAGGTTCTTTGTAGAATACAGAAATCAAATCTCATAGTGACTGAGTGAGTATGGACAGCATGTAACACAGCATTTATTGATAGTTTTTTTATGATGTCAGAGAAGAGAAGTGCAAGAAATGGGGGAAAAAAACACAATCATACTTGCCTAGCTGGCTGCAGCATGGATCTAATGCTGTATTTGTCCTCTGCTGACTCTACACTGAGAACTGAGCGATCAAACACAGCTGATCACTCCGTTTCCAGAGCCACTGTCATTTAGTGGCTCTGTGCTCTCCCCTCCAGTGCTCACTGGAGCACCAGCCTGTGGAGTGGGCGGGAGTGGCTGGCTGTCCTCAGCGATGCTACCGGTCACGCATCTGGGAAGATCCTGACATTTTTGTTTGGATTTTTGCAGAGCTTGGACCATCTCTCTGTCATTAGCTGACAGTGAACTTTAGCGTTTGTTGGCTGAAGCTGGGTCATAGGACTGCAGAACTAAGTGCACGCCTGTGATCCATAGGAAAATTACTTATCCTTTAAGGGAGCTGCAATTAACAGATTTAGACTAATGAGAGCTTGAACAGACATATTTAAAAACATCTTAAAGGAAGCCAGTTATTAAATTGATGTGTGGACTGCTCTTATTGATCTTCTGAAAAAGCTTGATGCCTGCCTTTCATAATGACCCGTTGGCTTCAGTACCAGTCAAAAACTTACCTGGAATAAATTTACAGATTTGGAAAGTCAGACAAAAGTCAGAAATGATCTGTATTGGTGTTTCAGGTCACTAACTCTAAATATTGAAGTTATATGATCTTCATGACAACCTGGCAACCAGCATTATTCCGTGCAGAGAAGATCCAGTCATGTAATTTACAGCCTACAGAGATGGTTTTATATGGTGCATACTGAATATCAAGTGGGAAGACAGTTACCCTATGGCTATGCTCAAGGCTAAAAATTCAGACCATATAGTTAAAATGTTTGATTATAATTGTTTTTGTACTGCAATTGTATTATGCTTATACCTTAAAATAACTGAAGTTGAATACATGTGATAAATATTTTTTATAGGGATGGAAGATTGAAGGAAGTGGATCAGATTCTTTCCATCAATGGTCAACCACTTGATCAGACAATTACACATCACCACGCCATCAGCCTCTTACAGAGGGCCAAAGAACATGTGCATCTTGTGGTTGCTAGAGGACCATTGCCTCAGCTGATTAGCCCTATGGTATCTCGCTCAGCATCCGATGCCAGCACAGTATCTGCACTTTCTAGTCCAGTGAGTTCTGTCTTGCTGAATCATGTAGATATTATTGGAGCGTATGTTTGATTGTTAACAAAATGTAAATACAGATCAGTCAGTAAGGGCCAGTTCACATTTGTACACTTTCCTGCAGCAAAACGCATGAAAATGCATTTTAAGTACAAAATTTCCTTTATTTTATACTGTATACCGCTTGTTCACTTTTGTGTGCCTCAGTGTGTGTTTTTAAAGGGAAGCTATATGGGCTCATTCAAATCTTTGCATTAGCACACACCCTACAATATGGATGTGACTAGGCCCTTAGGAATGGAAAGCTGTATAAATAAAGTATTTTTCGAAGAAGACTAAAAAATGAAAATGTCTTCAATTATGTGGGCCTCATGCATAAAGCGACTGAAAATGTTAGAGCGAAAGGATTTTTTTTTCTTCTTTGTTTTCGGTTAGGATTTAACAATTTCCTTTACTATCAGATTTTTTTTTTTTTTTTCCGCTGGATCCTATTGGATAGGTTTCCATTCACTTCATGTTCCAGAGACACAGCAGGGAAGTGAGTGGAACTCTCCTACTGATTCCTCACTATTCTGGAGACAGGTGTATATTGATACTCTCGCATTGCTTTCTGTTTGGTAAAAAAATGCGCAAACCGCAACAAAATGGCCCGTGAGCTATTTTGCCACATTTGTGGTGTGTAGGGCAGCCCATTGAATAGGCTGCCCTATGCATGTTGTGTGAAAAATAACATCAACAATTTGAACTTCCACTATGCTGTGTGAATGGGGCCTGGAAGTGAAATTGGTATTTACACCCTTTCCCTCCCTGAGCTGGAGCTGGATTACTATGACATCGACCGTTGAATGTCTGGCTCCCATGTCCTCATATAAAGCTGTACACTGTACACTGTACACTGTACAATTTTTGTAAAACTTTATTTAGATTAATAGGAGAACCCCCTCCCAAACAATCTATTTAATTTTTTTTTTTAAATCAGGCACTACATTGATGGTAGATATAAAGGAAATTGTAAAATCAAATTGTTCAATGTATGGCCACCTTAAAGGAAGATGTAGGAAGGTGGGAGGAAATAGAAAAGAGGTGGCATAGTGATGAGGGAGGCAGTGCATGGTAGGATATGAAGGTTCATGGAAGGTCATATGATGCCACAGGAAGCGATAGGCTCAGGATGCATCTTTCTTTTCTTTTTTTTTCTTTTTTTTCTTTTGAGCCGAGAGGTGAAGATTCAAAGCTGCCATGGACGAGGTAAGTGAGAAATGAGCACATTGGCATGGCTAGGGCAGAAATGACATTGGAAAGGCTGCTTGAAAAGGTGAACTTGGCCTTTAAGCCTGTAGCAGTTTATAATACAATTCCTAACTTTTAAATGACATAGCTCCATTTAGCTACTGGGAAAGGACAATCTGACAGATTCTCTTAATAATGCATTTTCGTACAGTTATAATTGGTGACCATTCTCATCTTGGACATGAGATTCTATTTTTTTATTATGTTTCATCAGATACACTGGCAGCATGTGGAGACCATTGAACTGGTTAATGATGGCTCTGGTCTTGGTTTTGGAATTGTTGGAGGTAAATCAACTGGAGTTATTGTCAAAACTATTCTTCCTGGAGGAGTGGCAGATCAGGTTGGTTTACGCTTGTCTTATATGCATTTTATAGGACTGTGATTTGGGAGCGGTATTTAGATTTATGCATATGTAAAGCTATATTGGATGAATGTTATTGTTAATAGACAAATGTCATCAGACAGTAGTTTGTCTCTTAATTTTTAATTATTAGTTGTCAGCAGCTTTACCAGGTACAAGTACTTAGAAAACCTCTGCTTTAATGCTAGCCACGGAAGAACTGATTTTAGGGCCTGTATAACACTTCATTTAAGTTGCTGTAATTTACAAGTTTATGCACTTAGAAGTTAACATACATATAACTTCATGTTTTATTGTTTGGCATTATTTTTTGGTAAATTAACAAAAAGAGGCTTTATTTTAATGGAAGGAAGACGTACCTGCACATTGCCTGCATACGGTGCCTTGCAAAAGTATTCACCCGCCTTGGCTTTTTACCTATTTTGTTACATTACAGCCAATGTTTTTTTTAATCTGAATTATATGTAATGGATCAGAACACAATAGTCTAAGTTGGTGAATTAAAATTATAAAAATATATACATAAAACTATTGTTCAGAAATAAAAAACTGATAATTGGCATGTGCGTACGTATTCACCCCCTTTGTTATGGAGCCCATAAAAAGCTCTGGTGCAACCAATTGCCTTCAGAAGTCATGAAATAATGTCCACCTGTGTGCAATCTAAGTGTCACATGATCTGTCATTACATATACACATCTTTTTGAAAGGCCCCAGAGGCTGAAACATCTAAGCAAGAGGCTAACCAAACACTGCCATGAAGACCAAGGAACTTCCCGAACAAGTAAGGGAAAATGTTGTTGAGAAGTACAAGTCAGGGTTAGGTTATAAAAAAATATCCACATCTTTAATGATCCCAAGGAGTGCCATCAAATCTATCCTTACCAAGTGGAAAGTACATGGCACAACAGCAAACCTGCCAAGAGACGGCCGCACACCAAAACTCACGGACCGGGCAAGGAGGACATTAATCAGAGAGGTAGCACAAAGACCTAAGGTAACCCTGGAGGAGCTGCAAAGTTCCACAGCAGAGACTGAGAATGGCAGAGTGGCCAGAAGAAAGCCATTACTTTCAGCAAAAAACAAAATGTACGGAGGAAGGTGCTCTGGTCTAAAGAGACTAAAATTTAACTTTTTGGCCATCAAAGAAAACAATGGGCCATATCCTCAAAAGAGATACGACGGCGTATCTACTGATACGCCGTCGTATCCCTGTTTCTATCTTTGGAACTGATCCACAGAATCAGTTTCACATAGATAGACAGAAGATCCGACATGTGTAAGGGACTTACACTGCCGGATCTTAGGATGCAGTACCGCAGCCGCCGCTGGGGGCATTTCGCGTCGAAATGCCGCCTCGGGTATGCAAATTAGCACTTACGGAGATCCACAAAGCTTTTCAGCTTCGTTTTTTCTCCGTAAGTTTTAGTTTGCAATCGTAAAATTAGGGCTGCTTTTACAAAGTGTAAACTGTTTACACCTTGTAAAAGTAGACCCTTCTGTCCAGCGACGCGTTTTTTTTTTTTTTGTTTTAAATTTTTTTTTTTTCCGCCGTATCTTTTTTTTTCCCGACGCAACTTTATTGACCCGTCGTGATCCACAAAGCTCGGCGTAACGTAATTTCGCGCTATGCACGTCGGGAAAATGACGTCACGAGCATGCGCAGTACGGCCGGCGCGGGAGCGCGCCTAATTTAAATGGGAATCGCCCCCATTTGAAGAGGAACGCCTTGCGCCGGCGGAATTTAAGTTACTCAGCTGAAAATTTCTAGGTAAGTGCTTTGTGGATCGGGCACTTAGGTAGAAATTTTAAGGCAGTGTAACTTAAATGGGAATTTTTAGGTTACGCCGGTTCTTTGTGGATCTGGCCCAATATGTCTGGCGCAAACCCAACACATCACCCAAAGAACACCATCCCCACAGTGAAACATGGTGGTTGCAGCATCATGCTGTGGGAATGTTTTTCAGTAGACAGGATTGGTCAGAGTTGAGGGAAAGATGGATTGTGCTAAATGCAGAGATATTCTTGAGCAAAACCTGTACCACTCTATGTTTAATTTGAGGCTAGGACAGAAGTTCACCTTCCAGCAGGACAATGACCCCAAACACACTGCTAAAGCAACACTTGTGGTACTTAAAGATTGCTGTTCACAATCGCAAACCATCCAACTTGAAGAAGCTGGAGCAGTTTTGCAAGGAGGAACGGGCAAAAATCCCAGTGGTAAGATGTGGCAAGCTCATAGAGACTTATCCAAGGCGACTTGAAGCTGTGATAGGCACAAAAGGTGGCTCTACAAAGTATTGACTGTAAGGGGTGAATAGTTATGCACATTGACCTTTTCTGTTATTTTGTCCTATTTGTTGTCTGCTTCAAAAAAAATAAAAAATCTTTAAAGTTGTGAGCATGTTCTGTACATTAAATGATGCAAATCCTCAAACAATCCATGTTAATTCCAGGTTGTGAGGCAACAAAACACAAAAAATGCCAAGGGTGGTGAATACTTCTGCAAGGCACTGTAAATGTTCTGCTTTGTGCAGCTTGGGTTTACCATACTCTGGCAGATATCCAGGCATTTTTTTTTCACTGATGTAAATGCAGACCATTGAAAAAAAAATGGAAAACTTTTTTGCTAGTCAGTATTTTTATGCACGCAAATATGTGCGTGCTGGTTAATTGGATTTGGGGATAGTGGCGCTGCTTATATTTCAGTGTACACAAGATGTCCTATA